>NC_141617.1:52284296-52615546 GCF_047967505.1 Dipteris shenzhenensis
TGCATTTTTCATTCTAAGGTTTTGAAACCTTAGATTTATGCCACATGGTAGTGGATAAGTGTTGACTCCCATTTCTCACTCATCGGTTGGGATTTTGGAGTTCTGACAGAAGAGAGACATTTGCAGATTTTCTTGCTGAGTCCGATTATGCAATGGCGCCCATGTTTTGAGGCATCTCAGGTTCTATTTTCAGTAGCGGTCTTTTCCGTGGGACCATGATTTCTTGAGCATACTTTATGCAGATCACTCTGGTTGCAGTTTGAGCCACGTGCGCTCATTCGTGTGTGCATTGGGTTGCAATGGATGATTTATAGGCCATTTGGATGCATTGCGATCCTTATTGGATGCGCTGATAGGCCCAGATTGCCTTGTGGGATGCTATTTTTATGGACGCTTTGCACATGGATGCTATATTATGTTGAGGGACAGCTTTGACACATTGCAGGTGATGCACTGATAGTGTTATGCTCTCTTGGATGAGATATTATTGATGCTTATGCCCATGGATGGTGTTTATGCTTGAGGCATTTGGCACTTATTGGCATTTTGGATTGCCATTGCAGTTGGCATTTTTCTTTTGGGCCAGATTTGCTCATATGGATGCATGGTACATGCACATGAGTTACCTACATATTTTGATGCTTTGAGCTTTGAGTTTTGGTGATATTTCACTCTATTGTGGCATACACATTTGGGTGCACCTGGTATTTGGTGTGATTCTCTCTTGCAGGTACTAGCATTTGGGATTTTGTTTCATTTGCATCATGGCATCCTCTTCCATGTCTGAAAAGGAGTTTTTCAACATTAAAAAGTTTGATGGGACAAACTTTTTTTTGTGGAAAGAATAGATAAAGGATGTGCTTATTCAAAAGAATCAGATTAAACCCTTGGCAGGGATTGAAGCTAAGCCTGCAAATATGTATGAGGATGATTGGAATGAGTTGGATGCATTAGCAAAGTCTACTATTAGACTTCATCTTGCAGAGTCAGTTTATTTCACAGTAGTAAATGAGCAAGCTACAGAAGATTTGTGGAAGAAACTATGTGCCACTTATGAGAAGGAAACTGCCTCTAATAAAGTTTACCTCATGAAGAGGTTGTTTGAGCTGCAAATGAAGGAAGGGGTCTCCATTGCTTCTCACTTGAATGAATTCAATATTATTTTCAGCCAGCTTCAGGCTTAGAAGATGAATTTTGATGCGGAGACTAAGGTAATATTTCTCTTATGTTCATTGCCATCCTCATGGGATACCTTCCGTACAGCTGTCAGTAACTCTGCACCTGGTGGAGTACTAAAATTTGATGATGTTGTGGGTAGCTTGTTGGCCGAGGAGATTAGACGGAAGTCTATGGATGGCAACAAGCAGGATGCAGCCTTAAATGTGCAAAGGGGTAGATCATAGTTCAGGGGTAAGTCCCAAGAAAGAGGGAAGTCTCATAGCAAATCCAGGGCATGGAACATTGAGTATTACCACTGTGGCAAGAAGGGCCATATGAAAAAAAATTGCTACAGACTGAAAAGAGAGAAAAATGATAAGAAAAAGAATGTTCATGTCTAGTTTATCTGCAGAGTTGCTTACCACTTCAGATGATGCATATTCCCAAGATTGGATTTTGGATTCTCGTGCTTCATTCCATGTTACTCCCCATAGGGAATGGTTCTCCAATTATGACAGTGGAAAGACAGGTTGTGTGCATCTTGGAAATGACTATGCATGTGACATAGTTGGAGCAGGTGACATAAAGTTTTCTTTTGCAAATGGGTCTGCATTTGTTTTGAAACATGTGAGACATGTGCCTAAGTTGACCAAGAGTCTTATTTCAGTGGGTTAGCTAGATGATGCTGGTTTTCACACCACTTTTGGCTTTCAGAGTTGGAAAATTTAGAAGGGCTCTATGCTTTTGGCCAGGGGTGCCAAGTGTGGGACTTTGTATCCCTTACATGTATCAGGGGTATTTGATCATGTTGTTACAATAACCGAGCAGCCAAGCACTTCTTTATGGCATTGCCGGTTGGGCCATATGAGCCAAAACGGGATGAAACTCTTATGCCGTTTGGGTTATGTACCGCATTTGAGTTTCTCTGATTTTGAATTTTGTGAGCATTGTCTCTATGGGAAGTAGACTAAATCAGCCCATAAAAGAAGGGGAAAGAAAGAGTTTGAAAAGCTTGATTTGGTGCATTCAAACGTATGTGGTCCCATGCCTACACGATCATTAGCGGGGCTGAATACTATGTGACATTCATTGATGATGCAACTAGGAAAGTGTGGGCTTATGCTATAGCTCGGAAGAGTGATGTGTTCCAGGTATTTCAGAAATGGCTGGCCTTAGTTGAGAATCAGTCAGGTAGAATGCTTAAATGCCTACGGACTGACAATGGTGGAGAGTATCTCTCTCATGACTTTCAACATTTTTGTGATACACGTGTGATTAAGAGGGAGCTCACATCCCCTCGTACTCTAGAGCAAAATCCAGTTGCAGAAAAGATGAACCATACCATTCAAGAAAGGTTGCAATGCATGCTTTCCAATGCAAGTCTTTCTGGTGGTTTTTGGGCTGAGGCAATGAAGACTGCAGTGCATGTGATCAATAGATCACCTAGTAAGAGTTTGAATGGTGGTATTCCTGAAGAGGCATGGAGTGGCAAGAAGCCCTCTTACTCTCATTTGCGTATATTTGGGTGTGAGGCATATGCACATGTGCCGAAAGAGCTTCGAAAGAAGCTAGATCCTAAGTCTAGGAAATGCATCTTTTTGGGTTATGGTGAAAGTGGAGAGATGGGATATCGTCTCTGGGATCCAGAAGCAAAGAAGATCATACGTAGCCATGATGTAGTCTTCAATGAGAAGAAGATGCATAAGGCACCCATGAGGGATGTTGAAATGAGGAGAATCACTTTCTAGGATGTGAATCCACCTGCATATGTTGATAGACAGCAAGCTGTCCATGCACCAAATGTGCAAGAAATGGTACCACCAAATACTCCCACAGGTATACAATCAAGGGTAGATGATAAATCATCTATTGGTGGAAATGATAAGCCAAATGTGGCTGATATGCAAGTGGGACAACAAGCTGAAATGCCCTTGAGAAGATCATCTAGAGTGTCTCGACCACCTAATAGGTTTGTTCTAGGTGTAGACTATGTGATGCTTACTGATTGCGGGGAGCCTTCTTGCTACAAAGAGGCTATGATGCACGAGAATCAACGCAAGTGGGAGTATGCTATGCAATCAGAGATGAGTTCACTTATGAAGAATAAGACTTGGGACTTGGTTTCTTTGCCACATGGAAAAAAGGCATTGCCATGTAAATGGGTCTACAAGATGAAGGTCACAGGTGATGATGTGCCTAGGTACAAGGCCCGTTTGGTCGCTAAAGGGTTCAAGCAAGAGAAGGGTGTGGACTTTGATGAGATATTCTCTCCGGTTGTGAAGATGACAACACTTAGCTGCATGCTTGGACTAGTGGCATCAGAGGATATGGAGCTTATGCAGATGGATGTCAAGATAGCTTTCTTGCATGGGGATTTGCATGAGGAAATTTACATGGTGCAGCCGGAAGGCTTTGAAGAAAAGGGCAAAGAGCATTTAGTTTGCAAGCTGAAGAAGAGTCTCTATGGTCTTAAGCAAGCGCCTAGAGAATAATATCAGAAGTTTGATGCTTTCATTCAGTCCTAGGGTTTTAGAAGGAGTGAAATTGATCACTACCTCTAAGGATAATAGCTTGATAATCCTAGCACTATATGTGGATGATATGCTATTGGCTAGCAAGAATACTTATGATCTAGATGCATTAGAGGCCAAGTTGCATGAGGCTTTTGATATGAAGGATTTGGCACTTGCAGGTCATGTTCTCGATATGCGCATCACACATGATCGGAGTAGGAAACTCCTTTGGCTTTCACAGAAGGATTATATTACAAAAGTATTGCAGCGTTTCAATATGGAGGGGGGGAAGGCAGTGAGTACTCCATTGCCTCCATATGTGAAATTGAGTCATACAGATGGTCCCAAATCAGATGAGGAGAGGGCCATGATGGCCAAGGTTCCTTATGCATCAGCGGTTGGGAGTCTTATGTATGCTATGATAGCTACTAGACCAGACATTGCATTTGTAGTGGGAGTTGTTAGCCGGTATATGGCTAATCTAGGAAAGAGGCATTGGGAGGCAGTTAAGTGCATCATGAGGTACATGAAGGGTACCAAGGAGATGTGCATTTGCTTTGGTAGAGGAGACATGCGTGTACTTGGGTACACAGATTCAGACTATGTAGGGCATGTGGATAGTAGGAGATCCACTTCTGGTTATGTGTTCACCTTTGCAGGTGGTGCACTGTCGTGGATGTCTCGCGCACAGAAGTGCATTGCTTTGTCTACCACAGAGGCTGAGTATGTTTGCAGCCACAGAGGGTTGCAAGGAGGCTATATGGCTTGATCGGCTAGTGGGAGATTTGGGGATTCATATAGGTGTACCGACATTGCATAGTGATTCCATGAGTGCTATTCAGTTAGCACGGAATCCGGTCTTTCATGCAAAGACCAAACACATTGAGGTCAGGTACCATTTCATCAGGGAGGTACTTGAGGACAAGCGCATAGAGCTTGTCAAGGTTCATACAGATGATAACCCTACAGATATGCTGACGAAGAGTCTACCTAATCAGCGGTTTGAGTATTGTCATGTATTGATGGGCATTGGATAGTATGCTCACTGGTTGTTCTCCCTTAAAGGCACATTGTCATTTAAGTGGGAGGTTGTGGGGGTTAAGGGTCATTGTGCCTTTACCCCGGTTATGTATAATACTCAAATGCATATATAAATGAATGAAAGAGAAGATTAGGGTGTTCTGCACCCACCAAAACTTGTATGGCTCTCTATCTCTCTCTCTCCCTCTTCCATTCTTGCTTCCATTGAGAGCACTTTCAAGAACTTGATGAATTCAAAAGTAAGTTTTGAACCATTTTAATAGTCAATGTATCGTTCACGAAAATTGTAGAGAGAATGTGCCATGGGGTTGTACTTGTACTTGGGTTAAATAGTGCCTATTGAAACAAGATCTCTATCAATTGTTCATATGTAAGGCATTGATATATATGTTTAAGCCTTAAGAGAGCATTTTTATTCATTGAGTCCTTTTCCACAAAGTCCAAGTCATAAACTAAGAATTTGCCTTGCAATAATGCATCTAAATTCATTGTTTCTATTTCAAATTCCACTAAACAAATTATTAGAACTCTCAAGGAATATATAGAACTCAATAATTAATTGAAATATATGTTTCTTATTTCATTCACTTGCTTCAAAAGCAATAACAAAACCTAAGCTATCGACAGTGAAGCTGCCACTAGGTTTTGTCGACTTACGTTTGCCATGTGCTAGCATCACATCTTGGTCATACATGTCAAGAAAAGGAACACATAAATGAAGTACAAGATCCACATATGGTCCTATAATTTGGACAGGCACACACTCACCACTACGCTGTAGTATGTCAGCTGTTAAACAAGGAACTTGGACAATACTTTGGGCACTTTTGCAAGAATAGCAATAAGGTCGAAGGGGGTCCCGGCTAACACGAAGGCCTCCACAACTCTCGCACTCGTGCTTGATCAAATTGGTATTGACATTTGTAAAGTGCAAGATACCAAATACATAGAAAAAGCAAAGAAGTATTATGGATGCATTTACATTGAAGAAGCAGAGATATGTTTTAAGAATTACCTTTGTACCATAACCCAAGCGGGATACTTGGGCCACAAATGCTTCCTTCAATCCATCCTTTGTTGGGCCATTTGCAAGCTCCACTAGTATGGTGAAATCAAACACACAAATGGTTCCCTTTGCTTTTAAGAATGAAACATTCTTAAGCACATACATAGACACGCCATCTTCATTGAACTCTTATATGAGTTATGTAAGTGTGGATTTGCGCTCTTTGACAAATGGAAGATTCAACCATCAAAATCAAACACAAAAATAGAGATATAAGTTGTTGAAACATTGTCTAAACCTATGATATCACAAGAAAAATTCACTTACAACAGCTCAATCTTGGTCCCTAGGTCCGTCTGCAGCAATGATTTGATCAATCATCCCATCCTCGCTAGTAACCTTATTGCAATGGTTCCCACAACATTTGAAACATTCCAATTGCAAAGGTTTATCATTTCTGCTGCCCAAGGCACATAGGTGCATAGAGAATGATTGGGTTCCAAATAAAGGTTCCCATCAAAAGGCTCTCCTCTAATAATGCATGTAGTTGCATCAACAAGTAGAGAGAACTTTGAGGTTCCACCCTCACCTATTCCTTTTGCAACAACACTAGCACCCTCAATTCTATAAAATTGACCAACTTGCAAGAAGTTAACGAATTGGTGAATGTAGGTGGAGGGTACAAGCAATGTGATAGTATGGGAACAAAGCTTGTCTATCAAATCTGCTTTAAAAAATACAACATATTTGGCATTTGGTACTTTATAAGTACCATACTTAGCAAGGAGCTTGCCTTTGAATACAAACCTATGAGGTGCACATTCAGATAGTTGGGTTATGGCCAAGGACACTCATGAATTTCCACCACCAACAAAATTCTCTTTGCTAGGGACAATAGCTTTAGCATTGGATAAAAAGTAATGGGGTGGTGGTTGTGAATTGTTATTGTCATTAGGTCCATTATAGGAATTCACTTCATCATCATTTTGTGTGGAGACATGCTTGCTAGCTGCAAATAGAAAATAAAATAATGAGAGTTTGCTTTTGTATTCTATGTCATCATTCATATAATTTATTTCCATCAAATTTTTTTATTTACCATCAAAATAAGAATTATGAGATTTGCAAAAAACAACTTTAGATCAATGAAAACAAAAAAACATCTAACTATAATATAGTGAAGATGACTTTTTGTACCATGATATATTCATTAATAACACAAGCACATTTGCAAAATTATTCCATATTATAATAGGTCAAAGTAATGACTTCTACTTGAGTCTCAAGTCCATCACATAAAAACAATAATAAGTGACTCTATAGTTAATCAATCTGACTCTATATTAATGATGTCAATCATGCCACTTTTAGTAAGGGAGGTGCATTTCTTTGCACACTTGGCATGGTCCTTAACACTTGAACGAACCACTCGTGTGCTAACTTTACATCTAAAATCAACATACTCTGGATATTTCTTTACGAGCTCCTTCACTAATAAAAAACATAGCAAACAAATAAAAAATAAAACATCAAATCAAAGAAATTAAAAAATTGCAATGTAGCTACCTTGGGCATAAGTTTCTTGTGTGACTTCTTGGAATGATCCTCTCATGCCTAGAAGTAGTCTTCTTGATAGCAAAACTCTTTAGCAAATTTTCCTTTGGAGGTCTTGTTGGGGATGCAATTGCAATTGGAGATGACTGTAAACTATGTGGGGAGGGCCTATTGTCCCATATAAGGACATGCAGAATGGGCAGGCACACCTACATGACATGCTTTAATAATCAAAAAAGGTATTTTCAAAAGAGATTGTGGGTTCCCAGAGGTCAGCTACTATATCAAAGTTTACAAATATAAAAAACAGAGAAATCTAAACTGTTTGCGAATTGAATCCATACAGTAATGAAAACTTGTAGAACAACACACGAAGCTCTATGAAAGAAAAGAACGATATTAAAATAAAAGAAAGAATGAAGGAAGTGAAGAAAAGTCAGCTTCAGTGGAACCTCGCTCAAACGCTCCACTATCAATGTCCATGTAGTCATTGCATCCTTCGATACCAACCATCAAAACAAAACCAAGAGGTCCTGGACAAACAAACGACTGTGGAAGAATCTCAAAGCATCCACTTAAATAGGTAGGAGAGAAACCAAGCTCATGAGAACTTTTCGATAGCTCATCATGGAGACTGGCGATGGCAAATCCTCCCTAGATACACTGCACAAAGAATGTAATAAAAGAGACAAATTCTCACTGCCATCGCCATCAAATGATGCTGCCACCACCGAAGACTCCACCCCGTGAAGACCTTCCCTGCAGTAAAGTCTCATTCGGGCCATGGAGCCCTCCCGTTTGCACAGCAAAATTCCTGCAATGCATGGACCAAGACCATGCAACATGGAACCAACCCTTTTAACTTAGCTAACTCTCAGTTAGCATTCAATCTGCCAACTAACTATCTGTTAGCATTGTAAAACACCATGTGGAGGGCTGCCAACCAAACAATAAAGATGTGGCAGTTCATTCATATCAACCAATCAAAATAAATGAATTTTTAAATTCTAAAAATTGTACTTTTTAGCTTTCCCAAATTCACCTCTTTGTTGCTAAGGCTACTTGAGAGGGCATGCCAAAATACTTCCCCACGAAGGTATGTTCACTAACCATAGGAGTGTTTCATGGGTCCATAATCAAATCTCCCAAGGAACCAAGGCCCAAGGGATCGATAGCGGCAGACAAACCTTGCAACAAGCGAATGATTAGTGATAGTGGTCCGAAAGGGGATCAAGGAGATCCAAAGAGACCTAATTCTACTTCTGAGAGCTAGCAAGCTCTCCATGATAACATGACTGAACAAGAAATTAGAGTGATCGAGGGTTTGATTTATGTGAAGGCAATATCGATCTAGAACTAGGCAACCACGACTTCATTAAATTATTGTGCCCGTTTTCCAAGGCATAAAAATAGCAAGTTTATAGATGTTAGAGCCCTGCCCCTAATGGGGCAATGCTAATAAAGCAAAATTATTCCGATATGTTACTAATTAGGATGGCATTGAAGTAATGATAAATGGACCAAGAAGAAGGGATGCACAAGGTACCTCAAGTTGCTCACTTGGGTAGTGGGCTCCTCAAATACCCATGGTGTGTGTGCTTGGATGCGTGAGGGTTCCCATGGAGGAATGGGCCCTAATGGAGGCAAACGTGTAAGGATCTTTTTAGCGTCTTGTCCAAGGAGAACTCGATGAGTAGCAGCCTGATCTAGGGAGGTAGTGTGTGAGCTATTGTTGAGGAGTGCTACCCCAAGGTCTGAGGATTGCTTGCATGCAAAAAAGTCTGAGTGAGGAGCTAGTGTTGAGGAGCCCAAGGGGCAGGGGAATGATGCGATAAAGGCCCAAAAGGCTGAGCAAGCTTCATAAAGTTGGCAGTTGGCTTTTCTCTTCTATCAGAGGAAGAAGCTTAGAATGTGGTGTGTGCAGACGTTGCTAGAAGGGAGGCAAATAATACAAAAAGAGACATAGAAGGAAATGGCGTTAAGCACAAGTTTGCATGCCATCTACATTTTGATGCTGTTAAGTCAGAGGTGGCAATGGAGGACTCTCTTTTCTTCACCAACAGGGTGCCTACATTGGGGGAGTATAGTATGTTGCTCGATAAGGGCTTTTTTCTACTATGTTGTGTGTCTAAGGCTATCAGAAACGATGTGCTTGGTAGATCCTTCATGTATCATGGAAGAGCGATGTTGGCGATACCCTCGAACCTTCCTTTAGTATTGATGAATTCATGTTCAGGGCTGTCTAGTTTGGGTCAATTTTCCAGGGACGCCAGCATGGATGGATAATCTTTGGATATGGTGGCTTATGCTCTTGGTAGGATTCTGGTTGTTCCGCCTTCTCCTCACAAAGTGTGTGAACCGTGCTTTGATTCTTTGGGACCATAGTTAGGATCATTATGCCAAATTTTGTTGACGTGGTTACCCAAATGGTTAGATTTGGGTCGTTCCTAGATTCTTGTTATTTGTGTAGGAAGATAAGCCCATTATGCATGCTACTACTTGACCCGAGAGGAGAACATGAAACTAGCAAGGGGTGATAAGATGGATGGGGTCTCTAATGGACCTCGATCGGATGTTGAGGGGATGAGATCAAAATCTAATCTCATACAAAGGGATGGTGGATGCCCGAAAGAATTGAAGATCGATCAGGCTAAAATTGATGTTATGCAAGTACATCCAAGGAATTCGAAGGCTCTGGAGCAAGTGCGTCTAAGAAATAATGACATACATGGCTCTACAGGGACTTAGGAGAGGGACGATCTAATATGGAGAGCTCGCGTGCGGTTGTGGGGACAAGCGCTATATCAAAAGAAAAGAGGAGCAACAACCATGATGCAATGGATGATGATGCTAAAAAGATGGTAGGAAGGAAAGGCAAAGTTCTTATAGAAGTGCAAAATAAGAAGCTATCCACCCCTATCGTGAAAGGGCCCCAGCAGAAGTTAGAGGTAGTCTGTTGGCAAGTTTGTATGATGGCAGTTGATGAAGTAGAGGAGGAGTTGCCAATGCCAACATCAAAAAACATTACTAGACGAAAAGGCTTCGTCCAAGAAACCGATTGACTAAGTGATCCCTCATAGGCCACCTCCAAAGGAGGTTTCCAAAAGGATCGAAAATATGGCAAGGAGCATGGGTGGAAAGGAAAACCAGTTTAACTTCCTACGAGGTGCTTAGAAGGCATTTGTGGAATAAAGGAGTGTGAGGGCTAGCCAAGGAGTTTTGATGGTGACCTGGGGTTCTGCGATAAATTGAAACAAAAGGGTTGTGTTGTAGCAATGCGGATGTGGGGAGCGGATGTCATTCTTTTGCAAGAATTTATCCTTCACAGACACTTTAGATTGAATATCACCCAAGACCTCATTTAGATGGCTTTCCCACTCTTGGTTCACTTCCTTAGAAGTACCCACAATACTGACCGATTCCTTTCTAAAGACATCAACCATATGCCAAATTTTAGTCACAACATCACCTAAGACCTCATTTAGATGGCTTTCCCACTCTTGGTCCTCTTCCTTAGAAGTACCCACAATGTTGGCCAATTCCTTTTCAAAGACTTCAGTAATATGCCAAATTTTAGTCAACTTACATTGACTTGATCAGTCATATCTGAGAGATATCCATAGCAAATGACTTTGAATCCTTGTCTTCTCTGCCATGTACAATTCTTCACCTATAGAGCATCTTCATTTTCAACTTGAAGGGTTGGATCTTTGGGGTTCACCTATTGAGCTTCTCTGGAATTAGAACTAGATTCCACCAAATAGTCATTAAGCCGCTTCTTTTGATTCTTGATCCTTGCCTCCCAAGATTTGGCTGCTTGCATAATTACTCTGATGGATGTGTCCCATATCACATGGGGGTCCACAACTAGGACTACTACCACATCCTTTTGATTTCATCACACTGAAGCACTCCTTGAATAATAGCCACTTGTCAAATTCAAATGGGACATCAAAAGACCGTTTGAAATTCCTTGGAATCAAGAATCAAGAAATGCCAGGCCCCCAAGACATGGTCCAAAAGCCCAAAATCTAGAAAGAAATGGCCCCCCATAGGGACACACAACCACCAACCTTCCTCATAAAAATAAAACCTATCAATCTAGGTAGATCTATACTTAGCCACTTTCCTCTTATTTCTCCAAGAATAGGTACTTAGACCCTCAAAATCCAACTCAATTGTATTAGTTAATCTTTTGTGTAAACACAAATCTTCACAGGCCTCCTACTCAAGACCTGATAGCCCCCTCACACTCAACTATCTATCATTACTAGAACGAGTCATGTTCCAATCTCCCCTTAGGACCCACCTACTCCCCAAAATTTTACCATTCAACTCCCTCAACCACTCGCTACGGATTTGAGTTTCATTGGACACATAAACATTGATAACATTTTAGAAAAAAACCAAAACAATGATAGATACTACTAAATACTGACCACCAGAGTCATGAAAGATCTCCTTGCCTCCCAGCTGCTTCCTAGTCAGCACAACAAACCCCCTCTAGAGAGTTTACAAACACATCAAATCCAAGCAAGACAAGATAAAGGGCAAGGCTAGAGAGAGAGTTCTCGAAGAAAGGACTATGGGAAGCATTAGATGCACTCGAGGAAGATAAAGCCTCAGGGCCAGATGGTTTGACTACTGAATTTCATGTTGCCTTTTGGAATCTAAGTAAAAAACATTTTGTGGAAATGGTAAATGAGGCAATGACTCTAGGCTAGTTACCAGAGGATGTTGATGTGGGTCTGGTTAAGTTGCTTCCTCAAAGACAAAATAGGTTGAACATGAGAGATTGCTGATTGATCTCAATGTTGAAGACTTCATATAAAATTATAGCAAAGGATCTTACTTTTAAAATCAAAGATATCTACATGAAGGTGGTCAATAGAGAACAAAATGGCTTCACAAAGGCAAGAGATATATATGAGAGCATCCTAAACACCTTCGCTATTTGGATCATGTTGCTTGAGTCAAAGGTGTGTTCTACTCGGTTTCAATGTCAGCAATCCTATGATAGGGTGAGGTGGGACTTCATGCTTGC
This sequence comes from Dipteris shenzhenensis, assembly GCF_047967505.1. Lineage (NCBI taxonomy): Eukaryota > Viridiplantae > Streptophyta > Polypodiopsida > Gleicheniales > Dipteridaceae > Dipteris > Dipteris shenzhenensis. Next base: position 52,296,613 of record NC_141617.1, read on the forward strand.
AGTACTTCCCTTTGGTGAGGGGTTTTGCAAAATGGTTGGTGGGTTGTTTAGTAATGCCTTGATTGTCATATGCTTAAATTGGGGGGGTAGTGGGTTGGTTTCATCTTCATCAGTTGGTTCATCAAAAGTGCTCTATGGCCTCATTGTTGTTTTCCCTTTGTATTGTGCCTCTAATTCATATGATCAAAAAGGGGGTGGCTATAGGGGTAGTTATTATTGAGAGTTCACGCTCAACATCATGTGATCATGTGTGCATAGCACCATCATGTGATCATATGTGCATAGCACTAACCCAATAGAGTGCTATAAAGGAAAGGGTTTGATCCCCTAACCCTAACCCTAAATGGGTTTGTATATATTCTATTTTTTCAACTAAATCTAGTGTACAGTTAGTCAATTTGTGGTGTGCTCTCTAGCTGTGCCCTCTCTCCTCATCTCCACTCTTCTCCTCTCCCCTCTTCATATTTTGTCATGGTATCAAAGCTTGGTTCTCCCTTCCGCTGAGGTGCCATCCTTCTTGTGAGAGTGATAGAGAGATTGTGAGGTCCTCTTGAGTGTTCTTTGAGGAAGTTCACTTCCGTTGAGAGAGACATTTCCATTCATTGAGTGTTCGATTCCATCCATGTGAGAAAGATTGTTGAGTGCTTTCTTCTCTTTTGAGAAAAGGAAATTCCGTTCATTCCATTGTGATTTGAGAGCTTCTTGTGAGAGAGAGAGAGAGAGATTTGTTCATCGGATTAAGAGACTGATAAAGCTTTCAAAGTTCATCAAGAACTGGCTTCCAAAGTTTGTAGCCTCCAAACGTGCTCCTCAGCCATCTCGCCATCTACTCTAGAGTCCATGTTTGGCTCCGGACTCAAATGGCTCAGCAGTCCTGAGGCATCCTTGAGGCAGTTTCTATCAACCTCTACAACAAGTGCCGCCTCACGACACCTCCAACAGCCTTCCAATGTTCTGACCTACTACCAAGCCTCACCTACACTTCTACTATAGCAGCAGTGACATAACATAGCTCCACAGCTAGCACTCATGGCAATAGCCTTCAAGAGCCTCTAAGGCTCTGACACCCAGTGCCTCCTTCAACGATGGTTTCTCCTAGTGACTAGTAGTAGTAGGCGGGCAATACACTCCACGAACTATCTCAACAACAAGGATAGCTTCATCGCTATCATCAGGCACTTCATAGTGGTGGCTCTTCACCAACACTCAGCCTCGATGCGGTTCTATATTGCGCATCACTGATATCCATAAAAACTTTGAGTCTAGTCATCCGAAACATTGTGGTTAGCTGGCAGATCTCCTAGCTCCTTCCACATGCAACGGCAGCCACGTTCCACAATGGCCTTTATGGCTCTCCAAATGACCTTACAAGCTTAGAAAGCTCCGATGAAACGACCATAACCAATGGGCACTAGCAAGCTTCTCCTTCAACGACCTCACTCCCATTCTAAGGCTCTCAGCCCTTGCAGCATCCAATAGTAGGAGGCTCGTAATCCTGGGCTTGACTGTCACTTTTCTGGAGGCCTGAGGGCTAAGGATGAGGATCAAAGGCGGCCTGAGAGTCAATGATACAGCAAAGCATTCGTGGTTGGTAGCCTAGCTCACTACGACCATTAATGCTCTAGCGCCATAGAGCCTACAACCTCAAGAACTGTGAGAGGAGCTGAATGCTCGAGTTGAATGCTCCATAGAGTGGCTATGTCCTTAGCGAAACTGAGATGCTGAAATTTTGAGCTTGATGAAGCACAAAAGACGGAATCAACGTCCTTTGTCAAAATCTTTAAAGATTCTGTTGTGCCTCCCTACAACATGTGGTGGCCACCTTATCCCAAGGTCACCACCAACCTTATCACCTAAGGTCAGTTGACTGACATGTGGCCCGTGTGCCATGTCATCATTACTTGCCATGTCATCTATGTACAAGCCTACTTGCCATATGGTAGATCTTATCTTCCACATCATCACATCCAACTACCATGTTAGCAACCCCGTGAGGCTGTCACATTATCAACCTTATCTACCACATCATCAATCAAAGTCAACATTGCCATGTCATCTGCCACAGTGGTAGTCCACATCAGCTACCACGTCACCTATGCCACCTCAGCTCTACCACGTCATCATTGCTAGCTCAGTTGCCACATCAACAGTCCACATCAGCACTGCCACATCAACAGTCCACATCATCTGTCACACCACTTGTGCCACATCATCTGCCATGTCAGTTGCCACATCACCTTTACTGACATTAGCATCTGCCACATCATCAGTGCCACGTGGCACATTGGACCTCTGCAGGCACACACAATGCTCCACAGTCACTGCATGTGACCACTCTTGCCACCTTAGCACAGGGCTCCACTGGCACACATCTTGCTAGGCACAGTGCCACATCATCATTGCATGTGACCCATAGGGGCACATCATCATTGAGCACCATTTGCACTCCTTTTGCCCCTCTGCCTAGATCAAGTCGTGTCTCTTGATCTAGGAAGAATTTGAGGGCACTCCAAAAAGGAAAGTCGCTTGGTTTTTTGTGCTCTACGTGCTCGTCACATCATATGCATATTTTGGTGCAAGTTACACTCACATTTGAGCCTTGCCAATAAAACCACTTCCTTCATGCACATTCGCCTCTACATCAACCCATCTGACCCAGCACTTAAAAAGGACAAAAGAAAAGGAATTATTTGCTGTTCTTTCTTCGATCGATGGTTGGTATAGGATCAACAGTTGGTATAGATCTAGATCAGACTAGACTAGATCGCCATAGAGGGGATGCTTTGAATTTTCCCAATTTGCCAATCTAAGCCATGCCCAAAATCCTCGACTAGTACCTACTCGGAGTCAGTCCATATGCTCACATACAGTTTCACATCATTACGTTACCTGAAACGTTACATTCATCAGTTCAGTGAGCAGACTTCAAAGAGTACAGAGGCATTGGAGATTATTTCTGTGGGTAGATAGCACTTGATTTCACACACACATGCCACCATTGTAAAGCCTATTTGGCTATCTCATGGCATTGTGCACATCATTTTAGCCTTGTAAAGCCTCTTGGCTATTCCCACCATCTTTGCCATAAGCCTTGTAATACAGATCATATTTTATATATTGCAGTTCTATCTTCACCGACGGTTCATAGATTTCACTTGGCATAGTCAGTGTATTTGCAATTGATTCATACATAGATTTTCACGACACTTTTAAGTACATTTCTTGCACCATGTCTATGACTAGCAACCTCAATCTGGAGGCATCTACTAAGTTACACAACTCCAATTACGGTACATGGAATTACCGAATGGAGACCATTCTTGTACTTTAGGACAAATGGGAGTATGTCGATGCATCTACACCTAGACCATTGGATGATCCAGCCACCAGTAGCTCTACTCCACCTGTTGCCACAGTACCAACAATGGGATCCACAACTACACAAATAGTTTTTGCACCTATAGTAGATCCTGCCATTGCTTGAGCTCAGGCAAAATGGGATAAGAAAGAAAAGTACGCCTATTATCTGATCAAGCAGAATGTGCAAGATGTCATGCTAGGATAGCTCAACATAGTCAAGACATTGAAAGAAGCATGGGATATGTTCACAGCTCTCTATGAGTCCAAGAACACTTCCAGGATTCTCACACTAAGAAACTAGATCAACCAGAGTTTTCGCAACAGCAGCTAAACCGATCATGCTTATGTACTCCAAATAAAAAACTACAACAATTAACTTGCAGCAGCAAGAGAGACTATGAACCCCGTAGAAATGGTTCAAGTAGTCCTGAATAGACTAGGAGAGGGATACGAGAATCTATCTAGTACCAAATAAGCATGCCATGTGAGCTCGACTGCAACAGATGCAACCATCTACAAAATGGCACAAGAGATATGGTCATGTCAATTTCAAGTACTTGTTAGATCTCAAGAATCAAAATATGGCAATTGGGATTCCGAAGCTACAGTTTCTTGGAAAAGTTTGTGAAGCATGTTGCTTCGGCAAACAAAAGCGAACCAACTTTGTCAGAAGTACCTCTCGTGCATGAGGTATTCTTGATTTAATACATACATATGTATGGGGTTATGCCCAGACCCGCAACATCAATGGTTCACTTTATTACTTGCCTTTCATCGACGACTATAGCATATATTGTTGGGTCTACTTTTTGAAAGAGAAATTTGAAGTGTTTTTGAGATTTCAAGAATTCAAAGTCATGGTAGAAAACCAAATAGGCAAAAAGATCAAGGTCATGAGATCAGTAGATCGAGGAGGTGAATACATGTCTTTAGTATTCATGAACTTTTGCAAAAATCACGGCATTTGAAGACAATTCACATGTGCAGATACTCCTCAGCAAAATGCAAGAGCTAAAAGGAAGAATAGGACTTTAGTAGACAGTGCTAGAGCAATGCTTAGTGAGAAACATCTTCCGAATCAGTATTGGGTAGAAGCAATAGCCACTGCAAACTATTTGCTTAATTGGCTTCCTACTGAATCGATTCAGGGTATGACTCCTTATGAAGCATTCACTGGACACAAGCCACACATTGGGCATCTTTGTATATTTGGTTGCATAGCACATGCCTACATACATGATGATCATCGCAGGAAATTGGATGCGAAGTCATGCAAATGCATCATGGTTGGCTACAGTGAAGAAAGCAAAGCATACAAATTATATGATCCCATCAACCGCAAAGTCATTATCTCTAGAGATGTAATCTTTGATGAGGAATCAGAATGGAAAACCTCACCTACATAGGAGATAGAAGCATTGACTTCATAGTAATCTATAGAGCAGGTTGATGAAGAAGAGCAAGAATTGCTAGCAACACCCCAAGCAGAGCCACAATAGCTCAGACGGTCTACTAGGGAAAGCAGACCTCCAGCCAGATTGACATATGCTCAGAAAGGCAAAGCAATTCAGGTGGCAACCACTAACTATGCTCTTATGACTACCATCATGGCTATAGAAGAGCCATTGTACTTTGAAGATGTAGTAGACAAGCCAGAATGGCAAACTGCTATGAATGAAGAAATGGATGCTTTGTATAAGAATAATACTTGGGAATTATGCGACCTTCCATCAGGAAAGAAGGACATAGTAAACAAATGGGTATACAAAGTGAGGTACAATCCAGATGGAAGTATTCAAAGATACAAAGCCAGACTAGTTGCAAAAGGATTTGCACAAAAATGCTCCAGTAGCAAAGATGGATTCCATACGGTTCTTGATATCACTAGCGACACTCAGCAAATGGAATGTGTATCAACTCAATGTTAAGAATGCATTTATCAATGGTTATCTAGATGAGGAGGTATACATGCAACAACCAGCAGGTTATTTTAACTAGGAAAGGAGAATAAGGTTTGCCATCTCAAGAAAAGTCTCTATGGCTTAAAGCAAGCACCCAAAAGTTGCTACAACAGAATTGATAAGTATTTTGCTAATCTGGGATACATGAAGTCCAATGCAGATCATACTCTCTACTACAAAGTTCAAGGGGAAGACATTACTATTGCACTTTTGTATGTAGATGACCTGATTGTGACAGGAAGCAAGGATAGCTTCATTAGAAAATTGAAACAAGACTTATTTGCAGAGTTCGACATGAAAGATCTTGGACTTATGCACTATTGTCTTGGAATTGAGTTCTAGAGAGATTCAAATAGCACATTTATGAGTCTGCTCAAGTATGTTGATAGTCTCGTGAAGAGTTTCATACGGCAGATTGCAAGATTGCAGCCACTCCCATGGAACAGAGTTTAAAACTTACTAGAGATTCAGAAAAGCCTATAGTCAATGACAGGTACTATAGGTAGCTCATTGGATCTCTTATATATCTGACTATCACTTGGCCAGATATTTGTTATGCAGTAAGCTCACTAGCACAAATTATGGCAAATCCAAAATAGTCTCATTGGAATGCAGCCAAAAGTGTCTTGAGATACATCAGAGGTACAAGATAGTTTGGGATAGAATACAAAGGAAGTCATCCATGGTTGCATGGATACTACGATAGTGACTATGCTAGAGATCATGAGACTAGGAGATTGACACAGGGATATGCATTTTTTCTTGGTCAAGGTACTATATCATGGTTGTCAAATAAAGAGCCAATTGTTTCTTTGTCTTCAACTGAAGCATAGCACTCACTACAGGTGCATGTGAGGCTATATGGCTCAGAAGACTATTGTTAGAAACAGATTACTTTGATGAGTCAAAGCCAACAACAACATACTGTGATAATAAATCGGCTCAAGCATTGGCCAAGAATCCAGTATATCACTCTAGGACAAAGCACATTGATGTCAGTGAGCACTTCATCAGAGAAACAGTGTTACTTAGTGACATCACACTGCAGCATTGTGATAGCAAAGACAATGTTGCAGACATCTTTACCAAACCACTCAGTAAAGAGCTTTTTGAGAAACACCGATCAGCTCCTGGTTTGATGTAGAGGAAGGACATTCCCATTAAAGGTGTGTGATGGAATGTAATGCTCAGTCCTTCTTCGATTCCCCAGAATCATCATATTGAGGGAAGGCCTACTTCATGATGTTGATCTTGAGGGAAGGTGTTGAGAGTTCATGCTCAATATCATGTGATCACGTGTGCACAGCACCATCATGTGATCATATGTGCATAGCACTAACCCAATAGAGTGCTATAAAGGAAAGGGTTAGATCCCCTAACCCTAACCCTAAATGGGATTGTATATATTCTATTTTTTCAACTAAATCTAGTGTACAGTTAGTCATTTGTGGTGTGGTCTCTAGCTCTGCCCTCTCTCCTCATCTCCACTCTTCTCCTCTCCCCTCTTCATATTTTGTCAGTTATGCCCTCCGGGATTTAATGTTGATATGGTGTCTTACGTTGGAATCTCAAGAAATTCTGCAAAAGCTTCAGTTGGTGTTGCAGAATTTCTATGTAGTCTCATGTTCATTTTGTACTTGGCCTAAAATCGAATCGGATCTAGAGCTCAACCTCCATGGCTATATGCTTTGCCTATACAATGTATTAATAGAGGCACTATGATTTGATGTCTTGGTGCACCTTTAAGAGTGGGAATCACTATGAGGCAACATTTTGAATGGTTCAAAGAAAAGATTTGACAGAAGGTCAGAGCTTGGCATGGTGCGGTGTTGGGATGGAATGCAATACTATTGATTGTTAGACATGTCTTATCTATAGCTACAACTTGGCAAGCCATCATTTAAAAACAACCACTGGCGATTTAAAAATAACCATTGGCTAGAGAAAGAGAAATTGTTGAGATCTTTCAATTGGGCTAAGGATAGGGACAGCAGGCAGAAGTGGCACTACATAGCTTGGGATGCTATGAAGGTCCCAAAAGCTAGTGGTGGTCTGGGAGTTCCTGATGTTGACCTTCAAAAATATTGCCTTGATTTGTAGTTGATTACCTCGACTTTTTGATTGTAATGCCCCTTGGGTGGAATGCTATAAATGGCTTTTGGAAAATGCCAAAGGTTAGGTTGTTGGTATATGGAGGGACATGACATGGTATGATAGACTTTGTTTTTGGTTTCAAGGTAAAGTCTCTTGGTCAGATTTGATTGCTAGTTTAGTTGATGCCTGGAAAGCATTCATGCACTAGAAGGGCAGGCCTAGCCTTCAAGGAGATGCTAGTCTGCATGAAAGAGTGTAGTGGAGCTGGGTTGTCACATTGAAAGGGAAGGCATTGGACAAACCCTACAGTAACTACAATCAAGTTCTCTCTTTCCACTAGAGTAATTGAGATCATCAATGCAACCTTCCACACAGGTGGGGTGTTTCCAAGGACTCCTTGCATGGATTAGTCTAGATTCCATGCATATGTAAATGCTTAGCTTTTTTAACTCTGTTCACTCCTGGAATGAAACCCATGTTTCTTTGTTACTGGAAAAATATCCTTCCCTAATGATTTATTCTTACCTCCCACTAATCTAACCAATGCAACAAATTAACCACAAATTCATATTTTGGTGCATTAAATTTTACTAGATGGTGCACAAAGACATGATAATCATCTAAAGTACACTAGCTATGAGGTCTTTGTAGAGGAAGGACATTAGGACCTAGTTTCACCTTTCAAGGTAGGAGGGCATTGATATGGTCTCTAAGGGACCAATTTGCCCTGCTGGATAGGGAGCTAGCTCTATTGAATGGGGTATTGTTGAATCTTCCAAAACATTGGCCAACAACATGCATTGCCTCAAGGGGATGGAGGGGGAACCAATGGAATCTAGGGTCATCTTGACTCGTAGTTCATAAAGAGTGTTCTTAGCCATCTAGGTTTTGCAAAATGAGTTGGTTTTCAAACAAAGGGCTGGGGTGTGTTATGGGGATAATTGTTGGGTTGATTAGAAGTCTTGTTGATATGGGAAACTTAGTAAGTAGGAGGGACTCCCTTGTTGGGATGTGCTTGAATGAGTGAGTTTTAGTGTTGTAGTTTGTTTGGAATGTCTTTTTGTAGTTGCTCTTTTCTTATGTGAGAGTTAGATGATTAGTGTATGCCGCAAGAAATAGTCATATGCTACTCCTCACACACTCCTACATTTCTGCTTTCTCATCATAGTACAAGAATTGTTAACCGATGTGGTGGTTAACATCCTACATGCATGTTCTAGATGCAACTTCTACATCTACATCTACATGCTACATGCAAGTTCTAGATGAAAGTTGGATATGTCATTCCTATATGATCATCCTAGATGCAAGTTCTATGTATAGTGAGAGAAAGTCCTACAGTTCCTACATGCAGAGAGAGAAGCTCTCCAAACTTGTATAAATATCTCATCATGGAATGAAGCCCACACTCTTTGGGGCATTATGTTGAGTTCTACTTTTTGTGTTCTATGCAATTGTCTCCAAGTGTCCATGCTCCCTTGCACTCTCATGTCCAAAAGCATGCCCTACCCTTGTCTCCCACCTCCAACCTTGCAAATTCTCCTTCCTTCTCTTCTCTCTCTCCCAACTCCTTTGCTCTTACTTTTCTTGGACTAGTTCCTTAACCCTTGACCCGCAAGATCTATGAGGGAGGCAAGTTATCTACCATGCATTCTATTCCAAACCCAAAACCCCCTTTGAAAATGAACCTCCTTCTCAATCCTAGAGCCTCCTTCTAAACCCTGAACTCCTTCTGAACCCCAACCATGATGATGAGTGTTCCTTCCACACAAGTGTGCACAATGTTTGCTTCCCACACTTGAGCCTATATCTCTCTCAAAAATATGACACGAGGTTCTAAGCTACACATATACTGCAACAGCAAAGACATTATATATTTGTAGGTGACAAAAAGCCTCAGAACCCTACACACCCTGCACATCCTGTGAATGCTATGGTGGAGAAAGTGGCAACATTTGGAGCCATCATCAAAGGACATATCACTCAAGGGCTAGGAGAGTTAAAATACTTCCAACTCTAGAAAATTATAAGAAACCTTCGATTACTAGCTTAAGAAACTTTATGTTTCTTAAAAAATAGCCAATTAAAGAACAAATCAAGACATCTAATAGACACCAATGTGTAGAGCTCAAAATTTTACATATTTCTCCTTTTTTTAATACAAAAAAGCGATCCAAGATATACATGGAAAAACATGGGCAATGGAAAGTTAAAGGGTAAAATTGCATCTAACCCTTATATCCACCAAAGGGGAATATGAAACTTTAATTAATCCAATTATCCAAACGTGGACCATGTGTACAAATATTGACTAAATCCACCCCTCCCACATCGTTTCTCATAAAAACTCTCTATTGTTCTTCCTCCACATCTAGCCTCCATCCTCTTCCAAATTTTGAGCCCCACGCAAGACCCTCCTCCCTCTCCATCGAATGCCACCCTACTCCCTTCTTCATCATTGAGTTTGCTTTGAGCCCTTTCGCTACTATGATGACCTAGCCATCCACCCACCATCCATGGTTGCCCTCAACAATCCTGTCACACCAACAAAGAATTGGGAGAGCATTATAGGTGATCATCTCCCCTTGTCTTTTGACTTCCGTCAAGTTTTCCATCCATCAAGTTTTTCATCATTTTAGGGCCCTCTCCACCACCACTCCTCCCTCCACTAACACCTCCTGCCCCCCTACACCACTATTCCTCCTCCTTTTTTCTCCCTCCACCACCACCCCTCCTCCTCTTTCCCCCCATTTCCCTTCCCCCTCTGCCACCACCACCTTCCCCCCCCCTCCTCTTCTTTCTTTCCTATGCCACCACCCCTCTCACCTCTTTCTCACTTGACTCTGTTTCTTTCCCCCTCTCACCTCTCACTCTCTCTCTCTCTCTCTCTCTCACACACACACATTCTCCCCCCCCACCTCTTCTCTCTCTCTCTCTCTCTCTCTCTCTCTCTCTCTCTCTCTCTCTCTCTCTCTCTCTCTCCTCAATGGCCTTGCCTGCCCCCTCTTGGTCACGTGATCAACTGCGGCATACTATGTTGGTAGCAGTGCGCACTTGCACCATGCAACACTGCACCAACAATGCTCATGCCACGCAGCGTTGCATCAACGGCAATGTGCCTCAATGCCCATGCCATGCAACGGTGCACCTCAGCACCCATGCCACGTGATAGTGCACCATGCGGTGCCCACACAACATGACGACATGCCTCGGCATCCATGCCACATGGCACTCGAGGTGTCTTGCCTCTGCACCTCTCAAAGGTGCCCGCCCGCCTGTTGGTACATACCCCCTCTTACACGATAGGTCCTCGCATCGAGTACTGTGCTAGCCCCACCAACACTCGAGCATTGTGCACGATTGCCCACTATCAACCCTCCACTTTTGTGCCCTGCACCTCAAAACGGTACCCTAGGGTGTGCGGTGGCGCCACCCTTCGAACCTCGGCCCTCATTGATGCTCCCACCCATCAAAGCACACCGACCAAGTATGTGCTCTGCACTACCCTCTCTCCCTACAACCACAATAGCATTGCCTTCACTTTCCCCATCCCTCATTAACCCTCTACATCGCCCTGTTGAGCCTCAGGCCACCTCTATTTACACGCCCCTGTCTCTACCCCTCTGGCCTCACCCAATTCGCCCCTCCATATGAAATCTACCATACATAGCGCACCATGCCCCCAAATGCTGGTCCAAAGTCTCCCTCCCCAATATCTATGCCACCACCTACCGGTATGCCAAGCATCACATCTCAAGACCAAAGCCATACACAAACTAACCAACACACACATAGCAAATCAAAAAAACCAAACGAGTCCAGATAGTCAACATTGAGAGAGAGAGAGAGAGAGAGAGAGAGAGAGGGTATAGAATTTAACCTAGGTTAGGACTAACAAACTATAGTTAGTTAGACTTAACTCAATGGAACCTAGTCTAGTGTGATCTAGCTATAGTTAGTACAACTAAACCAAACTAGTCTTAGCTAAGGTTAAAACTACCCTAGGTTAGAGAAATCTCATCATGGTCACTTTAACTTGAGTAAACTAACTTTGGTTAAACTGTTTAGATTTAGTGTTCCTATGACTAAGGCCTCATCACATAAAAAGTCACTTCACACCTAACCTAAAAATCTAAAGAACCCTAATTTTCAACCTAACTTTGATGAAGCATAACTTAATTATTTGAAGCCTGAATCATACAGAGAAAATGCTCCACTGTTGGCAGAAGGCCATGTTATTCCATCATTGAATTGAAATACTGATGGCTTTCATCAAACCTCGTCTGAACCACAATTTCACACATGGAAACAACATGCTACAAGATTTTTTCTAGCATATTACGCACCATTTTGGCATCCCCAGTACTCAATACTTTGTGCTCCTATGTGGGCTAAGTTTCACATTAATTCACTCATAACTTTTACTCGTGACAGACTGATGATCCGTTTGCCCCAACACACTCCGACTCTCAAGAGGGACAATCCTAGACACATTTTTTGACATGATGGTTCCCAAAGTACTAAGCCATCTCTAACCCCCAAAACACTCATAATTCACCTTCCAGACCTAAGGAGAACACACTCTATCAACCACTCGGCAATTGTGCATGCAACTATGATACGGAAGAACATCCATGACAACCCTTGTCATTGAATTCACCTCCTCTAATTAATCTAACCCTTTGTACTCCTCCAATGGGTACCATGGCACAATGCCATTGTGATGATGGTGGATTTGATCTTTGATTTTGAATATCAAGATCTAGATGACATGAATCACACTCCCATGCCTGATTCCAATGACGGGGATGATTATGATGTAATCCCACTTTCAGGTAACCCCAGCAAGGACTTCTGGAACAACTACTATGATATGAAAATTTGACATGAATGGACCCTGAACAACATTCCAGATATGAAAACTCGATGCGAATGGCAACTTCCTAGTCAACATTTGCCAGTATCAGATTACTAAAGCTTGGATCTGCAAGTTGGATCCCCAACCTAACTGGAGATGACACATGCTCTTTGATGTGACCTTCTTGTAGGAATATCTCCATGTGCCTCCATGCCTCAAATCCCATCCCAATTTCTATATATAGTACCATGAGGTCACCGTTGGGATGCCACCATACACACTTTGGGTGAGGAGTGAACTATTAATGGGCCATTGATTGAGCCATACTTTGGAGTGGAATTGAACATCCAAGGCACATTGATCCGGGCAATTCAACAACATGATGCATGCATGTGAGGTAACATGGACCACATCCTACGGCAAAGTGCTATCTTTTGCAAAGCCCTAGAATACATTCTTAAGGCTCCCAGCCACATCGACATCCATCTACCTACACTCGATTTCAATCCCAATGGCCAGATTGATGCTCAGAGTACAAGCAAACTCTATCAAAGAGTCATAAAAGCATGCCACATATCTCTTTTTGAACATATGGTGGATACGAGCTTCTTGGAAATGGAGCAAAAATTGCATGGTGTGAGGGAATTACAACAAGATCAAATGGCACACCACAAGCTCCATAGCCACTGGCTAAATGCATGACATCCCGGCTCCATAATCACAATTTTGGCTACATTCCAGTGAGACTATTTTGGATTTGACATAAAATGTGCTAGTGAACTTATAGCATAATAGATATCTGGCCTTGTGATAGTCGGATATATAAGAGATCCGATGAGCTGCCTATAGTACCTATCATTGACTGTAGGCTTTTCTGAATCTTTTGTAAGTTTCAAACTTTGTTCCATGGGAGTGGCTGCAATCTTGCAACCTACCATATGAAACTTCTTCAGGAGACTATCAACATAAAGGTGCTGTCTAAATCTCTCTAGAACTCAATTCCAAGACAATAGTGCATAAGTCCAAGATCTTTCATGACAAACTTTGCAGATAAGTCTTGTTTCAACTTCTTAATGAATCTATCCTTACTTCCTATCACAATTAGATCATCTACATACAAAAGTGCAATAGTAATGTCTTCCCCTTGAACTTTGTAGTAGAGAGTATGATCTGCATTGGATTTCATGTATCCCAGGTCAGCAAAATACTTGTCGATTCTATCGTACCAACTTCTAGGTCCTTGCTTTAAGCCATAGAGAATTTTCTTGAGATGGCAAACTTGATTCTCCTTTCTTGGTTCAACATAACCTATTGGTTGTTGCATGTAGACTTACTCATCTATGTAACCATTAAGAAATGCCTTCTTGACATCAAGCTGATACACATTCCATCTGTTGAGTGTCGCTAGTGATATCAAGAACTGTATGGAATCCATCTTTGCTACTGGAGCATAAGTCTCATCATAATCTTGACCATATTTTTTGTGGATGAGTGAGTAATCGGTTCATCTATCTTTTGTGTGTTTGAGGTTTTCCATTTTGATTCCTCATCAAAGATTACATCTTTGGAGATAATGAGCTTATGGTTGATGGGATCATACAACATCTCTAGAGCTAATGACCACAAGGTTGATGGGATCATACAACTTGTAGGCTTTGATTTCTTCATTGTAGCCAACTATGATGCATTTACATGACTTCGCATCCAATATCCTGTGATGATCATCATGTATGTGGGCATATGCTATGCAACCAAATATGCGAAGATGCCCAATGCGTGGCTTGTGTCCAGTGAATGGTTCATAAGGTGTCATACCCTGAATCGGTTTGGTTGGAAGCCGATTAAGCAAGTAGTTTGCAGTGGCTATTGCTTTTGCCCAATACTGATTCAAAAGATGCTTCTCACTAAGCATTGCTCTAGCACTATCTGCTAAAGTACCATTCTTCCTTTTAGCTCTTGCATTCTGCTAAGGAGTATCTGCACAAGTGAATTGTCTTCAAATGCTGTGACTTCTGCAAAAGTTCATGAATGTTGAAGACATGTATTCTGTTGGTAAGCTGAAAGGAAAGCAAAGAGTGGACACAAACTCAAAATACTTGCATTACTTGCTTGTAGAATGAAGAAGAGTGAGGTCCTTAAGTAGGCACCTCATACATGCTCACTGACATCACTGATGACTTCAGAGCTCCACAATCATCTCCTCAATCTGCTCCTAGATTCTCTCAATCATCCTATGTGGCTTTCCACCACCTAACTGTGCTTGTGGGCACCTAACTGTGCCTCTAGCACTCACACATATAAACCAAGGTGTGCCTGAGGCATACACCTTGAGATATCCCAACAAACCCCCCCTCAAGGGAATGCCTTAGGCTATGTCAAGGATACATCTAGTCTCATAGTTTCTCATGCCATCTCATGGTGGTCAAGGATAAATCTATGGCTAGGTTCTCATGCTAGCAAGGGTTCCCTTGGGTGTAAGGTAAACAAAAGGGATACAAAAAGACCTTCCAATGGTTATCTCCCCTGCATGTACATGCACACAATGTCTGCAGGAGGTACCATGGAGCAAAACATACACATGGCCTGCATCATAAGGTGACCAGAGTTGTTTACAAAACACACAAAAACACAATAGTTTATTTCATTCATTTTGGAGGACTATCCAGGCTGAGTACCTTGACATAAAAAGAGAGATCTGGAGCATACATAGAGATGTTTTAAAATGCATAATCTTCAAAGGATGCCTCATATTGTGGAGGCACATCAACTGAAAGTAGATTTGCATTTTCTGTCTTTGCTTTGGCTCTGCAAAACTTCTCATTATAGTTGTTCTTGCCACAGTGCTTGCATGGATTAATTTTGAAGCAGTCCTTTGAAAGGTGATTTGTCTTTCCACAGTGATTGCAAGGGGTATACTTGCCCTTCTGGACTTTTACAGCATAAACAATGTCATTGCCTTTCCTGAGCTCCATATGCCTTTCTTCTTCTTAGAGAGCAGAGATAATACCTTCAAGATTAGGATTAGGAAGATTTTTCAAAGTGCTAACTATGTGATCATAATCTTCAGGCATACTCTTAAGTAACACTGCCATAGCATCATCTTGAGTAATAGGAGAGTTGATAGAAGCTAGTTGAGTCATAAGACTCCGCATATAGTTGACATGAGCTGCTAAAGTAGTACCACTAGCCATCTTCAATTCAAAGAAAGAGATTTTAAGTGATAGTTTAGAGATGTGAGAGCTAGCACCAAAAATCATGTCAAGCTTCTGCCAAGCTTTTGAAGGAGACTCCAAGTCAGAGATATGGTGAATATAATCATCTCCTAAAGCAAGAGCAATGATACCGTATGCTTTTTCTTCTCTAGCTGGATCCCTTGCCAGTCATGTCGGAGTTGAGGATTCTCCAGCATTGGAGGCCGTAGAAGAAGCGGTAGGAGTAGGTTTGACAAGTCCCCATAAGTTCTCCCTCATCAATGCAAATTTCACCTTCATCTGCCATGTGTGGAAGCCCTTTCCATTGAACTTCTCTAGATTCAATAGGGTAGGCATGAGAGGGTCTAACCTAGATATTGGGCAGTGTCTATCTCTCTTACAAGGCAAAAAATAACTGAAAGACTTCCAAAATATGAGCACTTGATGTAGCAAAGACTAGTGACCAATATTCAATCAATGATGCTTCTTCTTACATGCTTCATAGAAGTGGCTAAAATAAATGCTTTCCAATCAAAATCAGGTCAAGTAATTCAAAACAAAACTGAAGCCACACTTGTACTGAAGTTTTTGAAAGATTCAAAAAACCAGAAATGCTAGAGTAGCATTTTATGTAGCATCATCTTCAAAAACTTGTCCAAAACTGTCAAAACTAAAAGGCTGAACTTGGAGGGCTTGTAGCTCACTCTTCAAAGTAAGGAAAAGAGGGCTTTCTAAAGCAAAAGAAAGCTCATATACCAGAGAGGGTCCAGCACAGAGGTTGGACGAAATGGTGCGCACTTTTGCCCAGGAGAGTTACTACAGGCTGAACCTGAGTTTTGATGATTTCTCCCTCGTTACTGAACCAAATGAGCTGAAAAATGGCTCAAAATCTTCATCTTGAGGTCGCCCATCTACTCCTAAGAGGGCTCAGGCAATGGCAGAGCAGGCAGGGAGTATTAAGCAGTAGAAGAAATGGTAAAAAATGTGTTGTTTGGGGAATGGCAGCCACCACAGACGTTTTTTCTTCAATTGCTTGCAGGTGGAAGTTTGCCCATACTAGAGGAGTTTCCAGCTCAGATGGTTTGGGCAATGGTCGTTTGTAGGTGGAGAACCAAGCTCTCAAAGATTTTGGGAAGAAAGAGGAAAATGGAGAAAGAAGATGAAGAAGAAGATGATGATGTGGCAAAAATGGGCTCAAGGGGGATCAAAGGGCTCTGATACCATGTTGGTAAGCTGAAAGGAAAGCAAAGAGTGGACACAAACTCAAAATACTTGCATTACTTGCTTGTAGAATGAAGAAGAGTGAGGTCCTTAAGTAGGCACCTCATACATGCTCACTGACATCACTGATGACTTTAGAGCTCCACAATCATCTCCTCAATCTGCTCCTAGATTCTCTCAATCATCCTATGTGGCTTTCCACCACCTAACTGTGCTTGTGGGCACCTAACTGTGCCTCTAGCACTCACACATAGAAACCAAGGTGTGCCTGAGGCATACACCTTGAGATATCCCAACATATTCACCTCCTCTGTCTAATCTCATGACTTTGATCTTTCTGCCTATTTGGTTTTCTACCATGGCTTTGAATTCTTGAAATCTAGAAAACACTTCAGATTTTTCTTTCTCAGAAAGTAGACCCAATAATATCTGTTGTAGTCGTCGATGAAAGTCAAGTAGTAAAGTAAACCATTGATGTTGCGGGTCTCGGCATAACCCCATACATCTATATGAATCAAATCAAGAATACCTCTTGCTCGAGAGGTGCTTTTGCCGAAGTTGGTTTGCTTTTTTTTACCGAAGTAGCATGCTTCGCAAACTTTTCCAAGAAAGTGTAGCTTAGGAATCCCAATTGCCATATTTTGATTCCTGAGATCTATCAATCTCTTGAAATTGACATGACCATATCTCTTGCGCCATTTTGCAGATAGTGGCATCTGTTGTGATTGAGCTGACATGGCATGCAAATCTGGTACTGTAGCTAGCATTCTGAACAAGCGTCCTTCCTTGATTGCTTTCCCTACTAGTTGAAATCCTCTAGATTTGTCTTTGATAGTGCATTCATCTTCGTCAAAGGTGACTTGGTAGTCGTGTTCTGTCATTTGACCTACTGACAAGAGGCTCTTGCTGAGTTTCGGAACATAAAGTACATCTTTCACCAATCCTTTTATACCAGTGAAATTGTTCATAGGGATAATGCATGTCCCTTTAACTAGATTCGGTGTATTATCTACTGTGTAGATGACATTCTTCTGACCTTTTAATGGTTTCATCTCTGTGAATCATTCCTGATGCTTTGTCATATGAGATGATGCACCGCTGTCGATGTACCAAGGATCCACTGAAATCTTCTTTTGAATTGTTATCAGTGTCTAGATACACTGTATCATTCTTTTGCATTTTCTCATTTGCAAGAAACATATTTCCATGTTCATTTGCATAATGATTGTGACTAGAATGTCCACCACGATGATTTCCTCTTCCTTAAAAATTCTCTTGATTGCTACTGGATTGATTGCTTTAGTCGTACTGCTTCTTGCGGCAATCTCTGTCATAGTGTCCAAACTTATGATAGTAGTTGCACTGGATTTTGACACGTTGATGGATGCATTCCCTCATTCCTCGGTTGGAATGATTTTCTCTTTGCTGATTCTGATGTTGCTGAGGATGATGCTTATGCTGATTCTGACTTTGCAGATGACTTTGTTGGTGATGATGACCACTTTGCTAGAATGATCTACCTCTGCCTCTGCCTTTGCCTCTGCCTCTGCTTGTGTAGTCTCAAGCTGTGAATGCCTAATCATTAAAATGACCTTTGCGTGCATGAATGGATTGCGTTCTGAGCTCTTCACCAAGTAAGACTGGCTGAAGTCCTTCCAATGTCGAAATTTTCCATTGAATGGCAATACTCTGGACTAGATTCTTGTATCCATCTCCTAGTCCATTCATGATGACTTGAACCATTTCTACTGGATTCATGGTCTCTCCTATTGTTGCAAGTTGATTGTTATAGTCTTTGATCTTGAGTACATAAGCATGACTGGTTTTGCTATTGTTGCGGAAACTTTGGTTGATTTGGTTTCTCAGTGTGAGAATCTTGGAAGTGTTCTTGGACTCATAGAGAGCTGCGAACATATCCCATGTTTCTTTTAATTTCTTGATGGTGTGGAGCTATCCTAGCATGGCATCTTGCACATTTTGTTTGATTATATGATATGCATACTTGTCTTTTTTATCCCATTCTACCTGTGCTCGGGCAATGGTAGGATCTGCTACTATAGGTGTGGAAACTATTGGTGTAGTTGGAGATCCCGCTACTGGTGCTGTGACAATAGGTGAGTAGAGCTACTACTTGCTAGATCGTCCAATGATCTAGGTGTAGATTCATTGACATACTCCCATTTGTCTTGAAGTATAAGAATGGTCTCCATTCGGTATTTCCATGTGCCGTGATTGGAGTTGTCTAGCTTAGCAGATGCCTCCAAATTGAGGTTGCTAGTCATAGACATGGTGCATGAAATGTACTCAAAGTGTCATGAAAAAGTCACTGTTTGAATCAACTGCAAAAAAAACACTGATTGTAGCAAGTGAAATCTGAATTGTAGAACTACAATATATAATCTGATTTGTCACAAGGTTTGTGACAAATGATGCTAGGAATAGCCAAGAGGCTTTACAAGGCTGAAATAAAGTGCACAATGTCGTGAAATAGCCAAATAGGCTTTACAATGATGGCATGTGTGTGTGAAATCAAATCATGTGCTATCTGCCCACCATTGATCAATCGTTCAATGCCTCTAAACAGTCTAAAGTATGCTCACTGAACTGATGAACGTCGGGTTCCAGGTAATGTGATGATGTGAAACCGCATGTGAGTGTTGGGACTGACTTTGAGTAGGAACTAGTCAAGAATTTTGGGCATGGCTTAGATTGGCAACTTGGAGAAATTCAAATTGTCTCCTCTATGGTGATCTAGTCTACTCTGATCTAGGTCTATACCAACCATCAATCAAAGAAAAGAACATCAAATAATTTCTTTTTCTTTGGTTCTTTTTATGTGCTGGGTCAGATGCGTCGATGTAGAGGTTGATGTGCATGAAGGAAGTTGATTTGTCGCTGCGGCGAGGCTCAAAAGTGAGTGATAATACTCGAGCTATTGCTCCTCCCCACTCCCTTGCTACACCCTCTCCCTCAGCCCATCCCTCCCTCTCTCCCTTGCCCTCAGCCCCTCCCTCTCCCTCAGCCCCTCCCTCCCTTCTCTTCCTCCCGTTCAGCCAGCCCCCTTCTAGCCCGCTCCCTCTCCTCCCCCTCTCAGCCTGCTCCTTCGCCCCCTCTCTGCCTACTCCTGTGCCCCCTCCCTGCCTCTCCGCCCCCTCCCTGCCTCTCTGCCCCCTCCCTCCTCTCAGCCCGCCCCCTCCTCTCCCTCTCCTCCCCCTTCCCTTCACCCCCCACTCCCTCTCCTCCCCCTCTCAGCCTACTCCTCCGCCCCCTCCCTGCCTATTCCTCCGCCCCCTCCCTGCCTCTCAGCCCGCCCTTTCCTCTCCCTCTCCTCTCCCTCTCAGCCTGCTCCGCCCCCTCCCTGCCCCTCCCTCTCCTTCCTTCCCTCTCCTCTCCCTCTCAGCCCGCCCCCTCCCTGCCCCTCATCCCGCCCCCTTCCTGCCTCTCCTTCCTCTCCCTCTCCTCTCCCTAGCCTGCCTCCTCCCTCCCTCTCAGCCTGCCCTTTCCCCTTCAGCCTCTCAGCCTCTCCCCTTTATCCCTCCCCTCCTCGCCCCTTCCCCCGCTCCCTCCTCACCTCCTTTCCCTATTTTCTACCCCCCTATTTCCCGCAGCTTTTTTTGGAGCGGAAGGAGCCTCCAAATTGTCAGAGTCGGCCTCCTCACCTCAATTGGTGATGGATACTCCGTCAGCCAATCCTACTCCACCTCCACCGGCCACAAAAACTATTACCTTTTCTAAAGACGAGTTGCAGTAGCTCAAGAAGGATGTAGAGATTGAATGCTCTACCATGTTGCTAGCATGCATCTTCGGGTCTTACCCCTCCAAATCCCAAGCCAAAGACTGGATGCTTGTGGCTCTCCCCCAAGACCTCACTCCACGATTGTTAGATTTCGTCTTCTAGGATGAGGTTTTTTCCAGGTTGTTTTTGACACTCTAGAAGCTGCGAGCACTATGCTCAAGGCTGAGTTTTTACACCTGGGACACAGGAAGATCTTCTTTGAAGCCTTTCATATTGGTTTCGACCCAGTGGAGGCAGATAAGGAAATCTTTTTGCTCTTCATCAGATTCCCCGGGCTTCCCCAGGTTTACCATCGACTTCTTTCTATTATTGGGGAGCATTTTGGCGTAGTTGCTGAGATCCCACCCCTCCCTGGGTTGCCATTGACAGTAGCAGAGGCAACCAAGGCTGATGGGGTACCTAGAGTTAGGGTCCTCTGTAAGGATCCTAACCTCAAGATGGATCATGTTATGATCCAGTGCCCGGATGGTTCCAAAGTCATGCACTACTCGAGAGAAATGAACACGCATAACCGAGATGTGTGCCAGGAGAGGCGTTAATTCACATGGGAACATGCAAGAACTTGGTACGAGTGGATTGGGCTTACATTCACACCCATTTTGGACTATGATAACAATCCATCTCGTAAGATCTCTTACTAAATCATGTCCGTCAATGAGCAAGAAGAGCAATGAGTTTTCCCTCATGTATGAAGTGTTTGGTAGCTCTCAAAATGTTGACACATCCAATGATGGTACAATTGTTCCTAATACAACATAAGTTGACACAACTTGGATCTATATGTGTCACTTTCATTTGCAATATTTGATGCAGGTGTTGATGAGTAGGAAGGTACTACGAGGATCCCAGATGCTTATCGGAGAGGATGGGGTTTAGAAGCCTGATGTCGTTCCATTGGACAAGGCTTCATCCGCTAGGCTTCACAAGAAGTCAAAGAGATGCACTATCATCTACCATATGGACAAGGGAAACCAAACCATTCTACATTCCTTGCATGCTGTGGAGCTGGGCCACAACAAAAATGCATTGGCAAGATCATAGAGCAAAGAGGCATCCGCCAAGAGTTCTCATTAGCGTAAGTTCTTCTACAACAAGCCATGATGAGATTGGCAAAGAAGATGTGACACTTCCATAGCTTTCTTGCTAGCATTAGGATTTAGTATAGTAAGATGACCTATGCTATTTCTTTCTTTTATTTAGATTAGCATTCACTACAAATGTACCTTATTTATTTTATTGGCATTTACTTTTGCAATGCCCCCCACTTGTTCTCATTTTTTGGAACAAAGTGTATAAAGCATCTTAGTGAAGGGCTAAGAGGATGTAGTAGTAAGGTGAGAGAGAGAGAGAGAGAGAGAAAGAGGAGAAACTTTTGGGTGGTTAATGAAGCTTTGAAAGAGTGTGTATGTATGTAATTAGTTGACTAACTAATTACATATATTTTAATTATCTAGTCAGCTAATTACAATATATTGTAGTTAGTTGACTATATATATTATATTGTGCAAGTGTAATGGATGTAGAAAGGCAAAGGATAGGTTTCTGCATTATCACCTTATCCTATGTTGCTACATCACTATCTTTATGCTGGCATGTGTGGCATGGAGCATCTGCTATCAACAATAAGATGCAATGGACATGGATTGTGAGGGATGTCACGAGCTTCTCTTATTGCATTCATGCTTTTAGCTTGATGTCCTTGCTTTTATGTGATGACTAGGGTTAAGGATGGTGTAAATTACACATGCCATATAGAGCATAAGGTCAAACCCTAACCCTAAGGGGTTCGATTATATATTCATCTTTATGTTCAGTACAACATCGTGTACAATTTGTTATATTGTGCTTTTCACTCTCTCCCCATGATCCTCCAACATGGTCTCAAAGCCACTCATGCTCTATTTATTGTGAGAGAGTCCAAGCCCTTGCTATTATCGAGGAAAAATCCCTTGATTTAGTCAAGGAACAAGCCCTCTTTCTTCAGGGATATTCACATCTTATAGGGTTCAACTTGTAGAGCTTCTTTCCACTTTGATTTGAGATAGAAAGCTCATAATTCTGCTTTATGGAACTTTAGCTATGTTCATTTTAGTCTTGAGGTGTTCAACCTTTCCTTCTTAAAAGTGCTTTGTCAGTTTTTTCTCTTTTGTAAGCTGAGATAAGGTATAAGAGATTTTTTAATTTTGGTTCTCTCTAGTTCTCGGGTTCTAGTCTGAAGAACAAGCACATAACTTCAGCCCAACTAACCAAAGGCTACACAATGGCATCTACAACCAACAAAGCACTACAACTATTATAACTTAGGCAACTACATCTACAAGCTCTATAGACACACTCAGGCAGCATCATCTAGCATATGTGATTAACTACAAGTTTAAAACAACACAGACAAGTAGCAAGACTGCGACCTAGCACATGACTCAAGTAAATAGTGATCACACAACAATGACTCAAAACGAATCACATGATTGATTCTATACACAACAACTTCAACAAATATGAGATGATAGCAACAAGGTTAGCAAACTAATGCAAAATAGTAGCGACACTCAAAGAGAGAGATAGACTCAATGCTAACAAGCATCAACACAACACACTACAACAGACAACATCACAAGTCTTACCAACCAGATGGCTCAACAACGACCCATGAACAATAAGAAACACAAAGAGAATGGGCACTCAACTACCTATAGAAGCAAGTGACACAACAATGGGGAATATTGACAGCAATAACACAATGGCACCAACATAAGAGCCTACAAAAACAAGGCAATGTAGGAAACTTAATACGTGTGACATGCAACACAGGTAGTAGCAGCAACAAATGAATGAAGCAAAGCAACATAAGCACCCATAAAAATGGACAACCAAGAGATAGATCTACTAGGACAAGCGTTACAATAGAGAAGGAAACATTCAATGTAGAATGCCATGCATCAACAAGTAACAATGCTGACCAAAGCTAGTACATAGTTGACGACAGCATTGTACATTACACAAGCAACCATCAAAAGGTATCCACAAGCCAAAGACAATCGACATCCATTGTATACAGAACTACAAGCAACTAAGCTCAAAAGCAAAACTTAGCAATAGTATAGAACTCACACACACATAACCAAGCCTCAACGATAGCCCTAAATGTCATCTCGTCAAAGTGCCACCATTGTGTCTCACCTTCTTCCTCTCCACATCTTTCACAATTTCCCTCACACATAAGCCACATATGGCAGATCAAATAGCACAGCTAACGTTAGGTCAAAATTACCACATGGCATAGTTGGCATGTCATCAACCTGGTCAACAATCATGTGTCATGCCACATTCGTACATCTACCATGTTAGTAGCACAATTAACAGTGCCACATCAATAACAATTGCCACATCATCAATCATGTCATCAAATGCCAAATCACTATTGGCAAAATACTCATTTGGGGGGAGTTGGAGAACCTTTGATTAGTTGCATGGAAACTATGGAGAACCTTGATTACGAGGCCTCTTAATTTACGAGCATGTGATCAGTGATCTATAATTGCATGGTTGGTGTCTTTCAATTGGTTCATGATAGAGCTAAGAATAGCATGAAGTTGACTTGGTATTGGCTGGTTTCAACGTGGCAGTGGAGCTAGCATGGCTGGTCAATCGAATTACAATGGCTTCTACATTTGTGAAGCGATTCAAAAGTTGAGGCGGTGGTCTTCTATTAATGAACTATTCTACACACTGAAAGCTCTCTTTGGTCCAGTCTCTTACATGGGAGTCAATTGTGGATCCCTTGTCTCTGCCAAGATTGGCTAATACCTTGTCTTAAGGTATTTTGAGTTGAGTCGAATCCTTGATAGGGTCTATGGTTGTGTTGAGTCTTCTTTGTAATAACCAGCAACAAGGCCCTATTCAGCTCAAGGTCTATTGTCTTGAGTTGAGTTCTTCATGATATGTGTTGTCATTTTGGGTCGCAATATCTTTGTCTATTATGCGTGATCAATTGATTTTGCATGTGATAGATTTCAAGGAATCATCTCGAGTTAATAGCTTAGCTTGAGCACCAATTCCAACAATTGGTATCAGAGTAGCGTGACAAAGGGTCGTGAGGTCGTATATTAGAGGAAGAGTTTTTTAGTTCGATGGGATAGATTGTCGTCAATAGTTCATGCACTTTTGGGATTTTGGCACAAGAAGATCTTATTAGCGTTGCAGAAGGATATGACTTGCAGTCGATTGTCAAAGAAGAAGTTCGTTGATGCTTTGATTTTTTGGGCCTGTCTCTTCCCTATTGTGACGACTCTGTTTGGTCCTTGTAATTCTTGTGAGAGCATTTGGGTTTTGAGTGTTTTGGTCTTGAAGACATTTGAAATTATTTTGAGTGCCATCGTAAAGATTTGTGCATCTAAAAATCGAGAGGAAACTGCTCTTGAATGTACGGTGAGCTGTGCGGCAAGCTATGGTAGGACCTGTTCGTGGATACAGTTACCCTCAAGAGGGGTGTCCATCGCTTGCTAGACCCTTTCCCAACTACAAATTTCATAGAGGGAGCTATGTCAGATTATGCAAGAATTGATTTGTTGGACAAGCATGTCCATCACACCTGCTCGGACCCAGAAGTAACTTCATTTAGGATCAGCATCATGGAATTTACTAGAGGCTCATGGTTCTTACCGACAATGGAACGACTATTGGCAATGTGGATTGTTTTGATATAGCAACGACCATGCATATATGTGAAGTTTTGCACAGCGCCAAACTATGTTTAAAGAACTTTTTCTTCCACCAATCAAGGAACTTGCATGATGAAGAGACTATAGTGTGGCGGATGAGTATTTTGGTGTCTACTTTTTGTGAGCAGCTGGTTTGGTAGTTCTAGCTTGGTTCCTTGTGAATAGCTAGACTATGTTTATTCTTGGTTTGCTGGCAATTCATTTTGGATGTAGACTAGCACGGCCTTAGAGGAGATCGAAATCCACCAATCCAATGAGCCATTTCCTAAATTACATGATTATTTCTCAACATCATCAATCCATTCGCTTTATCATGGATGTACACATTCATGCATCTAACATACCATCTTAGTACATTGGGTAGTGGGGAAATTCATCACATTAGTGATACACTTAGTAGAGTGATCTCTCTATTGAATTCAAGAGAGTTGCACACATCTTGCGCTTCACATGCCAACAAGGCTAATAGAGGTGTTCAACGTAGAGGAGGATTGAATCTAATAGTGACATATTCATATGGGTCTTCAAGGACTGGGATATTAGGGTGATATTGGTTTGACTTTGCTCATTGGCTTATGATTTAGAATTCTCTCTTCTTTCTGAAATTCACCTTCTTCTCTTCTTTGCACACAAGAAGGAAAATTTATTTTATGTTTGTAGATGAATTAAAAATAGTTAGAAGATCTAGCATATATTTCACATGGGAATAGAGTGCCTTGATTAGTTAGATGCATGAGTCAAACCACGTCCTTGAACTAGAACCTATTAATGACTTGGTCTAACCTATGCATTCTCCTTGGGAGGACTTAGGGCAATATGGGACATCGTAAGGACTAATTAAGAGTTATTTATGAAATACATTGAATTCAAGATTCAATGTTTTGTGGAATATATGTTAACTAGCTCCATATGAAATGAGAATTGCTAGCTCAAATTGAAGGTTTCCCCTACTGCATTTACGAGGACAACAATACCTTGAGGGGTGAAGTACATTACATCCTCCACTAACTGTGGGTTGCTACAGTAGCTAGCCCTAGGGCCAGAAAGATCCTAGAGGGCAAGGCTATTAGCTTAAAATGGAAGGCCCTAGGGCTAATGAAGCTATATTCAACCATGGCTTAGGCTATTTATTAGCATGAGTGCTTGGGCCATGGGCATTCACTCATTCGTACATAAACTGTGGATCTTGGCATTAGGCACAGCAAACTACCAAGCTAATCCAATGCTTGCGTTCTAGAGGGGATGTCCGTGATATGGAATACGAATGTCTATTGAGCTAGGATTAGGCCATAGACATTACTCTTGATGTGTACTTGCTCAGGAATGAGCTACAAGAGCTTTATGGTTGGTTAGCTCTATGATCAGATGATGAGGTAGTTCAACTCCTAGTTATTGGTTTACTAGGGAGTCATCTCAAATGTGGGCTTTGAGATGGAGTCATCTTGCAACCATTGACTTTGAGAGTGTGTCATCTCACAAGCATCGAAAGACAGAGTCATCTCACATGCATCGACTAGACATCTTTATTATTGCTTATTAATCAATAACCTCCTAATGCACTTCCCCTAGCTTACATAGCAGGGATATAAATGGTACTTTAATAGGCCTTTGCCCCCCCTAACTTCACTCTCACATGACCACCAGCTTAACCAACAACATTGTACTCACATTAGTTGGTGGAATACTCTAGAAAACTATTTTTTCTTGAAGCCATCAACATTATCATGGTGATTTTTATAACGCAAGACAAAGATGCCGGGACTTGTTATAAAGAGGAAGACACACCAGAAAGCATAAAATCGTGTTTTTGACTAAAGCTCCAAAGTATTATTAGTAGTCCAAAAACAAAACCTTGAGTTTTTAAATGCCTCAAATGCATTTGGACTAATACTTGCACTCATAAGGAAACAAATTACATGAACACCTCTTAATCACACTTTCTTGCATCTTTTCTTTACGAATAAACATATGAACAAACACAACCAAAATGCATTTTATTAGCTAGTGGTAAACAATATCATTTACATGCAATAGACTATTTCCCAAAAATTGAATATCCTTCTTCTACGTTACTCAATAATTATTAACACTAATGGGTCTACTAATTTAAAAAATTCAATATCTTTGTGCTCAAGCATCGAATTTGCCTGCAATTTTTAACATCGAGCTTATAATTTCAAGCTTTAATCGATTCGGCATTCCTGACTCGCATTAGATCAACAGAGATTGAGAAATTTGAAAAAATCATACATAAAGTCATCAAGCTGTATTCTCACCGAAGCTCCTCCAATATCCCTTGTTTGATCGTTGCACCTCAACACATCCTGTTGGAAATTACAATATACAACATTTTGCACGTTTTGCAGCGTAAAATTGGAAGATATGTTGTGATCCTGCTCGAAAATTGAGCAGCTTTTGCTGTGATTTATGCAAAATACTCCAGAGGCATTCTGTAGCTAAATCGGAAGGGATGATGTGTTCCTTGACATGAATAGAGGCGGACATTTTGTAGATGCAGTAGCTTTTGTGTGTAGCCTCACTCCCCTGTTCATCTCTCCCCTCTTCCCTCCACTCAACCCCCTTCCCTCTCCCTCCTAGTTTTCAACCCTCCCTTGTGAAACCCTCATAGATTGAACTTCGATCTTCAAGTCAAACTTCCTGCTTTTCTGTTTCTCACCAAAAATGTTAACCTTGCAATATCGTCAAATTAAGCTCCTCTACGATTTCCAAGTCTCATCAAAAGCAGCTATGGCTAGTGCTTCTAGGGCGCCCTTTGCAACTGTAGCTTCCTTTGTGGCACTGCAGCCTTGTCTACTACAATCCCCTCGGATGCAGGGGATGGTAGGAAATGTGGCGATGGCGACAAGCAGGGAGAACATTGAAGTGACATGGCAGGGAAACATAGAACTCGTGATGGCGGTGGGAAACATGGAAGCTACAGACCTGGCAGGAGGGCACACACTAACACTAAAGGGAAACATAGAACTCGCAATGGCGGTGGCAAACATGGAAGCTGCAGACCTGGTAGGAGGGGATATTATTTTTTTAAAGGAGCCTTGGACCTCCATCTGGAAACATCGTTAATTTTTTGGTTGTACCTTAGGTTATGGACCCTCCTTTTCACCCCTCTTACTTTCTCCTAAACAAATTAATTGTATATTTCACTAACTAGGGGCCCTTATTACCATCAAAGAATGTTGTGGGGATATGTAGCCCATTGGTTTAATCAATGAAGCAAATGGAATACTTATATCCATTAAGATAATGCTAGGATTATGGATTTAATTCACATTAAAAGTGCCAAATATACAAAAGGAAATGCCTACATGCACACTATGAATTTGGATTGGATTACAATTTTTTTGTAGCATTCAATAAACAAGAATTCTTAGTAGAGAACAAAATCCTGTTCAATTGGTGCAACTAGAACTATCCACATATCACAAGGATTCACAATGAAGCAATTAGCATTCTCTCCAAATGAACTACATACGAGTGGCCTTGCATAGATAAGAACATTTGAAATCTTATATCTCATAGAGCTACAATCTCATGACGAAATGAATGACTTCAAATGGCACATTTAATTTCAGAAATAGGTATAAAGACTATAAGATACACTTCCAAAGTTGTAAAAGATGTAAAGACTATTGCAAATGTTATGGCATTTGACATAATATGCTTCAACGAAATGTACAGGAAAATTTGTAGCAATTATGCAAGTTCAAGAACCTCAACCCTGGGGGCTCAATCTATTCCTCTACACCCTACCAACAAGATTGGATTAACATAGATATGTCATCCTATATACTGTAGTTAATGCCTTTGTATCTAACATAAAAATGAATACAATATCCATAATATGAAATCTAAATGTTGACACGAGAAAACAAATTCAACCATGCTCTACAACTCCCAATGAAATCCCATGGGATGTATACAATATTCTTATAAAGGGAAATTTGAATATTGGCATGAGAAAACAAATCCAACCACTTGATATGACTCCGAACGAGAAACCACGTGTTGTATTTGTAAGAAAAACAAATTGAGGGTTTGCATATGTGATCTTTACAACTTTTCCAGTGCATTCAATGACACGGTTACTATGTAAACGGGGGGGTCGTAGGCGTGGGCAGTAAAGACTCGAGCCAACCCCTGCCCATCGCTGATGAGGCCTATACCTGCTGCTGCTGAAATGGCTGCCGACACAGCTTGTTGATGTGGACTTTGCTTGCCGAACTTGTGAGTGTGTGTAGTGTTAAGAGAGAGTGCCCACCCCATTTCTCCGACTCCAAGGAAAAACACTATTGGAAAAATCACGAGGGGTGACGAATGGGAGGGGGACACGTGGAGGAAGCCATGTCATCAATCAAGGATGAGGAAGGAAGGAGAAGGCAAAAGGGAGGAAGAGGAAAGGCAGTAACACCAAAACAAAACAAAACAATCTGAAAGGGCGACCTTCAACATCTTCAACACAACCCACAAAATCTTCAAACACTACATCTTCTCTTCTGTTGCTGCCTAGTCGCCATGCCCCATCCCTTTCCTCCTCACCCTTAACATTCTTTGCCACTCCTTCCCCCCTCTCCCATGGCCGCAGCAGGTATGTCCGCCGTCTCCCCCCTCCGCCACTCCCACCCCCCTTCCCTCGATTGCTCGGCTCTCTCTCAGCGAGCTTTGCCCCTCTCCTTCAACCCTCGTAATCTTCGACCGCATTTTCAGTTCTCGGATTCCCGCCCCCCTTGGTCCAATGACACCCGCCCTCGCAGGGTTTCTCGATCGTCGGAGTCCTGTCCTGGACGCTCGATTTCGGTTTCCTGCTCGCAAGGGTCCATCAGTGGCCCCGGTGATCCTCGGATTCCACAGGAGGGTTCGGGGTTGAGAGATGGGGACGCCGAGAATGGGGGTGCCAACCCTGGTGCTAACTCCCCCTCTCGAGAAGAAAGGCAACCACCAGTTTGGGATCTACAAGCTCGCCATAAGCGATTGCAGGAGGTTGCGGCGCGGATGGGGGATCCGCTACGCGACATCCTGAGTATTGCGGGCAAGAAGCTGCAAAGTTACTTAGACAGCTATAAAAATCCGAAGCCCATGGAAGAGGTGCCCTGTGAAGAGAAGGAAAAGGTCGAATGGGACTGGGAGCGTTGGCGGGGGTACTTTGCTGAAGTAGAGGAGCAAGAGAACCTGGCGTCGGTCCTAAAGGCACGTAATTTCTACAAGTTGAAAATGCGCTAGTGCATAGCGTGTATCGTTATTCGGTTAATTTGCGTTGGTTTGTCGAAAGGCTTTGTCATACTTTGTCATGGGGACAATTGAATTTTTTAACCCTGGTGGTGACGAAGCGTCTGCTTTACCAAGCTTAATCAGTTCTGATGCCTCTCTTGAACTGGGCCATTTGATAGCCAACGCGTGGATTAATTTTACATTGTGTCATATCCCTAATATCCACGCTAACAATTGACAGCACTGTTTCAATTGCGTTTGACAGTTCCAACTAGAAGATGCTGTTATCGATGAAGATTTTCAAGAAGCTGCAAGGTTGAAAAGTGCCCTCAGAGCAGCAACCGCCAGTGATCCAGTGTCTGAAGTTCTGACGGAGCTGAAGGTAAGACTGCCCTGTTTTTGTGCTGCTGCGCAGAAGATTTGAGAGGTGGGATCAGCTGATTGTCAACTGTTAGTATTGCACCTTATTTGTATGTTTCTGGATGGTTGTTTTTTTAGAAAGCACTGGAAGAGGAAAGGTATGAACAAGCTGCAAAGCTCAGAGATGATGCTGCCGCTGGACTTGTAAGTTGCCATTGAGTGTCTATAGTTATGGCTTCAATTCTGGGTCAAACATTTGTTTTCAAGAATGTCTAACTTATTGATGTTATTATTTGGCATGACCATGCTCAATTTGGGCATCAAACTACACAGGTAGGCTGGTGGGTGGGCTTGGCAGAAGGAGAAAGTGATCCCTATGGTCGAATCATTAACATCAGTTCTGCACATGGAAGATTCCTAGCAAAAGGCTATACGGCAAGGCATGCTCATTATACACTTTAGTAGCAAGCTTTTGTCTTCATCCTCGCCTTAGTGAGTTTTCAATCTCAAAGAGTCCTGCTGCTGACAAGGTTTGGACCATTTTCAGGCAGTTGTCATCTGCGTCACCCGGCACTCCTTTGTTTGAAGTATTTATACGCAAAGATGTGGAAGGTTATCACCAACAGGTGCTGTCTTAATCTCTGAAACTAGAGTACTGAGTTCGAGGGTTCTTTTAGATACGTTCTTATAGGCTTGCCTTCATTGATGGCAGGCAGTTTACTTACAACGAGATGGAGGAGCAGGAGAATCTGTGGCAGGGGCACCAAAGTCCATCGATGTCAACATTGTGGATATGAATGCTTTGAGTGAAGATGGGAAGGAGATTAAGGCTAAGGATCTATCAGAATCTTTCGGAGATGAGAAAGAAAAAAGCGGGGATGCAGCCCTGATGGACGAGGGACTGAGCCGCATTATTAATTTTCTGAAAGACAGGATACCTGATGTCAAGCTGAAAGTCTTCAGGGTAATTACACCGAATGGTGAGGATATCCCTAAGATCGTGGAACAGCTGTTGGAGGAAGTTGTGACACAGGATGGCGACAATGCAAAAGGTGACAAGGAGATTGAAGGTCCTGTGGAGGATGGTTCACAAGAGACAAAAGATAAGGTTGAAGGTAGGGGGGAGTCTGCAGGGGATGATCCAAAAGAGACACCGATTAGATTGATTGTAGGCGGAATGCTGCAGAATGCTTCTGAAGACAGGCTTCCCAAAGTCCCCACCAGAGTACCAGGAAGAATTGAATATCGAAGCCGGGATTCCTTTTTGTTTCATATCGAAGAAGCTATGGCCCTGCAGGTTCCAGCCAAAGAATCAACCCCAACATTGAAAGTCACCACAGTCACCACCCAAACATCAGCAGATCTTGTTGCTCCAGATGCCGCGAAAGTAGTTTGGAATCTGGAGAAGATTCCAGTGAAGGTACAATGCCATGAAGCTCTCTCACTCCGAATAATTGTTTTGATGCTGTTTGCTAGGTTAAAAATAGATCAGGAACACTTGCAGCGAACAAGCTAAGCAAATCGCGACGATGATGACGGGCAAAGTTGAAGAAGAGTTTCTGCACTGCAGTGCATTTTCTAAATGCTGTGTGCAAGAATCTGTTCAGCTTTTTCCTTCAGTCTCTGCTTTGCATCGCTTTTTCTTGCCCATTTTGATTCGTGTTGCTTGTCCTTTATGTCAATTTTAGCTAAGGGAAAACTTGTTTGTATGGCAGTGCACTCTTTTAGATGCTTTGTGCCAGACTTTACCTGATCTCTTACTAAGTCTCTGATTTTGCATCACGGTTTGCCTCTTTTAGCATTTGTTGAGAAAGCCACTCATTCGGTTCATGTTGTGTCCCTTAAAATTCAGAATTGTTCGTAGGCTGATTTCCAGATATCTGACTCTTTGGACTGAGGTTGTAAGCATGTTGCATACTACTGACCTCAAAAACAGTTATTGGCTCGTCAACAAATTTTGTTTCAGAGTTCAGTGTTTGGGAAAGAATACTGGTCTTTTACCCTTGTGAGGGAATGAGAAATCTCTGTTCTTGGGAATGGAGAGGTGGGCTTAACGTTCACCTATTGGTTTAACTGCCCAAAACAGGGGACGAGGTAGTGAAGTGAGAACCGCTTTGAAAATGAGTTTAAAAATGTGCCCCAGGGCAGTCTTGAGAAGGCTCAAATTGTAGATGCTGTAATTCTTAGGAGACTGATAGTTTAAATGTACGAGATTTTTTGTGAGTTTGTAATATAGTGTTGTGGTGAGGCCAGACCTAAGAAGCAAGTGTTGTGGGAGGTCAGACCTAAGAAACACAAGCCAGTATATCTGGACCTTTCAATGTTCCATTGGACCTGTTGGGTATCTTTATGCGGGTCACTTGATCTTTGTGAAAGGGTTACATCTACTTTTGGTCTTGTTTAAATCACCATGTTTGTGTGTGTGTGTGTGCGCGCTTATATGTACATATGTAGATATGTTAGAACAAGTTTGTGGTTTGTGCTGGTGCAAAAGAGAAAGATAGACAAGAGAGAGACAGAAGCTTGTAGAAACACATTTTTAAAAGTTTGTATTGAGCATGTGTGTAGTTGTATGCTTTTTTTTTTCGGACGAGAGCTGCCCTCACGGCAGGTCACTCGACCTTTGTGAGAGGGCCACATCTACTTTTGGTCTTGTTTAAATTCACCATGTTTGTGTGTGTGTGTACATATGTAGATATGTTTGAACAAGTTTGTGGTTTGTGCTGGTGCAAAAGAGAAAGATAAACAGGAGAGAGACAGAAGCTTGTAGAAACACGTTTTGGAGCCTCCGGATTGGAACTTTGGGCAGCCGTAGGAGGTTGGCTTCAGAGATAAGGATTGCAGTATCAGGAATGTGAAGCCTTGCATGAGCATACCAGTCAACTTTTAAAGTTTGTACTGAGCATGTATGTAGTGTAGTTGTATGCCGTTTTTTTCGACGAGAGCTGCCGTCACGGCAGATGTTAGCATGAGAGGGACTCTTTCCTTGCTCTTTCATAATTGTTATCTCAAAATTGAAAATAAAAGTAAGCACAATTGAACTGTATTGTTGCAGGTCTCTAAAGACATGGGAGAGTTTCTTAAGCTTGCTGTTAGTCAAGTACAGAAGAGGCGTGGTTTGTCTAAATGCACATCCTTTAAGCGTGTCAAGTTGAGTGATACTGATAGTGACCCTCTCAATGGTAAGCTTTTGATATTTTATCAGGATAGTCTGAACTTCAATGGGACATAAAATGTAGGAGTTTCTGTGCCTGAAGAAATATGCTTTCATTGGTTCTTGTTTGAAGGCTTTTGAGTATCGATGTGAGAATAGAGTTCTCTTGTTTTAGGCATAGAGGCTTT
Organism: Dipteris shenzhenensis; assembly: GCF_047967505.1. Taxonomy (NCBI): domain Eukaryota; kingdom Viridiplantae; phylum Streptophyta; class Polypodiopsida; order Gleicheniales; family Dipteridaceae; genus Dipteris; species Dipteris shenzhenensis. Next base: position 52,330,743 of record NC_141617.1, read on the forward strand.
GAAAGTCTGTGAATCAAGGAAGTGGATGGAATAGGAAATTGACGTGAGAGGAAATTGGCATGGGATATTGAGATGAATAGAAAATTGACATGTTGCAATCACACGTGTGGATTTGTATGTGTGAGGGCATATGTTTATACTATGGTCTGCACCCACTGTTGGGTGCTGATGACATCAGTGGGGATGTCATAGTACCTAGTCCCTGCTATGTGTGATGGAGTTTAACGACTGACTATCACTGCACACTGTATTGTATTTTTAGAGGATGAGTTTGGGCATGTTCCTGGATTCATATAGATATATGCCACAATCATATATATATTTCGTTTGTTAGTTCTCTTGAATTCATCTAGATGGATGGTGAGCTTGGGCTTGCTTCTTTAACTCTTGTAGATACATTTGAATGACTTATGAAGCAATTGAGGGGACCCTTGGAGGCAACTGGCTCGACAGCCATATGCAAATTTCTTTTTTGGACATATACTTTTATCTATAAATATATATAAGTATAAAAAAATACAAAACTTATATAAATTAAATATATATAAGCACACAAAAGTACAAAACTTTTATACAAATTAAAATGTATAATGCGCATAGCTCATACGATCTACTTATATATGAATAATGAAAATTTTTACAACACAAGGATCTAGTTCACAACAAAATTTTACAATACAAGAATCTATTTTACAATGAAATTTGACAATATCTACTAGCTACAGCCTATAAATTACAGAAAATTTAAAGTTTAAACATTAACAGTTAATACACCAGGAAATGCAAAGTTCACCTTGTGAAGTTTTCGTCTATGTTGTTGCCTGCTGAGATTGCAATAACTATCTTATATGGTGCGTTGCCCTATCAGCTAGATTGTCTAAGCATTTTTGTGTTTAGATGCTTGCTGGGAGCGACTAAAATTGTTTAGTCTTCACAAGCAATTGCAGCTTGAATGAAGAGATTGTGGACTCCTTTTTGATTAGCCTTCTCCTTTAGTGCTAGCCTTTGTCATGGCTGAGTTTGCCGTGTCTACACCCACTATTGGGCGTTGATGACGTCAGTGGGGATGTCATAGTAGCGAGTCCCTACTTTGCGTAGGGTTTTCAACCTTATGAGTGACTATCATGAGATCGAAACTGCACTTTGTTGTGTTTTTAGAGGATGAGTTTGGGCATGTTCCTGGATTCATCTATATAGGTATACCACATCAGGATAAGAATGGCAAGAGCACAATCGCTGACGACTACTAATAACGTGGTGATTTGAAACCAGCCTTAACAACGTAAAGGGTGGTAGGATCCACTAAATTACAGCATACACAGTATATTGACAAATAATTGTGCACCACAGATTAAATCACAAGGGAGCTAGAGTGCTCCTACTCAGATACAAGGACACTGATTGGCCCCAAACGTTGGCGCCCCTTGCGGTATTTATTTAACATTCATTTCAAGCCAAAGCGACTGATTACAAAGGTCTCTGGGAAGCTGCACCATAGGCAAACCAACGCCCGCAGACCCCCCGTCTAGCCCACCCTGTAATTTCCAAATGGTGAAATGGCATCCAATTACTAGACAACCCTGTGTCCTCAGCCAACCAAAGCATGCAACAGAGACTCCAAAAGCATCCACTGTCTGTGCCACACCTGCAATTGCACAACCAAGTGCCCAACCAGCTAGACACAGCTGCACAATTGCAAGACAGCTCCCACACAGCTAGATTCTGGCGCAATCAAACCAAATCGCTATCCCAAAGCAGGTCGAAATCAACTTGGAGCCTTCCTGACCACAAACCACTGTATAAATCCACCTTCCCCACGAGGAATCAATTCCAAACACAAGCAACAAGTCCAGGAACGGCAAATGCAGGCAAAGAGAAGCCTTCCTTCGCCAAGAATCCTCTGAAAACAGGTCACCGGGGCTGGAAAACCCTAAATTCAGTGAGAAACAATAGATCCAGCTTTGGCCTGGCCTAGAAACAGCTTAGGAGAAGTCTTTCAAGCCTTGAGAACAGCAAAACCAGCAACAAAAGCCCAAAAAGCAAGCAGAAAACAGGTCGAAATTTCTGTAGACAGCTCGTGTTCAGCCAGAAACAATTTGCAGCACCTGGTAGCAGCTCTTGGACAGCCTGAAGGCATATCACGACACCTGTAGCAGCTCCTGCCAAGCCCGACCAGCACCGGCAGCCTCTTGGTCAGTTGCGAAATCCCCAGACAAGCTCGTGGTCAATTGCGAAATCAGCAGGCAGGCTCTAGCAGGTGGTGACGCTCCCTGGCAACTCTTGGCAGGTTGCAAATTCCTCTGGCAGCTCTAGCAGGCTCTAGCAAACCTCGAAATCTGCTCTGGCTCCTTCTGGGGCTGTTTCTTGCCTTCTAGATCCAAAAGAAGGCCCTTGTGCTAATACGATTGAGTTACCTACATGACACAAGCATGGTTGTACCAATTGTCTGAAATCTGCTTTGGCTCCTTCTGGGGCTGTTTCTTGCCTTCTAGATCCAAAAGAAGGCCCTTGTGCTAATACGATTGAGTTACCTACATGACACAAGCATGGTTGTACCAATTGTCAGAAATGTACATTAGAGGCATATGGTTGAGCCTTGAATGGCTTGGAAGGTTGCCTTGTAAGATTTAGAAGCGTATCATTTGTGATATATATATTTTTTCATAGAAGCAAGGGGAATATTAGAGTTGAAGGGTCTACTGAACAGTAATCCTATGCAGCAGAACGTTGTCAACCTCTCACTGATCTCTCACACAAGATAGGTGCGCACACACGCTGAAAAGTCACTCAGAAAATAGAGCAGGAAAGAGAGGAGAAGAACTCAGACTTCATGCATCCACAAATGTGGGAAAAACACCTCAGAGAAGAGATAAATACATCCAGCAAAGGGTGCTGGGTAAAACTACAAATTGCACTTGCTGAGCTCTATAGAGAGCTATTTGCTCTAACACTCCTTCAGTCTGCGGTGCCTTTGGAGGGATTTGGTGGCTTATGGAGTGTGCAAATATCTCCCTGTTGAAAGAGAAGTGGGCTAGAGCCCTCCACAAAATAGACCGATCTGGTCCTTAGACAGGCTGACCCTGTGCCGTCCCAGGAACTGCCAACCTCGACTGGGCATCTGTTGCATACCCTGACCTGCTTGTTGCTGCCTTCAGTCTGTACCTGCTGCTGTTCTACTGCCAGACCTATAAATAGGCCCTGGCAGTGCCCTTGCGTGCTTCCATGCTGCGATGCAGCCCTGTTATTCTGTCCTGTTGCCATGCTGCATTGCCATGCAGTACTGCTGCTTCGTACAGATCTGGTTGCATCTCTTCTGCCCGGCCAAAGTAATCTGCCAATGCTGGGAAAGTGCATTTCTTGTTAGCTCGAATCTGCCTAATTTTCGGGGTTGTTTTTGACATGATGTGTTTTATATTCTTTGTCGTATCTAGAGTGTTGTGTTGATAACTACTATCTGTGTAAGAAGCAATATCCATGTCGCTGCCATGGATCCAAAACAGCGGCTGAGTGGGAATAAAGTAGTAATAAATGTGTGAATGTTCCAATAGAAAACCCAATGGGGTGTTTCCAATACCAACTGCGGCTCCAAACAGTCGCAGATACTGCTCTTCTACTTCCAGGTACATATACTTACTCAAGTCCATGGGCACGGATGAACCTGAACAAATCTTGATGCACCAAGATCAAGAGACTCATCATGGTCAGTCTACAACCTGTACTTGCTTAAGTTTCAATGCTACCCATTTGCTGATGCCAGAAGAAAGATCTGATGGCTATCTTTGACCCAAGTTCCAACCATCATCAATGATACTTGAAATTGCAAGGAAAAGTTTAATAAGGAAAATTAGAAGAAGGATACTTGTTGGGTGTTGGAAGCCATGGAAGCTCAAAAATGGAAGCACAAAGGAGGAAAACGAGATGCTGTAATAGATTGCCGCAAAACTGAAGTGTGGAGGCTCGAGGGAGAGCCAACATAACAAAACGCTAGGGCTAACTGCCCTAATTGGACTAAGTGTCCTAATTGACCTAGATGGTATATAAAATAACTGTACCAATAGTTCTAACTGACTATAACTAGGCCTACAAGACACATACCAAGGTATAAGTGGCATCTATGGATAGCCCATGAGATGGCCTACAACCCCCCCTCCATGGTATGGGCTGAAGTATCCTAGACATGGCTCAGGATACCTAAATATCTAGTGTCATGGTTGCACATGTTCGTCCCGTAGGGATATAGCAACCTATGATTGTACAGAGTACAACAGATCAAGTTACAAAAGGTACTAAGTTTGAAGCTTGCCGAAAAGCCTCATACATAGGTCGAGGTAGAGCCTCCGTAAAAAGATCTGCCAAGTTGTCTTTAGTGGGAACATTAGAGTGTACAGTACAACAGATTAAGTTACAAAAGGTACTAAGTTTAAAGCTTGCTGAAAAGCCTCATACATAGGTCGAGGTAGAGCCTTCGTAAAAAGATCTGCCAAGTTGTCTTTAGTGGGAACATAAGATAACTCAATATCACATGCTGATAATCGCTCTCTGACATAGTGATAGTGAACCTCAATGTGCTTTGTGCGAGCATGGAAAACTGGATTCCGTGCAACAGCCAAAGCACTTTGACTATCAGTGAAGATGACAGTAGGAGCAGTGTGACATGCACAAAGATTTGCAAGTAGCTTCCGAAGCCAAACACACTCCACTGTAGCTGTAAAAGCTGCTCTGTACTCAGCTTCACAGTTAGAAGTAGCAACTGTACTCTGATTCTTGCTGAATCAAGAAACACATGAATTATCAAGCATAAATCAGTTGCCACTATGTATGGTGCATGTTTTTTGGAGTGTGCCCAGACTGAGTTGTACACTTAGTTTATAGAGGCGCACCCGGAGTTTAGGATTGGGCAGAGGTCATTTGAGCGAAGCAAGCCATGGTTTGTGCGATGCTCTCAGGAGCGTGACACGTGCTGTTGTCGCTACCATGTGGATTTTGGATTGATGTATGACGTATTCCGTTCACATGAGTGTCAGAACAACCAGCCCAATCACTATCAGTGAATCCATGCATGACAAGTGAAGTATCAACCCCATAAAGAAGGCCTAAATGCTGAGTGCCTTTAAGATATCTGAAAACACGCTTCACAGCATGCCAATGGTGCATAGATGGGTTGTGCATATATCTGCTCAACTGTGAGACAGCATACTGTAGATCAGGTCTCGTATGGCATAGGTAAATCAAACAACCAACTGCCTGCTGATAGAGAGTGATATCACATGTATCGCTGCCATCCTCAGAAGAGAAGTGAAAACCAGTCTCTAATGGTGTGCATACTGGCTTGCAATCCTCATACTGAAAACGTTGCAAAAGCTGTCCAATGTACATGGATTGTGACATCAAAATGCCCAGCAAATTGGATGCCCAGATAGTAGTGCAGAAGACCAAGATCAGACATAGCAAATGTCTGCTGCAAATCAAGTCTGAAATCTGCAATTTGCTGAGCATGTGTCCCAGTCACAAGCATGTCATCCACATAAAGGACTAAAATCAGCAAATCTGTCCCATGCTTGCGGATGTAAGGGGTAGCCTCTGTATGGCTGTTCTGAAAGCCAAGTGTGAGCAAATGAGTATGAATTCTCGAATACCAAGGCCTTTTTCCAGCGGCATACCTTGCTTTCAGAACCTTCAACCTCAAAGCCAAGAGGTTGGGAAACATAGACCTCTTCGTGCAAATTCTTATGGATAGAATCCAATTCAGCTTGCATGGCCTTCATCCAACAATCATTCTGAAAGACATCTTGATGACATAAGGGCTCTTCATTGGATGCTGTAGCAACCAGAGCATAAGAAACAAAACTAGCATGCTCTTTCTGGACAGCTGCTCTTGTACAGGCTGGCAGAGGAGTATCTTGTTTGCTGTCTTTTAATGTGTCAAGGAGCCAACGGGGTGCCTTTTTGGGCTCCTAAATTTCTGCTCTTTCCTGGTCAAGAGCCCTGTGCAAATGATCCTGATCAATGATAGGCATATCAGGCTGAATTTCTGGCTGCACATGTGGCTGCAAATGACCAACAGATGGAGGAGGTTCAACCTCGATGGAACATCATCTCGAGCATCGGATGGAAACAAAGGCATCAAGTTGTCAAATATGTCAGGGGCATCAACAATGGGCTGTTTTTGACAGTCCAGCAAAGGCCAAACACAACATCCCGACTGATAAAACACTTGTACCTGCCAGGCTGATATAGCTTATAGCCCTTGCCCTCTGAACTATACCCAAGAAAAATGCACTTAACAGCTTTATCATCCAACTTAGTGCGTTTCTGTGAAGAGACATGAGCATCAGCTGGCATCCAAAAGTCCTCATGTGAGAAATGCGAGGCTTACGACCCGTCCAAGCCTCATTAGGTGTGATAGTCTGCAATGCCTTTGTAGGACATCTATTCAAGATGTTATTTGCACACATGACCACATCCAACCACAACTTATTAGGTGCATCTTGCCATTTCCATCACTGATCTATTCTTTTGCTCAACCACGGGATTTTGTTGAGGAGTATAAGGCACCGTGCATCGATGATTGATGCCATGGGAAGCCAAAAGAACAGCAAACTCCTTCGACATGTATTCACCCCCCCTGTGTGTATTAAGGTGAGCAATGTGCAGCCCACTCTCATTCTCAGCCAAGGCAATAAAGTGCTTGAAGCATGAAGAAACTTCAGATTTGGATTTCAATGCGAAAATCCAAGTGTACCTGGTGAAATCATTTATAAAAGTGACAAAATAGTAGAACCCCCCAGGAGCTGCAACCCTCATGGGTCCACAAACATCACTATGAACCAGATAAAGCTTGCGTGAACACCAACTCTCTCATCCTTGGGAAACGTAGCACGGTGCATCTTACCAAGCAAGCATGGTTCACAAACATGTTTAGTAGGCATATGCATTTTGGGAAGATCCACAACCATATCTTCCTTATATAACTTCACCAAGGCTCCAAATTTGAGGTGTCCAAACCTCTCATGCCACAAATGAGTATCTGCCATGGTAGAATTAAGAGCAAAGGCATGTGCATCGGTAAGTGCAGCATCATCATCCAAACATCTGTCATAAGCATCAAGTCTATAAAGATCTCTAGACAATGTGCTAGTCAAAACCATGGTAAAGGCATGTGTAGCATCATACACTGCACACCTCACACCATAAAAAAGAATCTGAAAGCCACATGTAGCAATGGCTGAAATAGAAATGAGGTTCTTACGAATGCTTGGAACATAAAACACATGCTCTAGAGTAACAATACCACCAGAGATAGAAGTAAGAGCAACTTCCAATACCTTTCACGGTATATGATGCATTATTGGCACATGTGACATTGCTCCCTTGAGATGTAAGCTCCAATGAGTTGAATAACTTCCTGTAGGAAGTGTGCTTGCTAGCACCACTATCAAAGAACCAGGCATCACGAACATCTGAAACTACCATACAAGCATCATGAACATCAGGATTATATTGACATGTAACCAAGAAAGCCCAATGCTGGTCTTGTGCGAAATTAGCAGTCATGTCGATCTTCTGCACTAGAAGAACCAGATACTGCAAGACCAGGCTCTTTTCTTTTTCTTTTCAGATGCCATGCGCTTTTTGCATTCAGAAATATCATGCCCAGGTTTCCTGCAATTATTACATCTCTTCTTCTTTTTGTTATCCTCTGAAGAAGAGGCACCATATGAATGATCAGCATGGGAATGAGAGGGTTTTCCAGTTGAAACCTTGCCTTTACCTTTGTGTTTGTGATGGGCAGCAAATGTGTAGAGAAGGGGGTAGGGACAGATTTGGAGAAAGGGGAATAGAGGAGCAGAAGTGGGAGAGGAGAGAGAGGGGGGAAGAGGGAGAGGAAGGGTAGGAGAGAGAGAATGAGGTAGGAAGAGAAGGAGAGATTGAGAGGGAGTAGGAAAGAGGGAGAGAGAGAGTCAGTGAGCGTAGGCAGGAAGGAGGAAGGGAGAGTAGATAGGATTAGATGTCACATCAAAAAGTCTTTTACAATCCTTTTGGGTTGACTTATATAGTCCCCCACAGTTCCCACATTTCCCCTACTATTGTCCCATCTATTTCCCCCTTAAAATCCTTCTTTTTCCCACCTTCATTACAGCCATCCCTTCCCAAAGAATTTTGCCCTCAAAATTTCCAAGAGGGTGCCCTGGATGAGAAGGATACAACAGAAACTGATCAGCTTTGTAGGAGATAGGGGTAGTCCTGCACAATGCTCTCAGGTTGCCAAGAATTCTCATCTTCCGTTAAACCTTTCCATTTGATGAGGTATTCTGTGTAGGCTTTGTTCCTGAGTACATGATCTCTGAAGCCCTTGATTTGCTCCGGCACATAGATTATGTGGCCCTCTTCATCCATAGGAGGCAGCTCAGGAAGAACCTGGACATGCTGTCCGACATGTGGTTTCAGCAAGGATACATGGAAAACATTATGGATCTTAGAGGTACTGGGTAGTTCCAACTGATATGCTACCTGCCCAACTTTGCGGATGATTTTGTAGGGGCCATAATACCTGTGGGCAAGCTTTGTGTTGGTATTACCTTTCAGCGAGGAATATCGATTCTTATGGAGACGTAAATGCACATAATCCCCTTCTTCAAAAGATAAGTACCTCCTTGTTCATCCGCATACTTCTTCTGCTTGGCTTGGGTATCCTGCATATTCCTTTTAGCCAACTGCAGAAGGGCATTCATACTCTCCAAATCATTCCTTGCTTGCTGATTTTTCACAGCCAAGTCTGCAACCCTGGAAGGCATTCCCACTTTGCATCCATACATAGCCTCGAATGGACTCATGCCAATAGAGAGGTGTTTGGTGCTGTTGTAGCAAAATTCAGTCAATGCTAACCATTTGTCCCAAGACTTCTGCGTGTCATGACAGTAATGCCTTAGATACTCCTCCACCCACTTGTTCACCCTCTCTGATTGACCATCCGTCTGTGGATGATAAGCAGTACTAGGCGCAAGGGAAGTACCAACTGCAGTGAATAACTCCTGCCAAAAGTGACCCATAAATTTAGCATCCCTGTCACTGACAATCTCCTAAGGAAAACCATGGTGCTTGAACACATACTCCATGCATTGCCAGGCAACCTGTGAAGCGGAGTACCGAGTTTTAGTCGGTATGGCCTGCTTAGTCATCCTGTCAACCACCACAAATATGCTATCCCAACCCTTATCTGTAGAAGGCAAGCCTATAATGAAGTCCATGGCAATGTGAGTCCATTTGCCTTCAGGAATGGGTAGCGGTTGCAGAAGGCCTGCGGGTAACCGGCTGTCCACTTTATTTTGTTGGCAGGGCAAACATTCACTGACAAACTTAACCACATCTCGCCACAAACCATCCCAAATAAAGCTCTCCTTGACTTTTTCATATGTTTTTGTGATACCCATATGCCCTGACATAGGGGATGAGTGCATTTCCTGTAATACCATCAACCTGTACTTGGAGTCTGGCACAAGATAAATTCTGTCCCTGCACCATAACAGTCCGTTGCGGAGCTGAAATCGAACATGTCCTTGGCTGGATGGACTCTGTAACTCCACAAAAATAGGAGCTGCATCAGAATTTTGCATGTATTCCTCCTGAATCCCAAGTATCCACTCCTGATGAAGCGTGGAAATGGCAGACAGTTTGCATGACCACATCCTGGACAAGGCATCAGCAACCACATTCTCTTTCCCCTTTCTATATTCAATGTCAAAATCATAGGACTGAACTGCAGCCAGCCATCTCTTCTGCTTCATGGATAAATTAGGCTGCGTTAAGAAGTACTTGAGTGTCCTGTGATCCGTTTTGACCTTAATCTTGCTACCGTACAGGTAGTGGTGCCATTTTGCCAAAGCATGCAAGATTGCCAACATCTCTTGATCATAAACATGATAATTCATTTCTCTGGCATTAAACTTCCTGCTCTCAAAAGCAATCACACCATGCTCTTGTTTTAGGACAGCCCCTAAACCTTTGCCACTGGCATCCGTCTCAATAATGAAAGACCGTGAGAAATCAGGGCACACCAATACAGGTGCATTGCTAAGGGCATTCTTGAGGTTATCAAAGCTGAGTTGTGCTGCTTCTGACCATTGGAAGGCATCCTTTTTCAGCAAATCAGTGAGAGGGGCAGCCCTTTTGGCGAAGTGCCTAATGAATCTCCTGTAAAAAGAAGCAAGACCCAAGAAACCTCTGAGCTGCGTGGTATTTTGTGGCTGCGGCCACTCCTTAATGCATTTCACCTTAGCTGGGTCTACCCTGATTCCGTGCCTGCTTACAACATGACCAAGATATTCAACCTCCTCTGCTATAAATGTGCACTTGCTGGCCTTGGCATAAAGCTGATGCATTCTCAAGATTTCTAGCACTTGTCGGACATGGTCAATGTGTTCCTATGCATCCTTACTATAAATGAGAATGTCATCGAAAAATACCAGCACACATTTGAAAAGAAGGTGGTGTAAGATCTTGTTCATGAGTGCCTGGAAGGTGGGTGGTGCATTAGTCAAACCAAAAGGCATCACCTTGAACTCATATAATCCTCTTTCTGTACGAAAGGCAGTCTTATGCTCATCACCCTCTTTCATCCTGATTCATCCTGATCTGATGGTAACCTGACCTCAAATCAATCTTCGTGAAATACTGAGCACCCTTGAGTTCATCCAGCAGGTCATCAATCCTGGGAATAGGAAACCTGTTCTTAATGGTGGTCTTATTCAATTCTCTGTAATCAATGCACATACGAAAAGAGCCATCCTTCTTTTTCACGAGGAGTACTGGAGATGCAAATGGCGAGGTGCTATGAGCAATGAAGTTTTTCTCAAGCAAATCTCGCACCTGTGTTGCCACTTCTTCCCGTTCAACCTTAGAGAGTCGGTACGGGGCCTTGTTTATTGGTTTACTACCATGTTCCAGGACTATGGCATGATCAACATCTCTTTTTGGGGGCAACTGAGATGGCATATCAGCAAACACATCCCCAAATTCTAAGAGCAATTTCTGCATTTCACAATTATCCACATGGGGAATACCACCCTCCTGAGGTACAGAGACATTCAATGCATAAATGGCACTTTCGTTCTTGAGCTCCCTAGCTAGCTGCCTTGCTGAAATGACCTGCAATTTCTGATTCACAATGCCCTGCAATGTAACAGTTCTACCTTTGTGGCAAAACTCAAGAGATAAAGCATTCAAATCTATACTGATTTTCCCCAGGGATTTCAGCCAATCACAACCCAGGACAGCATCTATGGTTCCCATATCCAATGCCAAAAGATCACCTGCAAACTCATAATGATCAGAAAACTTGATCCTGGCATCCTGGCAACAATGTCTGCTGATCATGTGCTGTCCATTCGCGATCTCCACTTTCAGACCATGGTCTATCTCTGTAGCAACTAATCCCAATCTTTGCAATGTTCTACAATTAATGAAACTGTGAGTGCTACCACTGTCTACCAATACATGGACAGATCTGCCATTAATCATTCCCTTCAACCTGATTGTGTCAGCACTTTTGGCACCCATCAAGGCATGTAGTGAGATGGTATACAGTGTAGGCTGGGCATCCCAATAAATCTGTTCATCATCCACAGGAACATTACGATTAGCATCACCTCTGACAGGAAAAGGCATTGTAGGTTGATGCTCCAACACAGAGAGTGTTGGCTTACGGCCTTTCCTGCTACATGTAGGCTGAATATCAATCTCATGCCTCACATGAGTGGTTTGCTCAATAGCCCCACCCGGATCAAAAGGAAAAACAGTCCCCTTTGTGGCATCTGTGTCAGGAGACTCATCTACATCATGACTGCCATAAACATCTCAGTGGGTGGGTGGCATAGAAAAAGGTTGAGAAGAGGACTGGCCCCTCTCCCAACTGCCCTGAAACTCAACACCCAATCCAGGCATGCTCGCCGTTGGCAAAAATGTGCCAATGGGCCGGCCCAAAATGGACGGCTCAGCCAATGAAATCTGCGAGCCAAATGGAGGCCTGGAATCAATAAGAGAAGTGCTCGGCGGCACGGGCAAGGCATCACCAAAATCAACATAATCCCCATGCTGGGGTGCATGCATAGAACCAACATCATAAGTGCGACGGCCATCAGCCATAAATCCCCTGTGTGGGTCAGGAAAATCACCCTGGCTATCCGACTGATCCCCGTGCTGGGGTGCGGGCTGCTTATCCTTATCGTGCATACTGATGGCGGTAGTGATATGTTGCCCAAGGTTCTTACCCATCTGGGTGATAGCTGTATCGTGCATAGCCATAGCAGTGGTGAGCTGCTGCCCCAACTGCTGACCCATCTGCTGAAAAGCCCCCTGAAGCATCGAGGCCAATGCATCTAGAAACTGTGTGTCGGTAGGCATAGCAGAAACTGCTTGTGAAGGAGATGCACCCTCTGGGACTGGCATCTGCTCCTGCTGAGCAACATCGTCACCGTGCTGAGATGACTCATCCGATCGGGGTGCACGTTTGGGTGCCATGAGTGACACGAGGAAAATGTGCCCAGTGTCGAAGGCTCGATGTAGAGGCTCGAGAGGTGTCAGTAAAGAGGCTCAAATGCAGTCGTTGAAGAGGTTCGAAGAAAGCTCGGTGAAGAGGCTGGAATCTGAGTTTTTGCCCTTTTTCACCTCCCGCCCCCTTCCCAAGGGGGGTCCCTTTGTCACCTAAGAGTGTTAGGACAGCACTAACCTAAGACCCCTATGACAGTTAGTACAAGGACTTAGTCTAACCCAATCTAACCTACTAACTAAACCCTAGTTAGGTTAACCTAACCCACTAACTGAACCCAAACAAACCTACCAACCCAAACTAACCTAGCTAACTAACCCTGACCAACTAATCTGACTAACCCGAGTCACACTAACCTGATAACTGCAAGAAGCGACATTATGGCAGCGACAGGTAGCGACGGTGGACGATGGCACAACACAACGGGGGACGGGTGACATGGCAGCACAGCAAGGGCGTGGCGAAGAAGATGGATGGGTAGCTCGGAGGTCACAGCCACAGCGTTCCACGCATAAAGCAATCCAAGCAGAGCCCAACAGAGGAGAGCGGCCCCGAAATGGTCAGAAGCTACTGGTAGCTCGGAGATCACGTTGATGGTGCATAGCAGAGCAAGGTCTGGTCGCGTGGTCTGATGGGACGGGCAGCTCAAGGGCGTGGCAACGGGCAGCCCGAGGGCGTGGATTGATGGGACGGGCAGCTCAAGGGCGTGGCGACGGGCAGCTCGAGGGCAAGACTGCCGTTGATGACAGAGGTGTGGAGCTCCGGATTAGTTGTGGTAGAATCGTGGATCTGCTGTTTGCTCGTGGTCATCAGGCAAGTTGCTGTTTGCTTCTGGTCGGAGGGCTCTTGTTAGTTGTTTGCTCGTGGATTTGCTCTTTGCTCGTGGGCTGCTGTGGAGCGCTGTCTTTCCAAATTGAAGCCTCTGACGCAGGCAACCTTAGTCAAGTCTGAACTCTTGACTCGTGCATCTGTACTTCGCTAGACCATAGTTGTTCTCTCTGGCCAGATTCACCGCTCTGCGGTTCGCGTAGGAGCTGAAGTGAAAGGTGAAAGGGGAAGCAAAGGTGCCAGAGTCGATGCTTTGATACCAATGTAGAGAAGGGGTAGGGACAGATTTGGAGAAAGGGGAATAGAGGAGCAGAAGTGGGAGAGGAGAGAGAGGGGGGAAGAGGGAGAGGAAGGGTAGGAGAGAGAGAATGAGATAGGAAGAGAGGGAGAGATTGAGAGGGAGTAGGAAAGAGGGAGAGAGAGAGTGAGTGAGCGTAGGCAGGAAGGAGGAAGGGAGAGTAGATAGGATTAGATGTCACATCAAAAAGTCCCTTACAATCCTTTTGGGTTGACTTATATAGTCCCCGACAGTTCCCACATTTCCCCTACTATTCTCCCATCTATTTCCCCCTTAAAATCCTTCTTTTTCCCACCTTCGTTACAAAATGCTTGATCACTAGCCATAGAAGCATTGCGATTCACATGATTTTGCTACTTTTGAAGAAGAGTAGCAACCAACTGGTCAAATGAGAAATGATTGGCATCACCCGGCATCACCCCCTCGAATCTGAGGAGCATTTTGCTTTCAAGTTCCCGGTGTACTACGAGATCAGAGGTTGGTACCACTGCCTCTTCAAAGATGCTTTCGGCGCCCTACCCAGCCTCCTATCCTACCCAAGCAGCTTTCATACATAAGGCCATTCGGCACATGGATTGGTTGCTCAGAGCGCATAGAGGGGACCAGGGCACACATCTAGACGCTACTCAAAGTATGATCATCGAGTTTTTCCAACCATATAGTTTTGATTGGGAGGGCTCACAGAGGTGACGACCATGGGGACCAAAGCTAGAGCCAGAGACATGCCAGACCCACGTTTGTACTGAGGCATGGATCATGCTAGGGGACATTGCCTTGATGTTTTTCTGACTAGACGCATGACCCACGACAATGATTGTGGCACTTGTTCGCCGTAGGGCTACAGCCAGCAGGAGACCTCAGCTGGTTGTATATGCCGACAACTGCTAGCGCCCTATCATAGGATTTTCGCACCTGCAACACTCTCACACACCGACACCTTTCTCGTAGAGTTGACACTCTTGCTGGATTACATCCAAAGAGTATTTTGCTTTTATTTACCGATGCCTTCTACCCATTCTTATTTACCGATTTTTCTGATTATGTATGCATCTTGGTGTTGATGCCAGTTAAGCGGCTCTATCCTTCAGTTCATTGTATCAGCTTCTTTCTTGGGAGATAGCCTATAGAAACAAGACGAGGGATGCAAGTGGAGTACGAAGGCCAGGAGAGGGTGCGGTACTTTACAAATCATCCCTTATCAGGGTGATCTCAATAGAAGAGGGACACATTCAAATTCCTTTGGATTTGAATCTGACACACCAACCTCAATGTAGTAGCAAAGCCTTGATATGAATCAGGCGACCCATCACGGGTATTAGAAACAAGGTGAGAATCAGGCATAATCTCATCAATGTTGGCCAACTGCTCTTTCAAATCCTTCACATTAGTGAGATAGGCATCCATGTTACCACCCTCATCAAGCTTCAAATCTTTCAACTGCTTGCAGAGATAGGCAACCCTCGCCTCATTCCGCACCTGATACAAAGATGCAAGCTGATCCCATGCTTGCTTAGCTGTCTTGCAAGACTGAATATGAGGGATAATAACCCGTTTCATTGAAAGAGCAATCAAGGCATGTGCTTTGGCATCACGACCATCCCACTGAATTTGCTCCAAGGAAGGAGGCAAAGCACCTAGAGTAGGAGGTGTAGGTGTCCTAGCAGTAGCATTAGAGCCATCACCTAAAGACCCATCACCTGAAGAAGCAGAGGCTGTCGGTGTAGCACCAGAAGTAACAGTGCATGTAGGCCTGGCCTTTGAACTCGAAACAATATGCCATAAATTCTTGGCAACCAAAACATGTCCCATCATGTATGACCACATGGTATAATTGGTGCCATCAAGCTTGTCATCAGCCCCAAGCATACCAAAAAGATCATCCTTGTGGCTAGCCGTTTATGCGAATAGGGGAGCAGTACCACAACGGAGAAAGGCAAAGGAGAAACTCAACCCTCAACTGCAAAGACTGATGATTGCACAAGCCTCAAGGCTTTCACTGCAAAAGTGCATAACGAGTCCCAAACAAAGCCCAAACACCAAGGTAGGCAAAAAGAGTTGTCCCCAAATGCTATAGCAGGCTCCAAACTGCTCCAGAAGCTGGCACACTTCACGAGGCAGCACCAAACTGCTCCAAAATGAAGAAAAATGCAGAAATACCGCTTCAAAATACTGACACGCAGTTCGAGGCAGACTGAACTGTCTTCAAAACCTGCTGCAGATTCCGTACAGGTTCGTACGCAGGCCGCACAGCATTAAATGCACCTTTCCCAAATCCGTACTGCAGTAAATTAGCTGACAGCAACCCCCGTGCAGCAATTAATGCTGCTGACGCAGTCCGTACTGCAGTAAATGCTTCTGTCGCACTCCGTATAGCAATTAATGCATGTCAGCAGTTCCATACTGCAATTAATGCATGTCAGCAGTTCTGTACTGCACTGTACAGCAGCAAATGCACCACTAGCAGGTCCATACAGCGCTGTAAATGCAATAAATGCAGGCGAAAAATGGTCCGTACAGACTGTATGGAATCACACGTGTGAACTGCCTTGCAATAAATGCACTGTACAGTGCTGGAACAGGCTGGAATGAGGTGGCTGCAGCAGAAAAGTGCTTCAAAATGCTCCAAAATAGGTTTTCCTTTGTAGTGGGCACTCCAAAATGCAAACTTCCCGCGCCACTGATGCTCACAGGTGTGTAGAAAAGCAGCAAACCAGCAAGAAACAGGCTGCCAAACAGCTCTCAATGGCTCCAGAAGGGCTCCGGGTCATTGGAAATGGCTAGAGGGTGGATCCGTGACCTGCTTTGATACCATTGTTGGGTGTCGGAAGAAATGGAAGCTAAAAAATGGAAGCACAAAGGAGAAAAACGAGATGCTGTAATAGATTGCTGCTAAACTGAAGTGTGGAGGCTCAAGGGAGAGCCAACATAACAAAACTCCAGGGCTAACTGCCCTAATTGGACTAAGTGTCCTAACTGACCTAGATGGTACATAAACTAATTGTACCAATAGTCCGAACTGACTATAACTAGGCCTACAAGGCACATACCAAGGTATAAGTGGCTTCTATGGATAGCCCATGAGATGGCCTACAACTTGTTCTAGCCGTGACACACCATATGCCATAAACAAGGCTTTACTTCACTAAGCATGCAAGGACAACAAAAACATATGCACCATGAGTCTCAAAGATGAGAAAATTTATTCTTGAGGACATTGCGCTTGTGCTTGCCATTTTTGGCATTGTTAGTCATTACCTACATCACATGTGAAGATCCCATATCCACAATAGCCTCACAAATGTGAGACTCTCTTGTATGGGATGCAAAGTGCGATGGATCTCAAGGAGGTAGTGCCTATGTCAGAATAGAATCACTACATCCAACTCCTGCTCAGCGGAATAGAGATTTGGGAGAGGTCTCAAATACCAACTCCCTCAGTGTCCATGCATGTATAGAGTGAGAACACTTCTGATATGGAGAAAGTACACACAGATGTACAGTTAAAAAAATCTCATTATAGATGCCAAAGCCAAGTACAGAAGACCTGCAAATCTGTACCAACACCTGCAACAAATACGCTGAGGTAGGGCACGAAACTGAGGCAACGCACCTTGTGAAGTTTTCGTCCAAGTTGCGGCCTGCTGGTATTGTGATAATTCTTTCTATCTTAAATGGTGCGTTGCCCTATCAGCTAGATTTAGATTTAGATGCTTGTTGGGGAGAGACTAAAATGAAAATGTTTAGACTTCACAAGCAGTTGTAGCTTGAATGAAGAGATTTTGGACTACCTTTTGATTAGCCTTCTCCTTTAGTGCTAGCCTTCATCATGGCTGAGTCTGCCCTTCACCTCCGGAGTGCCGACATAAACTCAGTATGAAGACTTTGTATAACTGGATGCTCAAGTATGTGTGGGTGTGTGGATTTGTATGTGTGAGAGCATATTTTTATACTATGGTCTACACCCATTGTTGGGCGCTGATGACGTCAGTGGGGATGTCATAGTAGCTAGTCCCTGCTATGCATGATGGAGTTTATGGTTGTCAACTTTGTGAGTGACTATCATGAGATTGAAACTGCACTATGTTGTGTTTTTAGAGGATGAGTTTGGGAATGTTCCTGGATTCATCTAGGTATATATCTATTTGCTGAACCTCCTGCTGTAGCTTCTCCTAGATAACTGCGAGTCTCACACAGGCTTCAGTAGCTGCTGTGGGTGTGTCCTCCTGCTCACCCTCCTTGCTCCACAATATGGGTTTCATACTCAGTGCATAGTTTTTTCCATACCTGTATAGTATGGATACCTAACGTATGCAAACGTCTGAAAAAAAGACGTATGAAATGGAATTTTATACTTGACCTTCCAGCGGCAGACCCCATGGATTCAGAACCAAAAATGTGGGAAGCAGATGCCATAGTTGACAGAGCAGAATAAGTGGCAAGGGCAGCACAACGAAGAGTTTAAGCAACAGCGAAATGAGCAATCATGCACTGAGCATGGACCATGCTCTTATAGAATTTCAAAAAACACCATCTTACGCTCTGCAAGATGTTCCCAAAGACAATCGAAAGGGCACACAACACTCCCCCAAGCACCGATCTTCTTCGAACAGGCACTCCCACCCATCGTGGAAAGGTCACAGAGAGCAAGGACCAGCACAGCTCCTCCAATAAAACACAGGAAAAGTAACAACATGCCAATACAAAACTTGGAAAGATGCTGACACGTCGACACGCAAGCAGAACTGCCTCAAGGTTTCCGGTAGCCATTCTTGCAGGGCAATGAGCGCGCCCCAATACAGCGAAGGAGTCCAGCTCCGAAATAGGGGCTTTGATGGCCATATCTGCAACACAAAATGCACTCCAGAAGACCAGGACAAAGTATGGCTGAGCTGCAGAAGTTGTGGCAAAGATGTACCTCGACCAATACCATGCATGCAACCAAGGGAAAACCATTGGCCATCACCGCCACAGGCTTGCATAGAGTATCTTTCATTTTTAGAGTTTGCTTATAATAGTTCGGAGCATTCGACTATGAGTTATAGTCCACTCGTGTTGATAATGGATGTCATCCTAGCGATCCACCATCTGTAGTTCTTGAAAAGGAAGGTTATAAGTGGCAAATTGACTTCTCCAAGGCATGCATCATATGTTGAAGCAAGTCCAAGATAGTACTATAGCTCAAGATAGAGCTAAAATTTATGTGGATCGGCATAGGAGAAAAGTTGAATTTAGAGAAGGTGAGTTTATTTGAGAATAATCAGAGTCCTCTATAACCCTAAAGATTCGTGAGTGTCCTAAGTTGTCTCTGAGGTTATGTACTCCTTTCATAATGCTGTAGAAGGTTGGTGAGCTTGCTTGCTTGAAAGTTAGGCTTACCAGAAGGGTCTAGAGTGCACCAGTATTTAACATTACTTGTTTAAAGAAATGGCTCTGTAGAGATGATAGTTTGGTAGAGAGGAGATTCTCCTGGACTAGATTAAAGAGTAAGTGCTTCCATATGAGCCAAAAAGAATTCTTGTTGTTAAAGAAAGACATGCACGCCATAGAGTTCTTCAAGAATATTCAGTAAAGCAGAGAGGTATTTGGGAAAGTGCAAGCAAACTCAAAAGGCGAGTTCTTAATATTATTGCTGAGGACATTGACGCTTCTTAAGGGGAGAAAATGTTACATTGTAATAGTATAGTGTGGCATAAGTGTCCTAAGTATAGCAGGATATATATAGTAAGTGACCATTGGGCTTAGTGTTAGAATAGTAGAGGTAGGTTGCATGCTTAAAGCCAACACTACTCTGCAGCGGAAGATTCACCTGGAGATCACAAGATACTTAACAGAACACAACTTGAATACATTCTCACTTACTTAGAAGTAAAGAGGGCTACTCAGATCTGAAAGAGAACTCAGATGTGTAGCCAAAACAGAATAGATCTCTAGATATATCTCAAGTACAAAAACCTTGCCAATATATGTACCAACACTTCTAGCATATTCCCTGAGGTAAAGTACCAAAACAAGGCTCTGTTTTTCTGCACCCTTTCAAGGAAACCCTCTCTTTGCCACGTGCCTCTGTGATAGGCTTCAGTAGCTTCTCAAGGCAGAGCACCTTGGGCTCACACTGGGAAGGTTGATGCTAGCATCAGCATGCCTCAACATTCTGCTTGGGCTCACACCCGCAAGGTCAATGCTAGCTTGACAGCTCATACCCGGGAGGTTGATGCTAGCATCAACAGGTGGGGAAACAACACTGCCTGCAAGAATCCAAAGATTCGTGAACAACGAGTTGCTGCAAAAGAAAAGAGATGGCAGCCCACCAAAATATGAATTGATACGAACTCCTCATGGCGGTTGATGATCAAGAAGCTTATTGAAGCCCTCACTTGCAGGTTCAGCATTCAGCAAAGCAGGAGAGACAGGGCTAGAATTGCGCAGCAAGAGCAGGTGTTGGCAGGCAGCAAAAATTTGAAAACGGATGGCAGCTCACCAAGAAAAGAATTGGTACCAGCTTCTTGAA
The DNA here is from genome assembly GCF_047967505.1 of Dipteris shenzhenensis. Classification (NCBI taxonomy): domain Eukaryota; kingdom Viridiplantae; phylum Streptophyta; class Polypodiopsida; order Gleicheniales; family Dipteridaceae; genus Dipteris; species Dipteris shenzhenensis. The sequence goes on from NC_141617.1 coordinate 52,350,921, forward strand.
GGCCCCACCAGCAGGTTCAGCAGCCAGCAAAGCAGGAGACAGCAGGCACGGAACTAACCGCGCAGCAGCAAACAGCTCCAATTCTGGAAGCCTGGTGATGCGAGCATCGGCCAATAGATCCATATTTGGCCAAACATGGCAAAGTATGGCAAAAATTCTGGCAAAAAATATGCAAATTTTAGCTGGGGGTTCATGCTAGCATCAGATCCTTCCTTCCATTTCAACCCTCTATAGAAATTCAAGGGTCAAATACCCCTAGAGCCTATTACAAATTGAAGGCATGGACGAATTATTGGAACCACGTCTTGGTGCACCGAGATTAGAAGTCTCATCAAGGCCGAGTTTACATACTGATGCGACCGATCTCTCACTGCAATTTGGGTAGAAGAGTTCTTACAAGACTATTGTGAGCTCCTCTCCACTTACCTTGAAGTGTTTTAGTTGAGGACAGCTTATTCATAAGCGAGGGATTGTTGTCACGGATGAGATTAGCAAAGTACCCTTTTTCATGTGATTGTTTTTCATTCTTTTCGTTTTTGTTCGTTACTAAATCAAATATATGTACTTGTGGGATCAAGAACCCAATGTCCACCTCAATTGTAACTGTGGAGAGAAGGCTCTAGAGTTGGTTGCCTAACCTAGGAGCCACCGTTGTTAGATGTTTTGTTCTGGTTATGCGGGCTCAAAACCATTGAATGAAGATTGAAAGAGCCATCAAGATGATTGCCACGTGCCACTAGTAAACACGTCCACCTACATGTCTCTCGAAGCCCTAGAACATGGGGTCGTTAGATAGCTTAACATATAGCACTGAGAGTGGATAAGGGTTTTGGGTTGTCTACTAGTACCCTAGAATTGATGGATCAAAACAACACAATCTGAGGATTGAGGTTATAGGATCTCCTAGGGGCAATCTCGCCAATGTGTTTTTGTGCACATTGTGTGTAAATATTGTAATGAAGGGGAAAAAGAGGCCAAGTTAGAGGCCCTTTAGGGGGGAAATGTGGAGGGACTAGGGAAAATGTGGAGGGACTATATAAGTCTCCATCCATCCCCTACTATGTACTTTTTGATGTGACATCTAATCCTATCTACTCTCCCTTCCTCCTTGCCGATGCTCACTCTCTCTCTCTCTCTCTCTTCCCTACTCCCTCTCAATCTCTCCCTCTCTTTCCTACCCCATTCTCTCTCTCCTACCCTTTCCTCTTCCTCTTCCCCTCTCTCTCTCTCTCTCTCCCTTCTGCTCCTCTATCCCCCTTTCTCCAAATCTGTCCCTACCCCTTCTCTACATTGGTGTCAGAGCCCTGATCTCTGGCACCTTCGCTTTTCCTTCATCCTTCATTCCAAATCCCAATACTACGCCACCACCAACGATAACACTCAAACAGGGCTGTAACAACGACCGACTTATGTGCAATAAAGACTTGCTAGCTAAGCTAGCAAACGAGCAGCGCACACGCGAGTCGCACAAGGCCAACAAGTTTCGACGCGAGCATCACCAAGGGCTGAAGAATCGTGTAGCTGTGGCAGGAGATAGCATTTGCCAAGTCACTCTACAATTAGGTCTCCCGAAAACAGCATCAAAATACACGCTTTCGTGATCTCAAAAAGGGCTTCTTGTTCCCAAGACAGTACGCGACTGCCAGACAAATCGATCGTGAGCAGCCCGTCTGTTCAGGAGCTGCTCTGCAAGGGTGTACCCAACGGTCTCGATCTGCAGCCCATCCTTACTCGGGCCCTCAGCCCGTCAGCTGCCATAACCTGCCACGCACAGGTTTACCCAACGGTTTCGATCTGCAGCCCATCTGTCGCTCAGGCCCTCAGCTCGTCAGTCGCCATAGCTTGCTAGCCTGGCGCCCACATTGCGTCCGTGCCTTCTCCGTCCACGTTGCGCCCGTTGACGCCACCCTTTCGTCAGTGCTGCGCCGTTGGAGACCTTAGCAGTTGCTAAGGTTCAGCTAGTTGGGGTTTAGGTCGGGCTGGGTTAGTTACTTAGTTAGGTTAGTTTAGGTTTGGTTAGGTCTAGCTAGTTAGTGGGTTGAGTTACTTTGTTTAGGTTTAGTCAGTTTGGTTTGGTTAGGTTGGGTCAAACTAACTAGGGTTGAGTACCTCATGGTTGGTTAGGTTAGACTAACCAATAGTCCTAACTGCCTTAGGAGTCTTAGGTTATTGCTGTACTAACTGTCCTAGGTGACTTAGGGGACCCACCCCCACCCCCCCTCCCCCCCCCCAAAAAAAAAAGAAAAAAAAAAGCAGTTCACTTTCAGCCTCTTTTTTTAAGGGCCTTTTAGAGCCCTTTGGAGCCATTTTGGCTCCGTTTTGAAGCTTCTTCGACGACCTTTCTTCTCAACCTCTCCATCGACATTTTTGTGTTTTCCACACACTATCTCCGGGGTTCATTACAGCAGGGCTTTTGTTATCCATTTCTCCTTGCCTACATTCGAGCTCTCTCTCAAGGGCGAGTCACCATGGCACCGAAGCGTGTTCCTTGTGATATATCGCATGACTCTGATGAGGCTGCTCAGTATGAGCAAGTGCCTGCCACAGTGGTTGCATCCACTGGTGGTGCAGAGGTTCCTTCCACTCAGCCTCTCTCTCCTGCATTCCGGGAAGTGCAGGTAGCGCAGATACGTTTTTGGATGCCCTTTCCTCTATGCTTCAGAGTGCTTTCCGCTAGATAGGACAGGAGTTCAGCTGTGAGGGGGAAGGAAAGTGGAAGGGAGCAAGAGAGTGAGAGTGAGAGAGAGTGACACTCTAGTGCGGGTGTGAAGTGATAGTGAGCCACACCACAAACTCACTTATGTTTTATTAGGATTAGGTTTACCCAATAAATGGGAAAGTATTTCCATGGATTTTATTACTGGTTTGCCTCGAACGCGCAAGGGTCATGACTCCATTTGGTCATAGTCGACCGTCTGACAAAAATGGCTAGATTCTTACCTACTAGAACAACTATTTCAGCTGTTCAGCTGGCTCACGAGTTTGTGGACCACTTGTTTAAGCTGTATGGTTTGCCATCTGACATAGTTAGTGACAGGGACTCAAAGTTTACAAGTAACTTTTGGACACTTGTTTTTGAGAAGTTAGAAACTACTCTAAGTATGAGTTCCTCAGATCATGCACAATCCGATGGCAGTACAGAGAAGGTCAACCAATTGGTTGAAGATATGCTTCGGGCATATGTATCTAAGAGACAGTCTTCATGGGAAGATTATCTACCTATGATAGAATTTGCTTATAACAGTGCAAAGCATTCGAGCACTGGTTACAGTCCTTTTATGCTTATGTACGGGTTTCAACCTAAGTCACCAGTTATGGTTGGGTTAAAAAAGATTCAAAATGATGCTGCAAAGACCTTTTTGCAAGACATGCAAGAAATGTTGCAGTTTGCCAAGGAGTCTATTAGAAGTGCCCAAGATCGGGACAGATTTTATGCTAATAGACATCGTTCACCTAGAGAGTTCTCTGAAGGAACGATGGTATATTTGCGAATTCCCAAGGAATCCAAGAGCCTAAGTACTGGTTTGGTTCCGAAATTATCCCCCAGATATTGTGGTCCGTTCAAGGTCATGAAAAGAATTGGACCAGTTGCATATCGACTAGAATTGCCTCCTGATGTTAAAGTACATCCAGTCTTTCATGTCAGTAGACTGAAAGAAGTCTTGGGTGCGGATGATCAACTTGTTTCTCCTCAAGAGATAATAGAAGTTACAGATTTGACTTTTATTCCACACGAACCTGAGTGTATTCTTGAATTTCGTGAAAGACAGATTCGAAATCGAACTATCACGGAATACAAGATCAAGTGGAAGGACTTGAGGAGGATGCAACATGGGAGACATTACAAAACCTCCAGAGAATATTTCCGGGTTTTTTAACGAACTCAGGAGTGAGTTCTTAGAGGAGGGGAAGTATGTCATGTGCACGGATTGGTATTTGACGTGTACTGGGTACACAAGACTAGCTCAGGTAGCCTGGGGAGGCTTAGAGTTAGGCAGGCTTGATTCTCGGGTTGAGTGGCAAGGGTACGAACCAGTTAGAGGTCTTCGCTATTTTTGACGCTTGGGGCCCGAGTCTATAAAAGGGACCCAGGGGTTCAGTTCTCAGGGAGCCGAGGGGAGCAAGTTTCGTTCCCAGGTGCTAGGTCTGATCCTGGATTGAGTCGCGGACGCGTGCCTGCATCATAGCATAGCCCAAGGCCCAGTAGCAGATCCCAGGCTTCACAGCACCACCTGGTAGTATGGGACACCAGGCTGGTTAGGATCTGGTTGGGAGTTCGTGCCAGTAGCTCAGCTCGTGGCTCGGAGGGGACATCTCCTGATTCGGGATCACATCCCGTAGATGTCATGGTTGGGTGGTGAGCAGCCTGCTCAGTTTCTCACGTTGTGTGTGTTCTTGTGTTTGCTTGTAGATCAGAGGTTTCAGGATTGCTGGGACGTGTCATAAACCCAAGCCAACTCCAGGCATACTCGCTGGTGAAAGGAGCACAAGCCTGATGCACACCAACGGGTCGGCCCAAAAGAGACGGCTCAGCCTACATAGATGTAGAAAGCTAAGAGCCAAAAGATGGCTTGATATCCTGCAAGAAGGTGCTCTATGGCACAGAAAATGCATCATCTATGTCCAGATAATCCCCAAGCTGGGGTACATGCAATGGTCCAGAAGACTAATGCTCATAAGCACGACGGGCATCTGCCATAAAACCCCTACGTGGAGCAGACAAAACATCCTGACTGTCTCAATGGTCCCCGTGCTAGGGTGCGGACTGCTTACCCTTATCCTGCATAACAATGGCAGATGTGATTTGTTGACCAATCTGCTGTCCCATCTAGACAAGAGCCGTATCTTGCATAGCCATGGCTGTGGTAAGCTGCTGGCTGATGTTGGGGGTAAAGGCACATTGCCAACCCTTAATTAAAGAATTAAAGATAGGACACCTATGACTGTCTTAAGACAGTCATAGGGTAAACCTAATCCTAATAAAACATAAGTGAGTTTGTGGTGTGGCTCACTATCACTTCACACCCGCACTAGAGTGTCACTCTCTCTCACTCTCACTCTCTTGCTCCCTTCCACTTTCCTTCCCCCTCACAACTGGTATCAGAGCCTATCAAGCCTTCTCTTCCCCCTCTCAACTGCCTACCTCATCCGTACCGTACGGACGTACGGACAGATCCGTACGGCCGTACGTCGTCCGTACGACCGTACGGACCAGGGCGCAGAGCCGTACGGCGACGCGTTTTCGAGGGGAATACGAGTGAAGGCGCGGTCGCGGGCTGCAGGACTTCTACGCGGCGCATTTCGCGGGTCACCTCCAAGGGCATCGCATTTCGTACGGCAGATCTAAGGCGGCGCATTTTTTGTAGGCCTGCAGGCTTTTGTTGCGGGCGTGGGCGTCGTCAAGCTGCTGCAGTACAGCAGCATAGCTGCTGTGTTTTTTGCAGCCGTTCATACATCAGCTGTACGGACAGTCCGTACAGCCGTACGGACTGCCGTACAACTTTGTACGGGAGCCTTGGCATTTTGTACTGTGCGGCAGGTACAGTACGGTTGGCGTCGACAGCAGGGTACAGAAGTACAGCAAATTTTTTTTTGCTGCAAAAAATCTCGACTTTTTTTTTGGGGAAGCGTGCACCGAAAGTACAGCAGGTACTTTGCAGGTACTGAAAAGTACAGCACATTTTCTGATTGGAAGAGGAATATTCCTGAAGCATTCTAGCAGTATACTGTGCATTTGTTGAGGTACATCAGGTACTCTCGTGTCACTCACGCTTGAGGTGACTTGTGCCACAGTGGTGGTGTTTGTGCAGTTACTTGTCATTCAGGAAGGTCAGATGCTTCTATGCATTTACTGAGTGCAATTCTCAGTTTTGGGTGACCTTATCAAAGGGCTTTTGCCTGGATGTGTTTGCAGTATATGCCTTGAGGCAGTGTGTAGCCAGGGAGCACACATTTGCTTTGTTTCCGCAGTGCATTTGGTGACATTTGTTGCAGGTCACATTCTTTGTACGCACTTTGAAAATCTCAGTTGAGCCACGCTTGGTCAGGGCGCATCGAGTTTACTCGGTCCCTAACTGCCCATCGTTGAGAGTGCTCAAAAGATTTTCTTCTTGGTGTCTGTACTTTGTGATTTGTGTTGTTACTGAGTACACAGGGGCAGTCTATGCATTGCACATTGTCACGTACAAGTGTCAGAGAGTTTTCATATTGCTTGCTACCTCAGTGTTGAGGTGTCCTCCACTTGATTCAGTTGTCAGATCAAGGGGCTTTTGCCCAGACTTTGTTTGATAGCACTTGGGTTACCGATAGAGATCTTCAGATGCATTTTCTCCCCTTGGTCTAAGGGTGATTGCTTGGGATTTATCCCATTTACTGTTGCAGGTTTTGTGACAGGCTGAAGGATCATTTACTGTTTTTTTTTTTTTTTTTTTTTTTGGTGTTAGTCAAGTGGTTTCTGCAATTTAACTCAGTGCAATACCTCATCTGAGGTGGGAGAAGTGATCAGTACAGTCAGTACAGCAGTGTTTACAGCAGTGTTGGTGGTTTTGTCAGATGATTGTGCACTGTTAAGCACTTGTTGAGCAGCAGCAGCAGTCTGAAATTACTGTTTTTATGCCTCTCTGAGCTCAGAACAGTTTGTCAGAAGGTACAGTAGTTGCAGGGACATTTACTGTTTTGCTGCAGATTTTACTGACAGTAAAAAACAGCACCATTGAGAGTGCTTCTGGCTCTAGAATAGAGCAGGCCTTTTCTGAGAAATCAGAACCTTTATTCAGCCTTTTTCACTTCCAGGGAGTCAGGTACTTTCCTCATCTGATATGGCATCAGGAGGAGGTGATTCTTCAATTCTGAACATAAAGAAACTGGAAGGAGCACATAACTATGCATTATGGGCAGAACAGTGCTTGAATGTACTTCTGTTAAAGAAGATTGCTAAGCCAATAAGGGTGAAGGGTGTCAAGCCATCTGATATGGCAGCTGATGACTGGGAAGAGCTTGATTTGTCCGCGAGGGCAGCTATCATGCTCACTATTTCAGACACTCTTGTGTTCAATGTACAGGCTGAAAAGACCTCTTATGGTCTATGGCAAAGACTAGAAGAATTATATGCCCAAAAGAGCTCAGCCAGTAAGGTTTATTGGCTGAAGAAGCTGGTTGATCTTCGCATGAAGGAAGGTACAGCTATGACCTCACACTTGAGTGAGTTCAATGCTATCTTTACACAGCTGATTGCACAGGGGTTGAACAACTATGGAGTTGTTCATCTTGGGAACAACTATGCATGTCAGATTGCAGGGATTGGCAGTATACAGATAGTATTTCCTGATGGACAGTCATTTATGCTTGATGGTGTTCGCCATGTGCCGCAAATCAAGAAAAATCTGATTAGCACTGGCTTATTAGATGACAGTGGTTACCACACCACATTTGGGGATTCCAAATGGGTGATTACTGATGGTCAGACTGTAGTGGCTGAGGGTTTTAAGAGTGATACCTTGTATCCTCTTTATGTTTCCAGTGTGGGTAATCATGTTGTTGCCATAACCGAGCTGCCAAAGGTTTCATTGTGGCATAGCCGGTTGGGACACATGTCTGTTAAAGGAATGTAAGAACTGTCACGTTTGGGTTATCTGCCGCCTCTCTCTTTTTCAGATTTGCCTACTTGTGATCATTGTATTTTTGGCAAGCATTCTGTGACTCCTCATAAGAGGAGATCTCCCCAGAATAGAGCACCACTTGTTCTAGTGCACACTGATTTGTGTGAGATGCCACAGTTATCACTAGGGGGTGCAAAATATTTTATTACTTTCATTGATGATGCCACACGTAAGGTGTGGGTCTATTTCTTGAAGCATAAGGAAGATGCCTTAGATGCTTTCAAGAGGTTTGTCGCTCAGGTTGAGAATCGGACAGGTCGTAGGCTGAAATGCCTCAGATCCGATAATGGGGGTGAGTATGTGTCACATGCTTTTGTGCAGTTTTGCCAAGCTAAGGGCATCAAACAGGAACTCACAGCCCCTCATAATGCATCTCAAAATGGTGCAAGTGAGCGGATGAATCGAACTATTCAGGAGAAGGTTCGATGTATGTTGTCTTATGCTGCATTACCCCATGGCTTTTGGGCAGAAGCCGTGCAAACAGCAGTTCACATTATTAACAGGTCACCAAATAAGGCTTTGGAGTTGAAAGTGCCAGAGGAGGTGTGGTCTGGCAAGCCTCCCTCATATAAGCACTTACGTGTATTTGGCTGCGAGTGCTTTGCTCATGTACGCAAAGATCTACGCACCAAACTGGATCCAAAGTCTATCAGATGCATCTTTATGGGTTATGGTGACGAAGGTGAAATGGGGTACAGGTTATGGGATCCCGTTAAACGGAAGATTATACGCAGCAATGATGTCATCTTTAAAGAAGATAGTGTACACAAGGAACCCGTGCAACCTGTGGAATACAGGAGGGTTATTTATGATGATGTTGGACAGCAAAGAATGCCCATTTATATGCAGCAGCAGCCTGCTGCAGATCACCCTGTTCAAGAGGGTATACAGGCTGAAAATCAGCCAGATAATTTTGCCAATGATGCACCACTGGATGTGCCAACAGATGGGGCTGTAGAAAAGCCAGATATGGTGGTACAGCCACCCGTCATGCATGAAGAACAGGCTGAACAGCAGCCTAATCCGGAACATTTTGTGAGGAGGAGCACCCGTGCACAACGGCCTCCTGCCAGGTTTGTTCCAGGAGCCAATAATGTGGCTGATTTTATCATGCTGACTGATTGTGGTGAGCCTTCCAGCTTCAAGGAAGCTATGGGAAGAACAGAGAAAAAGAAGTGGGAGAAAGCCATGTAGTCAGAAATGGACTCCCTACTTCAGAATGATACATGGGACTTGGTGCAGTTACCTGCAGGCAGAAAAGTTTTGCCATGCAAGTGGGTTTACAAAGTCAAAGTGGATTCAAATGCTTTACCGAGGTATAAGGCCAGATTGGTTGCCAAGGGATATAGATCTCATCATGGAGATCTCCGTGAAGAGCAGCTTGTGTGTAAGCTCAAGAGGAGCTTGTATGGACTCAAGCAGGCGCCAAGGGAATGGTACAAGAAGTTTGATGCCTTCATGCAGTCCCAAGGGTATCATCGGTGTGAGACCGATCATTGCTTGTACACCAAACGGGCAAAGGATGGCAGTTTGATGCTACTCATTCTATATGTGGATGACATGCTTATTGCCAGTAAATCTCAGCATGAGATTAGTGCTTTGAAGAAACAACTGCATAAGTCTTTTGACATGAAAGACTTGGGTGATGCAAATCATATTCTTGGCATGCGTATTACTCGTGACAGGTCCAAGGGACTTTTGTTTCTGTCACAGAAAGAGTATATTGACAAAGTACTGCAGAGGTTTAAAATGGAGGGGGGGAAGTCCATTAGTACCCCGTTGCCTCCACATTTAAAACTCAGCAGTAAGGACAGCCCCAGATCAGATGATGATAAGGCTGAAATGGCCAAGGTTCCGTATGCATCTGCAGTTGGATCTTTGATGTATGCCATGGTTGCCACTCGTCCGGATATTGCTTTTGCGGTGGGAGTCATCAGCAGGTATATGGCAAATCCAGGCAAGCGGCATTGGGAAGCAGTGAAAGGTGTCTTGAGGTATCTCAAGGGTACCAAAGACTTGTGCATATGCTATGGTAGGCAGGATGCATTGGTGCATGGTTTTACAGATTCAGACTATGCAGGGAATGCGGATAACCGGAAGTCTACTACCGGTTATATTTTCACATTTGCAGGAGGTGCTATATCATGGGTGTCTCGGTTGCAGAAATGCGTTGCACTGTCAACCACAGAAGCTGAATATGTTGCAGCCACTGAGACTTGCAAGGAAGCAATATGGCTTACTCGGCTGGTGGGAGATTTGGGCATTACAGGAGATATGCCAGTTTTGCATTGTGATAGTCAGAGTGCTATCATGTTGGCAAAGAATCCGGTCTTTCATCAGAAGACCAAGCACATAGAAGTGAAATATCATTTCATCAGGGAGGTACTGGAAGACAAGCGACTTGAGCTTGTGAAAGTGCACACTGATGATAATCCTGCAGATTTGCTCACTAAGAGCTTGCCTACAGAGCGGTTTGCACATTGCCGCCACATCATGGGATTAGGATGAGACCATTCTTACTTTATGGTCTTGTATACAGTAACTGTATATTGCTGTAATTTTTATTCTTTTCTCCCCTTTAGGCACATTGGCCTTTAGGTGGGAGGTTGTTGGGGGTAAAGGCACATTGCCAACCCTTAATTAAAGAATTAAAGATAGGACACCTATGACTGTCTTAAGACAGTCATAACCTGGAATCTGTAATGGCTGTAATAAACCTACGCTTCTAAGGCGTTCTGCCTTAGTAACCTGACAAACCCAGCAACCTACTACATAGTTTTCAATAAATGCACGCATCTTAGGCCAATAAAAGGTATGCTTCACAAGAGACAGAGTCCGATGTATACCAGGATGTCAAGCACTAGGAGCATCATGACACTCCCAGAGAATCTTGGATCTAAGTTTCAGAACATCTGGCACACAAATCTTTCCATTCCGGAACAGCAAGCCGTTCCTAATCATCCACTGACCTCCCGCCACCTGTACCATAGGTGGCACAATCCCTGAGTCCTGGTCAACCATGGAGCTCCCATCCTGGACTCTCTGTCAATAAGAACTGAAATGACTATCAGTTGCATAAAGCCCTCTCAAGGATTGAAATAGGTCTGAGGATATTTTCGTAAATGACATAGCATTTACAAACTTGACTCGACTTAAGGCATCCGCCACACTATTCAACGAATCCTTACGATAACGTATTCAAAATTAAAATCTTGCATTAATTTTGCCCATCTAGCTTTCCGTCCCCTCAATTCAGATCCATCACACACATACTTAATTGACTGTCGAACCATACAAGTAGTGTCTCCAAACCTTAAGGGCATACACTACAGCATAGAGTTCCTTTTCTAGTGTGGGCCAACGATATTGGGTGTCGTCTAGCTTCTTACTCTCAACAGCTACAGGTCTGCCCTCTTGGAATAGAGCTGCCCCAATCGCAAAATCACTCGCATCGGCCTTTAAAACATAAGGCCGGGTAGGATCGGGTAATGCAAGAACGGGTGCTTCCTTGATAGAAAACTTCAAGGTTTCAAAAGCCTTGTTCAATGCATCATTCCAAGAGATCGACTGGGTAGACCTGCGTCCACGACCTTTCAATATGTTTGTCAGGGGTGCCGTGATATGTGAATAATCACGCACAGACTTCTGTAGAAATACCGTAAATCCTAGGAAAGAACGAAATTGTTTCACAGTCTGAGGGATAGGCCATTCTAAAACCTTCTGAATACGATCTAGATCAATGCTAATACCTTCAGAAGAAATCTTGTGTCCTAAGTAAATGATCTCCTTCATAAAGAAGTCACATTTACTCATCTTGGCATAGAGCTTATGCTGTCTTAGAATAACTAAGACAATCCGGAGGTGCCCTATGTGATCCTCAAGCGTTCGGCTATATACCAAGATGTCATCTAAGAACACTACAACGAATTTGCCCAGAAAATATCGGAACAAATCGTTCATCATCTGTTGAAAGGTAGTAGGAGCATTGGTCAAACCAAAAGGTAATACAAGAAACTCGTAGTGACCATACCTAGTTCGGAATGCGGTTCTATCTATGTGTTTAGCATAGATACGGATTTGGTGATAACCCGTATACAAATCAATCTTAGTGAAATACTTCGCTCCGGCCAAACGGTCTATCAGATCATCGGAACGAGGTAGAGGGTATCGATTCTTAATTGTCACTTTATTTAATCGTTTATAATCTATACACATTCTCCATGTAGAATCTTTCTTCTTCCTTAAGAGGACATGTGCACCCCAAGGTGATTTACTTGGGCATATATAGCCCATATTCAGGTAATCCTGTAGCTGTGAAGCTAGCTCATCCTCCTCTAGCTGGCTCATGCTATAAGGTGGTACACTAATATGTTGAGCCCCTGGGACTAAGTCCATGCGATGATCTACTGCCCGTTCTGGAGGTAAACCTTCCGGCAGTTGAGCAAGGAATACATCCTTAAAACTATCTAACAACATTCTTAATTCACGGTGTTCAAACACACTTAAATCATTCTTGTTAATTACAGAGACAACAAATGAAGAAAGCGGAATCAAAACACACTGATAGACATCATAATGAGAAGTGTTTAATATATTCCGAAGCTGCATCGCAGATACAATAGGTCCCTGAGACGAGGGAAGTTTATCACACTGAATGCAAAATTGGGTGTCCTTATCTACAAAAGAAAGGGTATGCTCCCTCCATCCAATCCGAATATTGTGGGTTTTAAACCACTCTATTCGGATTAACAAATCCACATGCTCCAAGTGCATAACATAGCACGTAAGAGCCCCTGTGTATGCTTGAATCCGGATAGGAAGCACTTCGCAAAACTGCTTCCCAGTTGGAAGCTGCACCTCATAGGTGTGATCGTTAGGTATCGTGGACAGCCCCATCTTCTGCACAAATTTGTAATTAACAAAGTTGTGAGAGCTGCCCGGGTCAAAGAGAATGTGAACTTGTTGGTCCCTAACTTCTCCATAAACTCGGAAAAGATCATGGGGACCAAACAACGAAGTATTGAAAGTGCAATTACAAGAAAGTGGGCAGGTAATGACATTTACAGAAATACTTGTCATCAAAACTTGGTTCGCTCCCTTGGCTCTGGTGCCTGGACCCGCCTAGAGCTTCGGTCCGAGCGCTAACTTTTGATTCTTGCGCTTTGGACATTCATTCTTGGTGTGACCCCGCTCCTCGCAGTAGAAGCAACGTCTTTCCTTCTTAAGCTTAAGGTACGAAGGAAACGGGCTCGACCATTCTTCGCTTGAGTCAAGTGTTTCTTGGAGGCGTTGTCTATAGACTTCGTCTCCCCGGTACCAGTGGTAGACTGGAAGAACTTCCGTTTGTTCTTCCCGCTCGTGTCGAAAACTGTGGTTCCCTTTGCACTGGCCATGGTATCATCATAAATACGCGCGTAATTCATGGCCTCTTACAACGTGATACACTTGTTCTTGATCTGCAACTTGTACGAATCTGGCAAACCATCCACAAAGAAACCTAACAAGGTCATTGGATCCATCTTTGTGGCTCGAGTCTGCAGATCCGGAAACCTTTGGAGATAAACCTCAAAAGTCAAGTTGAGCTTGGACATATCGAGGGCTTTAAGCTTGCCTACGATATCATAGTCGTCCTCCTTCTTCAGGAACTCCTTTCTGAAGACCCCTTCGAAATCTATCCATGTTACAGGCTTGGGTTGGAGTTCCTTCCACCATAACAAAGCCTTTGCTGACATGAAGCCGGTTGCAAGCTGTATTTTCTTGTCATCTGGGTACGGGTGAAACTGGAAGTGTACTTGCCACTTGTGCAACCAAGTGTCAACAACCTCCTTGGTACGAGACTTCTGATCTCTGGGAAAAGGATCTGGAGTGATGTTCGGACCTAACACTGAAGCCATGGCATCCACATGCGTGAGTGCCTGAACAGTGCTAGTCAGAAGTGTGAGGGTAGTCTGAATCCCGTGGAGTTGCTGCGTCAACCCCGTTTGATTCGCATTAACCTGCTCAAACTTTCCATGAAGAGCAGTGGTGAATTCACTGAAGGCTTTCTTCGTAATCAGATCGTCGTAGAGACCCTGGTCTTCCTCCGCAGGGTAGTCCAAATCCTGGTCTCCACTTGCAACGTTTTTGGAGGCTTTTCCTATTTGTGCAAGACGTATCTGAAAAGGGAAAGCTGCTGCGTTTCATCCATGGGTTAAGTTCTTCTCTCGCTGCAGATGTGAAGGCACATAACCCTCAAACAATTGAGAGGGCAGCTCAGCTTGCAGAAGTATTCGAGCCTAAATATGCTGGCAAGCACACAGAAATGCCATGGGCAGCTCGCATGCTATGGGGTATGACACTGAGTCGAAGCCTAAGTTTGCGGAGTGGACTGACAAGAAATCTGCAACAGCACCATTTCCTCGCTTTCCTACTGTCTCGGGTAGTAAGATGCCGTATGCAAGGTCTTACAGGTATCTTGATGCCAAGCCTGGAGGCAAGCCTACTGCTGGAAATGAGCAGGCTGAGATAAAACAGCATACACGGGCAATAATGGACAGCAGAAAGAAGGCCAGCTTATGTTTTAAATGTGGCAAGAAATGGACTTCTGAGCACAGGAATGTGTGCAAGATGCGCAACAGTGGTATTGCCAAGCTGATCATTGACCTCTCAGATGACGAGGATTTGTTTGATGCATCATGCCCCAGGTTCTTTGGATACATCTCAGGATGAGATGGCAAAATACACATGATGCAGATGAGGCTCCTGACACTAGAGCCACGAAGGGCACTAACTTTCCTTTTGATCCTGGTGGTGCTACTGCGCATGACACTCATGCTTTGCATTCGTATGAGATTTTGCCCACTGGTGGCATGAGAGGCCGTAGGCCAACACTCTTTTCTGTGGAGCACCATGATGCGATACATTTTTATGCACGTGAAAATGCAAGTGGTAATGCTCCTATGAGCGAGGATGAGGTTTGTTGGGATGCCCAGCCAACACTTTATACTATTTCCATGCATGCACTGATGGGTGCTAAAATTGTCGATACTATCAGATTAACAGGGATGATTAATGGCATGATTGTGCATGTGTTGGTGGACAGCGGTAGCACCCACAGTTTTGTTAACAGCAAGACCTTACAGAGGGTGGCACTGATTGCTACTGAGATAGACCATGGGCTGAGAGTAGAAGTGGCCAATGGACAGCATATGATCAGTAGATCTTGTTGCCAAGATGCAAGGATTAAGTTCTCTGATGACTATACATTTGCAGGTGATCTCTTGGCACTTGACATGGGCCCAATAGATGTTGTCCTGGGCTGTGATTGGTTGCAATCACTGGGCAAAATCAGCATGGATTTCAATGCCTTAACACTCAGCTTTGTCCACAGGGATGGATCAGTTACATTGCATGGTATTGCAGCTCCTAAATTGCAGGTCATTTCAGCAAGGCAGTTGGCGAGAGAGCTCAAGAGGGGCAGCGCCATATATGCATTAAATGTGTCAATAACTAAAGAGGGTGGCACTCCCCATGTTGATGATTGTGATATGTAGAGATTGCTCTCAGAGTTTGCAGATGTGTTTGCTGATTTGCGATCACAATTGCCTCCGAGAAGAGATGTAGATTATGCCATAGTTCTGGAACCTGGCAGTAAGCCAATCAATAAGGCTCCATACTGACTCTCTAAGGTGGAACGGGAAGAAGTGGCAACTCAAGTGAAGGACTTACTTCAGAAGAGTTTCATCACTCATAGCACTTCTCCTTTTGCATCCCCTGTGCTCCTGGTGAAAAAGAGGGATGGTTCTTACCGTATATGCATTGACTACAGAGACTTGAATAAGGTCACCATCAAAAACAGGTTTCCCATCCCCAGGACAGATGACCTGTTGGATGAACTCAAGGGTGATCAGTTTTTCACTAAGATTGATTTGAGGTCTGGCTATCATCAGATTAGAATGAAAACTAGGGATGAGCACAAGACAGCCTTTCGCACGGTGAGGGGACTGTATGAGTTCAAGGTGATGCCTTTTGGATTGACCAATGCACCAGCTACCTTCCAGGCACTCATGAACTAGATTTTGCAGCCTCTCCTTTTCAAATATGTGTTGGTATTTTTTGATGACATTTTCATTTACAGCAAGGATAAGTAGGAGCACATCAGACATGTCAAGCAAGTGCTGGAAATTTTGACGTTGCATTAGCTTTATGCTAAAGCCAGCAAATCCACTTTCATGGCAAGTATCTTGGTCACATTGTGAGCAAGGATGGCATTCGAGTGGATCTTGCAAAAGTGAAATGCATTGAGGATTGGTCGCAGCCACGCAACCCTACTCAGTTGAGGGGATTTCTAGGTCTTGCTTCCTTCTACAGGCGCTTTATTCACAAATTTGCTAAGAGGGCAGCCCCTCTGACAGACCTTTTGAAGAAGGATGCTTTTATGTGGTCTACAGATGCACAGCGCAGCTTCGAAGACCTGAAATTCGCCCTCACTCATGCTCCTGTGTTGGTATGCCCTGATTTTTCACGTACTTTCATTGTGGAGGCAGATGCCAGTGGCAAAGGATTAGGGGAAGACAAGAACACGGGGTAATTGCTTTTGAAAGCAGGAAATTGGATGCCAAGGAACTAGATTATCATGTGTATGATGAGGAAATGTTGGCTATCCTCCATGGTTTCGAAAAATGGCACCACTACCTGTATGGTAGCAAAATCAAGGCTAAGACAGATCATAGGACACTCAGGTTTTTCCTTACGCAGCCCAACTTGTCAATGAAGCAGAAGAGGTGGCTGGCTAAGGTTCAGTCTTATGATTTTGACATCGAGTACAGGAAAGGGAAAGAAAACGTGGTTGCAGATGCCTTATCCCATATGTGGGCTTGCAGTTTGTCTGCCATTTCTACCATCTACCAGGAGTGGATTCATGGTATTTAGGAAGAATACATGCAGGATTCTAAGGCAGCTTCCATATTTGTGGAGTTAGAGAGGCCACTGGATGCCCTTCTGCAATTGGCTAAAAAGAATATGCAGGATGCCCAAGCCAAGTAGAAGAAGTGTGCGGATGAACGCAGGAGGTATCTATTTTTTGAAGAAGGGGATTATGTGCACTTACGCCTCCATAAGAACCGTTATGCCTCGCTGAAGGGTAACACCAACACGAAGCTTGCTCACAGGTATTATGGTCCCTACAGGATCATCCGCAAAGTTGGCGAGGTAGCGTATGAGTTGGAGCTACCCAAGACCTCCAGGATTCATAATGTTTTCCATGTGTCCTTGCTGAAGCCATATGTCGGACAGCATGTCTAAGTCCTTCCTGATCTACCACCTATGGATGAGGAGGGCCACATACTCTATGTTCCGGAGCGCATCATGGGTTTCAGGGATCACGTACTCCGAAACAAAGTCTACACCGAGTATCTTATCAAGTGGCAAGGACTCCCTGAGGATGAGAACTCATGGCAGCCAGAGAGCATTGTCTAGGACAACCCCTATCTTCTACCAGGCTGATTATTATTTGATGTTTGCTGCACCTATTTAACAGCCCGCATATGAAATTTTGAGGGCAAAATTCTATGGGAAGGGATGGCTGTAATGAAGGGGAAAAAGAGGCCAAGTTAGAGGCCCTTTAGGGAAAAAATGTGGAGGGACTATATAAGTCTCCATCCATCCCCTACTATGTACTTTTTGATGTGACATCTAATCTATCTACTCTCCCTTTCTCCTTCTTGCCTATGCTCACTCACTCTCTCTCTCTTCCCTACTCCCTCTCAATCTCTCCCTCTCTTTCCTACCCCATTCTCTCTCTCCTACCCTTTCCTCTTCCTCTTCCCCTCTCTCTCTCTCCTGTTTGCTCCTCTATTATCTTAGAGGCACTCAGGATTTAGCCCTCTTCTACGGTGATCAGGGTTCACTTACCATGCATGCCTAAGACTCTCTTCACTGCTTGCCAATGCTGTGAACTGGGCATGTGCATGAATCTGCTGAGCTGAGATACTGCATACCGCAAGTCAGGTCTGGTGTGACATAAATAAATAAGGCATCCAACAGCCTGCTGATAAAGAGTGATATCACATGGTGGGCTCCCATCATGAGTTGAGAATTTGAAGCCAGGGTCCACTGGAGTAGAGATTGGCTTGCAATCCTCAAACTGAAAATGATCAAGGAGCTGTCCAATATACTTGGACTGAGACATCATGATACCCCCCTCAACATGAGCAAACTGAATGCCCAAATAATAATGAAGCCGTCCCATGTCTGACATGTCAAAAATCTGCTGCAAATCAGCCTTGAAAGCTGCAATTTGCTGAGTATCTGGGCCCGTGATAAGCATATCATCCACATATAAAATCAGCACTAAAAAATCAGATCCACTCCCACGGACATAAAGAGTGGGTTCTGTGGGACTATTCTGAAAACCAAGGGATAGTAAGTGTGCATGAATTTTGGCATGTTTGCTGTCCCTCAATGTATCCAGAAGCCATCTGGGAACTTGCCTTTGCTGTCTATTGACAGCTCTTTCTTCAATGACTGCATCATGAGTAATGGGATCATTCTATGCCGGAAGAGTAACCTGCAAATCAGCATGAGGTTGTGGCTGATTATTGCTTAGTGGAGGGCCTGCAGGAGGCTCATGTTGCTGCTCAAAATCCTCTTCTGTTGATGGCAGAGGTAACCAAGATTCAAAGGCATCAAACATGTCAATATCTCGCTTTGCTTTGCAGTCCACAAGAGGAGAAGCTGAATGTTCAGCAAAGATCGCATCTCTACTGACAATAATCTGTTGGAGATAAGTGCACACTAAGTGTACTATTTCCTAGTCTACATTTGTCTAAGTCTAAGTCTAAGTCTAGTCTTTATGTCTTGAGTGTGTGCCATGTGGCACTTCTACAATTATCCCATAAGCACTCTTGCTTTATGTCTTGTACTTTGGCCCATATATTCAATGGGTCACATCATTGTAATCTATCAGTCTAGCTTGTGTCTTGTCTACACTCTTCTCAAGGTATTTCTAGTCTTTCAGTCTTGTTATTTCATTTCCAGTTTCTGTTCTAGTTCTTGCTTCCATATTCCAACATGGTATCAGAGCTAGGTTGATCCCTCTTCTCCCTCTTCTCTCTTCTCAAGTCTGTCTCTTCTCAGATACAGATCTGCCCCCCGCTCAGATCTGCCTCTTCTCTCCCCCGCTGCAGATCTGCCCCTCTTGTCAGATTTCTCCCCTCTTTCTGCCCCGCCATTGCACTCCAGATCTGCGCGACTCTGCTGCGTATATTCCTGCTCCAAATCTCTGCGCCAGATCTGCGCTCCAGATCTGCGCAGCTCAGCCACAGATCTGAGCGCCAGATCTGCTGTCACGCCAGATCTGCGCAACACCTGCTGTCACCGACAGATCTGCGCAGTCTAGCACCCGCTCCTGCTATCCGTACAGCGTCGCCCGTATTTCATACATCATCCGTACGCCACCGCCCGTACTCTGCACGTCATCCGTACATCGGCCGTACTCCGTACTCCGCTCGCCGTACGTACATAGTCAGCTGTCCGTACAACTGTACGGAATCCGTACTTGCACAGACCGACTTCTCCAACTCCATCTTCACGGAGATCTGCATCCTTTTTGCACCTCTACCTCTGCCCGGGATTAAGGTACTGAGCTTTGCCTCTTTCGGTTTGCTGAATAGTCTCTCCTTTTTTTTTGCTGGTTCCTCTTGCTTCGATGGGCTGTCATATGCTATGGCCTTGACAAAGTGGTGAGAGAACCGGCTTCTTGGATCTCTTCCTCTCATTTATTTCTGCAATATTGTAAGGGAATAGACACTGCCCTTGCATCCTAGCAAGAGGTAAGACCTTCCCACATGGCATCTTCCTCTCATTCTCTCATATCTATCGACAAATTCAATGGGTCCAACTTTCATACTTGGCAGATCAAAATCAAGTGCCATCTTATGAAAGAAGGTCTTTGGGACATTGTTCACCGTGCTGCTCCCGAAGGTCCATCTGAGCAAGTTGTTACTGCCAAGAATGACAAAGCCTATGCTATCATATTGCTCGGCCTTGGAGATGATTGCATTCATCACATCTCCGACATACAGTCTGCTCCTCAAGCATGGATCACTTTGGATACCCTTTTTGGAGCCCGATCTAAAAACTCTAAGATTGCACTTATGATCTCATTCTTTGATCTACATATGCAGGAAGGAGCTACTATAGCCTCTCATGTCAATTATCTTCGCAGTCTTATGGTTCAGCTTGCGTCAGTCAAGTCTCCCATCTCCGAAGATATTGCTATTGCTGTGCTTCTCAAAAGCTTACCCGAGTCCTATGTTACTCTTGTCACTACCTTCAAGTATCATAATAATCCTTCTCTTGAGGGTATCATCAATGCTCTCCAAGAGGAAGAAAGAACTCAACAACGAAAGGTAAGAGAAGGACTGTTTCAAGGCTCATCCATGCACCATTTGTGGTCGTGATAATCACCGGGAGAGGGACTGCTACTCCAAAACCTCTACATCAGCTCCTGCATCTACCTCAGCCCATGTTGCTGCAACATCTCCATCAGCTGATCCTGCTGTTCCTTCCTCACATGATGAGAAGTGGGCTTTCTGATTACTTCTATGTCTTGTCTACCACCTTGACAACCGATGATGTAGGTCAAGGGGTTTTAGTGTCTTGGTCTTTCTATTTGTCTACAGTCAGTCTTCTGTCTATCTAGTCTTGTCTGTCTGTCTATTTGTCTATCAATCTGACTGTGTTTTAGATCCATCTTGTTCCTACCCTTGTGGACCCATATGAGGATATCACTTGAGGAGGGGTGTCTCAGGATCTTTTGTCTGTCATGTTTTCTATCTTGTCTCTCAGTCTATCAGTCTTTATGTCTGTCTTCTAGTCTTGTTTTTTCTGTCTTACTCCTAGTGTCCACTTAAGGAGGGTGTTGGAGATAAGTGCACACTAAGTGTACTATTTCCTAGTCTACATTTGTCTAAGTCTAAGTCTAAGTCTAGTCTTTATGTCTTGAGTGTGTGCCATGTGGCACTTCTACAATTATCCCATAAGCACTCTTGCTTTATGTCTTGTACTTTGGCCCATATATTCAATGGGTCACATCATTGTAATCTATCAGTCTAGCTTGTGTCTTGTCTACACTCTTCTCAAGGTATTTCTAGTCTTTCAGTCTTGTTATTTCATTTCCAGTTTCTAGTTCTAGTTCTTGCTTCCATATTCCAACATAATCTTCCCAGTATTTGGTTGATATAACCGATACCCTCTGCTCTCTTGGCTGTAACCAATGAATATGCATTTGATTGCCTTGTCATCAAGCTTATGTCTCAGCTGAGATGGTACATGAACATATGCAAGAGACCCAAAAACTTTCATGTGTGAAAGTGAAGGCTTCCTACCTTTCCATGCTTCATAAGGTGTGATAGTCTTTAATGCCCGTGTAGGTGATCTATTCAGCACATAGTTGGCACACATTACTGCATCAAGCCAAAATTTATTGGGCAAAGACTTGGCCTTAAGCATGCATCTGGCCATCTCCATTGTGGACGTGTTTTTTCTTTCAGAAACAGGATTCTGCTTAGGAGTGTAAGGAGTAGTGCATGAGTGAATAATGCCCCGTGAGGATAGAAATGCATCAAACTCCTTTGACATATACTCACCCCCCCTATCTGTGTTGAGGGTGACAAGCTTGCATCGTGATTCTCATTCATATTCACTTCCTGTAATTGCCTTCTCAAATATGCAACACGAGCTTCATTGCGTATCTGATAGAGAGAAGCCAATTTATCCCAAGCATCCTTTGCTGTCCTGCAAGACCGGATGTGTGGAATAATGATTCTCTTGCATGATAAAGCAATGCATGAATGTGCTTTTGCATCTCTTGCATCCCATCTTGACTGTTCTTGAGTTGGAAGAGCAGCAGCAGGAGTGCTAGAGGAAGAGGCATCAGGAGGAGTACCACCTGCAAAAGGACCAGCAGTAGAAACAACCACTGTAGCATTGGCTGGCCTCAGATCAGCCCCAGAAACAATATTCCAAAAATGCTTTGCAACAAGAATATGTTTCATGAGATAAGACCACATGG
The DNA here is from genome assembly GCF_047967505.1 of Dipteris shenzhenensis. Classification (NCBI taxonomy): domain Eukaryota; kingdom Viridiplantae; phylum Streptophyta; class Polypodiopsida; order Gleicheniales; family Dipteridaceae; genus Dipteris; species Dipteris shenzhenensis. Next base: position 52,372,632 of record NC_141617.1, read on the forward strand.
GATAGTTGGTGCCATCCAACTTATCATCTTCACGAAGAACTCCAAATAAATCTTGATTGTTCCCAGCCATAGCAATTGTGATAACCTGTAAAAGACGTGAAAAACCAAAAGCCTCAAGGCTATCAGTGCAAAAAAAGCTGGCTGTCCCAAAAATGACAGCAAATATCTGCAAATTTCTGACCCAAATCAAAGGGCAAATGCAGATCTGACCCAAATGTGACTGTGACAGGCAATGTTCACTGCAAAAACAGCGAATTTGGCAAAAGCCCCAAATTTATTGAGGGCAAATAGGCCAAAAAGAGGGCAAATGTAGAAAAGCCCCAAATTTTGCTGAAATTTTGCAAATGTGACCCAATGTATGATAATCTGACCCAATGTTCTGCAAATGTAACTGAATGTCTTGCAATCTGACCCAATGTACTGCAATTTAAACAAGAAATTGCAGACTAAATCCCAAAACTCCAATATTCTTGCAAGAAATTGCAATCAAAGGAGGTGAAAGGAAATGAAAGCCCCAAATTTGCCAATGTCCTGCAGAAGCCCCAAAAGTGCAAATGTTTGTAGATGACTGCAGTGAGACCCAAAAAGGGTTATAGCAAGCAGGAACCAAGAACCTGGTTCAAGCCAATGCCAAAACAAGTACGGAACTTGTAGGTAGAGTCGCATGTGTGAAACTGTATGAAAGATGTACGGTGGTTGTACAGTACAATGTACGGCGATGCAGGTATTGAAGGTATGGTACCACGTACGGCGATGTAGGTACGCTCCCATTTACTTGTAAACTTTGAGGCCCTGTCACTGACTATGTCAGATGGCAAACCATACAGCTTGAACAAGTGGTCCACAAACTCGTGAGCCAACTGAACAGCTGAAATAGTTGTTCTTGTAGGTAAGAATCTAGCCATTTTTGTCAAACGGTCAACTATGACCCAAATAGAGTCATGACCCTTGCGCGTACGAGGTAAACCAGTAATAAAATCCATGGAAATACGTTCCCATTTATTACCTGGAATCTGTAAAGGCTGTAATAAGCCCGCGCTCCTAAGGCGTTCAGCCTTAGTAACTTGACAAACTCGGCAACCTACCACATAGTTCTCTACAAATGCACGCATCTTAGGCCAATAAAAGGTATGCTTCACAAGAGACAGAGTCCTATGTATACCTGGATGTCCCGCACTAGGAGCATCATGACACTCCCAGAGAATCCTGGATTTAAGGTCCAGAACATCAGGCACAGAAATCTTTTCATTCCGGAACAGCAAGCCGTTCCTAATCATCCACTGACCTCCCGCCGCCTGTATCCTAGGTGGCACAATCCCTGAGTCCTGGTCAACCATGGAATTCCCATCCTGGACTCTCTGCCAATAAGAACTGAAATGACTATCAGTTGCGTATAGCCCTCTCAAGGATTGAAATAGGTCGGAAGATATTTCCGTAAATGACAAAGCATTTACAAACTTAACTCGACTTAAGGCATCCGCCACACTATTCAACGAACCCTTACGATAACGTATTTCGAAATCAAAATCCTGCATTAGCTCTGCCCATCTAGCTTTCCTTCCTCTCAAGTCTGATCCATCACACACATACTTAATTGACTGGTGATCAGTCAATACAAGGAACTTTGAACCATACAAGTAGTGTCTCCAAACCTTGAGAGCATACACTACTGCATAAAGTTCCTTCTCAAGTGTGGGCCAACGATACTGAGTGTCGTCTAGCTTCTTACTCTCAAAAGCTACAGGTCTGCCCTCTTGGAATAGAGCTGCCCCAATCGCATAATCACTCGCATCGGCCTCTAAAACATAAGGCCGGGTAGGATCGGGTAATGCAAGAACGGGTGCTTCCTTGATAGATAACTTCAAGGTTTCAAAAGCCTTGTTCATTGCATCATTCCAAGGGATCGGCTGAGTAGACCTGCGTCCACGACCTTTCAATATGTTGGTCAAGGGTACCGTGATTTGTGAATAATCACGGACTGACTTCCGAAGAAATACCGTAAATCCTAGGAAAGAGCGAAGTTGTTTCACAGTCTGAGGGATAGGCCATTCTAAAACCTTCTGGATACGATCCAGATCAATGCTAATACCTTCAGAAGAAATCTTGTGTCCTAAGTAAATGATCTCCTTCATAAAGAAGTCACATTTACTCATCTTGGCATAAAGCTTATGCTGTCTTAGAACAAGTAAGACAACCCGAAGGTGTCCTATATGATCCTCAAGCGTTTTACTATATACCAAGATATCATCTAAGAACACTATAATAAATTTGCCCAGATAATCTCTGAACAAATCGTTCATCATCTGCTGAAAAGTAGCAGGAGCATTGGTCATACCAAAAGGTAATACGAGGAACTCGTAATGACCATACCTAGTCCGGAATGCGGTCCTATCTATGTGTTTAGCATAGATACGGATTTGATGATAACCCGTACGCAAATCAATCTTAGTGAAATACTTCGCTCCGGCCAAACGGTCTATCAAATCATCAGAACGAGGTAAAGGATAGCGATTCTTAATTGTAACTTTATTTAGTCGTTTATAATCTATACACATCCTCCAGGAAGAATCCTTCTTCTTTCTTAAGAGGACAGGTGCACCCCAAGGAGATTTACTTGGGCGGATATAGCCCATATTCAGGTAATCCTGAAGCTGGATAGCTAACTCATCCTCCTCTACTTGGCTCATCCTATACGGTGGTACACTGATAGGTTGAGCCCCTGGGACTAAGTCTATGCGATGATCTACTGCCCTTTCTGGAGGTAAACCTTCCGGCAGTTGAGCTGGAAATACGTCCTTAAAATTATCTAACAACGTTCTCAATTCTCGGTGTTCAAACACACTTAATTCATTTTTGTTAACTACCGAAACAATAAATGAAGAAAGTGGAATCAAAACACACTGATAGACAACATAATGAGAAGTGTTCAATATATTCCGAAGCTGCATCGCAGATACAATAGGCCCCTGAGAAGGGGAAATCTTATCACACTGAATACAAAATTGGGTGTCCTTGTCTACAAAAGAAAGCGTATGCTCCGTCCATCCAATCTGGATATTGTGGGTTTTAAACCACTCTATCCCGATCAGCAAGTCTACATGCTCTAAATGCATAACATAACATGTGAGAGCTCCCATGTAGGCTTGAATCCGGATGGGAAGCGCTTCAACCTTGCGATCCCAAAACTGCTTCCCGGCTGGAAGCTACACCTCGTAGGTGTGGTCGCTAGGTACTGTGGACAGCCCCATCTTCTGCACAAATTTGTAATTAACAAAATTGTGAGAGCTGCCCGGATCAAAGAGAATGTGAACCTGTTGGTCCCTAACTTCTCCATAAACTCGGAAAAGATCATGGGAACCAAACAACGAAGTATTAAAGGTACAATTACAAGAAAGGGGGCAGGTAATGACATTTACTGAAATACCTGTCATCGTAACCTGGTTGGCTCCCTTGGCTGCGGTACGTGGACCTGCCCGGAGCTTGGGTCCTAGCACCAATTTCTGGTTCTTCCGCTTAGGACACTCATTCTTCGTGTGGCCCCGCTCCTCGCAATAAAAACACCGGCCCTCTTTCTTGAGCCTGAGAGTGCGAAGGAAACGGGCCTTACCATTCTTCGCAGGAGTTAAGCTTTTCCTGGAGGCGTTGTCCGTAGACTTCGTCTCCCCAATGCCAGTCGCATGCTGAAAGAACTTGCGTTTGTTCTTTCCGCTGGTCTCGGTAACTGTGGTTGCCTTGGTACCGGCCATGGTATCATCATATATGCGCGCATATGTCATGGCCTCCTGCAATGTTGTGCACTTGTTATTCTTAATTTGTAACTTACAGGAGTCTGGCAAACCATCCACGAAAAAACCTAACAAGGTTACAGGATCCATTTTAGTGGCCCTGGTTTGCAGATCCCTAAATCTTTGAAGATAAACTTCAAAAGTTAAATTCAATTTTGACATATCGAGGGCCTTGAGCTTGCCGACGATATCGTAGTCATCTTCCTTCTTCAGGAACTCCTTCCTGAAGATACCCTCAAATTCTGTCCAAGTGTCAGGCTTAGGCTGGAGTTCTTTCCACCAAAGCAAGGCTTTACCTGACATAAACCCTGCTGCTAGCTGAATCTTTTTCTCATCTGGATAGGGGTGAAATTGGAAGTGTACTTGCCACTTGTGCAACCAAGTGTCAACCACCTCCTTTGTTCTTGATTTTTGGTCACCTGGAAAGGGATCCGGAGTGATATTCGGGCCTAGCACGGAGGCCATGGCATCCACATGCGTGAGTGCCTGAACCGTGCTAGCCAGAAGAGTCAAAGTGGCTTGTATCCCTTGGAGTTGCTGTGTCAACCCCGATTGATTAGCGTTGACCTGCTCAAATTTACCATCCAGAGCAGTCGTGAACTCACTGAAGGCTTTCTTAGTGATCAGGTCGTCATAGAGACCCTGATCATCCTCTCCCACTGGAGTGTAATCTAAGTCCTGCTCTCCCATAGCGAACTCGGGATTCGGAGCATCAGACATGGCTGAAATCTGAATTGATTGCAAACTGAGAGAAATAACTGGGAGAATCGAAGCTGGAAGGAGAAGAGTAGAGGAAAGAAACCGTCCCTCGAAGATGTGACGAAATCAGAGAAGCTGGCTGGAAAAGAGATGCCGTAAACTGACGATCAGCTTGCGTAGGTGATAGTTTCCTTCTGCTGGTCCGCTGCAGGCCGTACAGTACGGAAAATCTGCTGCTGTTGCAGCCGTTTCTTGGAGGCGAATCTCAGGCAGAGGCAGGACGCAGAGCTGCTGCTATTGCAGCCGTATCTAGATGGCGGAACTCTGGTAGGGGCAGGCCTTTCTTGCGCTGTCTAGCTTGAGACTATGGCTGGACTGGAGATCTCGCCAGGCTTTATAGAAGGTAGCGCAGCTATTCTGGAGGCTATGCTTTCTAGGAAAGCCTAGCCACGCTTTCCAGAAAAGCTTGCCTCCCAAAATTGGAGGTTTGAGGCTAAATTTAGCATGCACACCCTCCAGTCTTGGAGGGTCGATGCTTTTTCTGCCCCACCTTCCAAACTTGGAAGGTGGTGCTTTTTTCGTACCTCAGCCACCCCTAGCAGCTACTGGCCGTACCTTGTTCAGCCTGGCGCACCCCCTGCCTGGGCCGAATCCTGCACCAACTGATGGCGCACTCCTCGGCCTCATCTACCAGCGACACCTACCTCTGTGCAGCCCTGACCAGCATCCCGATTCCATCTCCTACCTAACAGCCCTGTTTCGCCTCTCTTCCAATTCTCTCCACACTCTCCTAGCTAAAACTTCACTCCCTCTCTCACTTAGACCCTTCAGCAATTTCGAAATCAAGTCTCTCCTTCTTCCTGCCTTTTCCAGATATCTCTTCACCCCTTCTACCCAGGTAGACAGCAAAAAAAACGCAGCAGGAAATCTCGAATTTTAGGGCATACCTGGAAGAGAAATCCGTCAAATTTCTCGCATCAGAAGGTCCTACCTCAGGAGTTGGCTCTGATACCAACTGACACGTCCCAGCACTCCTGAAACCCCTGATCTACAAAATAACCACACACAACATCAGAACTGAGCAGGCTGCTCACCACCCAACCGTGACATCTACGGGATAAGATCCCGAATCAGAAGATGTCCCCTCCGAGCCACGAGCTGAGCTACTGGCACAAACTCCCAATTAGATCCAAACCAGCCTGGTGTCCCATACCACCAGGTGGCGCTGTGAAGCCCTAGATCTGCCACTGGGCCTTGGGCTACGCTAAGATGCAGGCGCGCGTCCGCGACACAATCCAGGGTCAGACCTAGCACCTGGGAACGAGACTTGCTCCCAACTGCACCCTGAGAACTGAACCCCCTGGGCCTCTTTTATAGACTCGGGCCCCGGCGCCAAAAATAGCGAAGACCTATAAATAGTTCGTACCCTTGCCACTCAACCCGAGAATCAAGCCTGCCTAGCTCTAAGCCTCCCCAGGCTAACTTGAGCTAGTTCTGTGTAACTAGTACACGTCAGATACCAATCCGTGCACATGACATTTTGGCTTTCCAAAATGCGAGCCATTCCTAAGGCTACCCCTAGGGCATGCCAAAAAGGTTGTGGCCGAATAAATGTATGGCAATAGAAGCTTGTAGAAGATAAGTTGTCGATCACGATTCCCAGCACACAGGGCAAGCTGCTTCTAATCTTCAGCAGCATACTGCCAGAGCGCAAGACTCCCCCAAGACTCGAGGTCAAAGTAAAGACCTTTACAGCATATCTGGAAAGTATCGACAATGAAAAGCACTGAAGATACGTTAGCGTCTATTTGCACAATTCTTCCTCTCTCTAGCCTCCTCAGCAGCCTCCTTGGGCTGAGATCCCTGCCAAGATTGACGCTCGACGTTCTTTTAGCTGTGGCTTCGGTGATGGACGATGCCAAGATGGAGAGGTACTTTGTATATATGCGAAAGGTCCTTGAGAACACACAGAAAATGAAGAGCCTACTGGAGTGGCACAACAGCAAGTGGAAGCACGTTACGCATCGGACACACAAAGTTTAAAGCATAACAGCATTACGGGCCAAGTTCCGAGAAGAATCACTATTTGAGACATTGCCATCTCACCTCTGCTGTTTCTTTTTTAATGCTACAAATTAGGGTGTACCCATCTTGCATGTATGCAAATTTTCCTTGTATCTTGGTAGCGTTTACTTCGTCCATGGCTGTTATACTGTGTCACGTCTTGATTGATACAGATTGCATTGTCTTTTCAATGCTCTTTGTGTTTCAAGAATTCAGTCTTGCCTGAGCATCTTTGGATTTGAGTTTTAGGTGACACAATTTTTTCTCCTTTCCGTCACACTCAAACGCCTCCATCCATTGTGGCTCTGTGATATATATGCAGCGTGCTGTGCCCCGAAAGTGTTCATTTAGCACTGTGTCAATGCCTCCTTGTTCTTATTCCCCCACAAGTCTGAGGCCTTTGCCCCTATCCTTTTCTCTTTGAAAGAGGAGCTACCTTCTCTGCCTTTGTGTTTCCCTTTTCATCCAATTTTGTGAAGAGCCACTTGTGTGGTTCAATAGACTTTTCCCCATGTTTGGCTCATCGTTTGTTCTGCCTCTGCCCTCTCATGGTGTTGTACCCCTTGGACCTTTCCCCATCTCTTCTATCTCCTGCATCCATTTCCTCTGCTAAGGCAATAACGTTCTGTATCTATGTACATAGACACACGCACACACACTTGTGCGTGTCTGTGTGTACATACATACATGTATATGTATTATACATATATACATACATATATGTATGTATGTATGTATATGTGTGTGTGCCCCAACAGCTATATGTGTGTGTGTGAGAGAGAGAGAGAGAGAGAGAGAGAGAGAGAGACAGAGACAGAGACTAAATTGGTTGATCTGAACAGGTTTGTACATTGGTGCCTTTGGTCCTTACACATCTGAGGTGGTTCAATTGAGACGTAAGTATGGTCACTGGCATACAGAAAGCGACTCAAGCAAAGACAAAGATAAGCTTGAATTTTTTGAATATGTTGAAGCGGTAAAGCTTACTGGAGACTTAAATGTTCCAGCTGGTCAGGTGTGATTTCTCTCTAGTAATTAATTCTGTATATATTAAGCTTTATCCCCTGTTTGGGTCTGAAGCTTACTTGTTGTGCATGTGTAGGTTACTTTTCGTGCCAAGACAGGCAAAGAAAACAGGTTCTCATACCGAGGTGTCTATCCTGAGGAGCTGGGAGTGGTATGAATTTCTCTGTTTTTTTCCAAATGAAATTAAGAAAGATTGTTGATACAGTTATTAATTGTCACTGTTCACATTTTTAGGTCGCAAGGTATAAAGGTCAGGGCAGACTAGCAGAGCCTGGCTTTAAAAATCCCCAATGGGTTGATGGGGAACTCGTGCTCCTAGATGGGAAGGTAAGGTTGATGCCTAAAAGAGGACGTGAGATTTTCTTTGATTATATCATATACCTGTTTGTGTGATGTTCATGACAAGTGGAATGATGCATTATGCAGGGGATTGGACACACAAATGGTGCAGAGATTGGCTTTGTATATGCTGTTCCTGAGCGGCATTTTCTAGTGCTTTTTAATCGGTTGAAGCTTCAAATCTAATTATAGTGGTTACTAAATTTGAAACCGAGTGCCTGATCCCCCCTCTCCATGATATTTGCTATCATCTGGTAGAAATGGAACCTGCTGTTTGCATATCACAGTTGCCGCTGGCTCTTTATTGATAAGGAAAAGGCAGCTTTCTCTGCTGCATCATATTGGGATGTCAGCATGGTTTGGTGACTGCTATAAGTTTTCCTTGTTATATGAGTTGCACTCACAGTTTCCACTGTTTATGGAGGTATAGTGGGGGTGTTCCATCGATCCTCATTAGTTTCTAATGTCAGGCAAGGTTCAGTGGGGTTCAGGTGATGATTTGAAGAGACACTACATGTCTAGAGATGTCGAGATGATGCTCCAGTTGCAAAGATGTGCTACGACCACAACTGTAAAGTTCTTGTGTGCTCTAGCATATCAAGTAAGGGGCATGTAAGTTTTTATTCAAGTGAGGTGGTGGTTGGTCCTCTACTGTGACTTATTTTTCCACACTTTCCATCAGTGAGGGTGTCTATATGTAGAATGCAATGCCATTCCGGTTGGTGATCGAACTCCTAAGTGGCAAGTTGGACTCTACTCTTGGTGGGGACACTTTTTTCTTTCTTTTGGAATTGAGTTTGTGCAATATCTAAGGATCCAAGTGTGGCCTGGAATCTTAATTCATTTCTTTGCGATGGTTATATATTGATGTGGGATAGTAGAGCAGGTTTGTATATTTTGCTTTTAAACTAAAGATGGTTTCAAGTTCACCTTTATGCTTTAAGAAGTTAGAGTTTTGAGAGCAAAGCCAGCTGTGATGGTTAGTAGTTACTCATTTGTTAATCACCTCAGAGTGTCTTCCAATGCAAAGCCTCAAAATTACATAAGTATACAGGAAAAGCTGGGATGTGCTTTGCTGGACGTACCTTGTTTTTTGGGGAAGAAATAACAGTCAGATGCAGCACTTTTGTTCGGCCATTTCAGATCTTATCAGCACACACTTCTAGTACTGTGCATTTCATGGATGCCCAAAGGTTTGTGCATGTTATGCCATGTATTGTTTGACGTGTATATCTGGATGTCTTCCGAAAGTCTTTTTGAAGGAGTGGATTCTTAAATGAATAGTCTAAATTGAGCTTTGGCCAAAAAAGAATGTTGAGTGCTATGAATGAGCAATTTGGGACATTTACAATTGTTGCAATTGCATTTGCCACCGGGTCCAACATATCCTCTAAACTCAAGCGTGAAGCAAATTTTTTTAGACAACGCTTTTTTAAAACACTTTCGAAGAGAGTGTTTGCTTTTGTTATTCAACTCTGTGTGAACTCTATTTAGTAGATACATTAAGTTTTCCATTGTACTAAAAATTTTTAAGTGTTTTTTGGGTTGAGAGGCTAGCTTTTATGGTCCAAGAAATTAATTGCTCAAGGTTCTTTAATCCAAAAGGAATTAGTATTTTTTGGATCAGTAGCAAGAATCTAGTTATTTATGGTTCGGTACTAGTGCAGTAAGGTGCTAAGCTTGAGCTTAGGCAGCCAAGGTGGGCAGCATAAAATGGAAACCATTGCACTGTAACAAGCTAGGTACAGAAGGGCGTGGGTGGGTGAACTAGTGTTGAATCCGGCCCAAAAACGGTATGCATCCTTGAGGGGGCAAGCAAAGGAAAGAGAGTTGAAGCCCGTGCAACGACGGATACACCTCTCTTGACCTTTCGATCAAAAAATTAAATGGTTTCTTTTCTTTGGGGAAACAAAAATGTGAAATGTTAGTGTTAGGTTATTGCAAAACCGTCCCTTATCAACATCCTAGAAAAACACTTCAATGCATGAGCAGACACTCCCTTGACTCAGGCACAACTCATCCATACACAATCCAGTAACTTCAAATGTTACATCCCATGTCTCCAAGTCATGCTATTCTATCCCTGCACACATTCCTTCTTCCTGAAGAACCTTAATGTAAGCGTGCAAGAAATGCTTACAGGAGAGATCTGACATTAAGGATGCCCTTTGCACAGAAGTCATTGAAGGACACTTTCATTGAGTGAGTTTCACACGACATGTACGATTGGTTACACTTAAACCTCGCTTGCCCAAATTGCTATTTTTTTGGCTGGTGGTTGGTTGGTAGCATATACACTACTAATGGTTGGGTGGATGTGGTAGGGATTTGTGGGTTCTAGTCCCTCCACTTGGAGGTATAATAGCTTTTGGTAGTGAAGAAATTTTAGGGGGTCTTAAGATCGCATTCAGGTGGCGCTTTTCAATGTGTCCAATCGTGCCTTGTCACGTGTCATAAAAAACCCCTTTGTTTTGTTGGGCGGGTAGGCATACCTCCAATGTGTAACTGCCCTCCGTCCTTGAGAACTCTCTCCTATGCTATGAGCAAAAGCCCACCTCCTTTGCAGTTGGCCAATACACATTCCCTATTGGCCAATAAACATATGCATCCATAACCAAGTGAAGAGCCATCATCCAAGTCATATTTGAAAAGATAAGGTTGACACATTATCAAGTTATTGCAAAAGGGAGATTTCAAAACAAGATGAATGCTCATAATTAATTGAGAGAGAGAGAGAGAGAGAGAGAGAATAGGAGGATATCTAGGGAAAACAGAGAGAGGAGAGATTATGTCGAAGTTAGACTGTAGGTGCATGTCCAAATTTGGACTAAGTAGTGGAGAAAGAATTTGAAATCAAAATTAGTAATTTCGTGTAAGACTAGGTTCACCACTAAGGCTACCTTTCAGATAGGCCAAAAAACCATTACTTCTTCAACAAACAAGGAGGTTCTATTGGGCGCACGTTAGCCACCTACGTCCGACTTCTGCATGTGCGAGCTATCTAGGCAGGGTGGGACTCTCAATGTGAGTGCTAAGAGGAGGTGTGAGGATTATTTTGGAGAGGTTTTTGAGGGAGGTCTAATGAACAATGATTGCATGATGAATAATCTTGTCGTCATTGGAGAGGGCGAGGTGATTTTTGAGACGTTGCCTAAGGATACCTCGTCGGGTTTGGTGGATCGAATGTTGCCGTTTGGCTAATAACTTCGGTGGATGGACAAGCCAAGGAGTTGGAGTAGGAGACGTAGATCAAAAGAAGGAATAAAATATTTTTTGTGTGGAGGCAATAGCTAATAAATTGGTTGGAGGTTTCTCAAGCCTTTCAGAGGAAGAAGCATGGAGTGGTTTGTATGTTGATGTAGCGCGGAAAGAAAAGGAACCGACTAAGAATTTGCAAAAGAATGGTACGAGGCATGCTTCGGTTTGTAGGCCACAGTTTAAAGCGATGAGATTGGAGGTTAAGAAGATGGTTAGTGGGCAAGTGTATCTATTTTTAGATGTAGAGTGTCAATGATGGGAGAATTTCATGTAATTTTCGCTTAGGAGGGTGAAATCGCAGCACATGGGTACGCGGCAAGGTTCATGGGTAAAGGTTTCTTCCTAATACGTTGTGTATCAGAGGTTATTATTCTCCGGAGCTGCGGTTCTAGCTAGTCCCTGGAGTCCTTCATTCAGGATTGATAACTTTATGTTCCGTGAGTGCTTAGGTTGGATGGATTTCCCGGGATGCCTACATGGATGGGTTCTTCTTTGGAAAGGGTAGCGAGCTCACTGGGAAGGGTAATGTTTATTCCTTCATATGCTAGAAAGAAGTTTGCAACCCAACGTCCTTGGATTTTATGGGATTGGAGTCAGAATACTCTAGAATTTGTAGATGTGCAATTGTTTGATGAGGTTGTTGTCACATAGTAGGTCAGTTTCAAGCCATTCATGTTACATTTTTAAGAATATAGGACACTTTGCAAGGTACTACCAGCTAAGAGATGAAGATACGTCACTTGCAAGAGGAGATAAGACCAATGATGTGGGAGTTAAGCATCCGGAAGGATGTGGAGTCTCTTCCAACCCAAACCGGTTGCATGGAATTAGATCGAAAACTGCAAGGTGCCTCTCCAAGTAATGAGAAGGTGGACGATGCTCGACTCCTCTCGCGAAGTTTGATGGTATGATGGGAGACAAGAAGACTAAGGCTTCGGCATCTTCTAACAAGAAAATGTGGAGGATCGTTGGGAAGAAAGGGAGGTCACAAGTGGAGGTTTAGGTGAGAGAAACATTGGAGGTGGTTTGAGCATCAAGAAGATACATCTCATGCTGCTAGGGGAATTTCAGGGCTAGAGCTTGATCCATGGGAAGAGTTCTATCTTGGCATTGTCTAACATCGTTGAGGAAGTCTTGGAAGAAAAAGGGTTCATTGAAGCACAGTTTGGAGGTTCTGTCAATGAAGGTCTAATAGTTCTAGAGTCTGACCATGTTTATCGATGTTGCTTCATTCTAAATTCTTACAACATTCCTTTATTTTGATGCATGTTCTCGATGCGCAGTAAGATTTGGAATCAGCAGTAGAGATGCCAAGTTGAAGATCAAAGGGTGACATTTCATACGGTTGTAGTAGTCCTTGACACAATATTATTTAGTTTGCAACCAAGGATGAGTTATGAGCTCTTGTGAGCATAGTCTTATTCTCTTTGCACATCACCGAGGCAATAATAAAGCACTACCCTTGACATTTGCAGGGAGGATCGTGTCGTGTCTCATGTTCATATTTCCTTTTATTCTTTTTTTCCTCCCTTTATGAAAATTTTATTAAATGGTAGGATCCAAGTTCCATTTTAAGGTAGTAGTTATGTGCTCCATGACAAAAAAAGAAAATTTAAAATATAGCAAGTGAGCAATGAATGGATTAATAAAGACATATCAAGGACTCTGAAATATAGAGTGCTATAAGTGACAATAAGCGTTTCTCTCAAGGTTAAGTAGAGGCTACCTGCTTTGAAGTAACCTTGCCTTTTTTCAACTAAATGGATGCGAAAATTGTCCTTATTCAAACAAGGCATTGATTGATAAGGCCTCATAAGCCGGAGCCAATGCTTTCGTGCATACATGCACCCTTGTTTTTTTATTAGCAATGGCTCTCCTAGAGACGCGGTGCTTAAGGATCACCTGATCGAAAATATGTGATTATTCTTTTTTTCGGGGGACTTTTTAAAATTCCCCAACTCCACTTTTGAGCTCCCTTTTAGCACTCACACATGGCGCTCATTCATGTTGCATCATTCTAAACCATTAGATTCTTACTTTATTGGCTTTCTGGCTTTTTTATCTTGTTATTATTAGCACTTTTTTCCTATGCCTCTTCATGCCTGAAAGCAAGCCCGCGACAATGTTCCTTCGCACCACCCTCATCATCTGCTCGCAAAGCTTGCGTTATTGCCGTCCTCTATTACTTCCACATCGTCATCCTTTGCTATTTTTGTTCAGAATTCATGTTGTAATTGGTCCACGCCGCTAGCTTCCTTACCTGCTTACTTTAGAAGAAAGACGATGGCAGGATTCATCATGCAATCGAGAAATTGTCTAGAGAAGATGATAGTGTCATAAAGTGAGTTTTGATGTATGGTGATCATCGATACCACAAAATTATGCAATGAGTCGCCCATTGCTTCTGTTGCTCCATCACAGACCCGGATTCATGCACAGAAAGCGAGAAACACATTATTGTTGATGATCCCAAGAGTCTCACCACACTCCAATACCGTCGAAGGAGAAATTGTTAATGATACTCACAAACGATTTTATTGCTTCAGTGTTTCATTAAGGATTAATGCTCTGCTGACTGTTTTGGGCATTTCTCGATTGATCTTGAATATCTATGACAATTTATTGACGATTCTGCTCAGCGAGGCGCCAGTTTGGGAGCTGGTGGGGGAAGCCGTTGTAGCAGCAGGGTGCACTCGGTGTTGGAGTCCTCTGCCACACGTTAACGTTCTTTGATGGATGTGATTTAAAGATTTTGCAGCATCTGACGATTTTACCGGTAATCTTATAAATTCAATTTTTAATTTTGTTTGGGATTCTTCCTGCAATATCTGATTATTTTTTTTGCAGCATCTGACGATTTCTCCGGTAAACTTTGAAGTTTTGCACAAATTCAATTTTTGATTTTGTTTGGGATTCTTCCCTGTAGTACCTCTACGATGAAACATGGTGATGCTACTTGGATGTCTTTACCATAATTGTCATTGTTTCTTGTGGGCATTGCCACCCTAAGTCGTGGATGCAATCATGCGGCAGACCAAGCTGCTTCAGCACACCACCACCATCTACCTCAACCACATCGTGGCTGATTTTGAAGAAGCTGTGGCTCAGAAGATGCCCAAAAATCTCAAGATCCCCATCGCTCTAAGCTTTGCATCGCCTTCTTCCGTGAACCCAATCTAGTCTGGAAGTGGTAGCTTGTCTTTGATGTTCTCCTCACGAATTGCATCATGAACGTGTAGATGATGCTTGTGATGTCCACGCTATTTTGCTATTATTTCACTGAGACATTATTTGTTAGTTTCTTGTTCTACCAAACAGAAACTTTTCGAGTTTTGGGAAATTGTTTTTGTTAGTTTCTTGTTCTTCCAAATATAAAATTTTGGACATGGTAAACAGAAAGTATTAGAGTTTTGGTGTTTTGTGCATATCTATTATCTTCGCCAAGATTTGGTCGGCGTTTTATTGTGCTCCATTTCCTGCATCTCATTTATAGAGAATATTTTTGAAAGGCTGAAAACTTTCAAAACGGGCTAAAGAGTGAAAGGGAGACACCAAACAAAGCCAAAACACGACAAAAATTGTTTTTTAGAGTGGTGAGCTAGAAAACATTAAGGGATAGAAAAGCTGATGTGGGTCTTGTGAGTTGATGACGGTGTTGAGTCTGGGTTGCTGAGAGACTGCATTCAGAAATGGAGTGGAGCATGTGGATTGTTGATTGGAATTGGAAATGTAAGTGGATAATGTGGGAAGAACTGTTGTAGAGTTGGAGCAATGGAGTCTAGACGAGATGTTGTAGAGTTGGAGCATTGGAGCCTCAACGAGTTTGTCGTGACCAGAAGATAGAAATTTGAAGACTCTCATATCAAGATGCTATTGGAGCTCAATGACACAAACGGCTTCGAGAAACTGCTCAGAAGAGGTTGTTGGAGGAGAGATCTCTTAATAAGCTGTCAGAAGAGGAAAGCGAACTTGCATCTAAGGGTGTTTCGAAGCATATTAAAAACATGGCTCCTTCGAGATGCTTATAAAGCACTTGCTCAACAATAATGTGGGAAAGGGAGTTATTTGTGTGTTGTTGATGTCATGGAATATAAGAGCTGCTATGATAAGCTCAAGCAAAAGGCTGTGTTTCCATTGTGAGAAAATGGTGTTGTTGCCAAGAATTGAAGTGTGGAGAGGATGATGGAGTCTGAAAACATATAGGTTACGATTTAATTATCCTATGAGAGGGAAAGGGGGGGTTGCTACTCTAGTGAAGAGGCCAGTTGAGGTCAAGGAATTGTTTAGAGATGAGGTTAGTGAGTTCTTCGAAGTGCCAATTGTTGTTTCTAGATTCCAAATTAATGCAGTGAATGTGTGTGCGTCGAATGATCCCAAGTTTGTAAAGGTTTTGATTGATTGTGTTGATCTTGATCAAGAAGGGTTTAGTGAGTTCTCTTGGAACAATAGGAGGAAGGGAGTCGATTTTAGAGCTACTAGACTTAAAAGATTGTATGTGTCAAATGAGGGGTGGTGGATGTGTGCTCCAATGGGGGGGTTTTGTATGGTGAATTGGGGACTATGTGTTCATACACCTATGGCGTGGTCATTCTCATTACTGGGGGAGGTGGGAAGATAGTTTGATGTGCCATTTAAATTCAAATAGAAGCTCTTGATGAAGAAAGAGCTTTGTGAGGAAACTAGGAGGATTTGGAGGACAGAGACGAGGGAGACATTTGACCCTTATGAGAGGTGGGATCGTGCTATTCGAGTGGTGGTGAGATTGGCCAAAACCTTGAAAACCCGATTTTGAGCAAAGAAGGGAAATGTTAATGGGTTGATGGTTACTTGCAGGGTGAAGCTGAGGGCTACTATGGATTTGAATCTTGAGTACCCTTATATTACAACTTTGCTAATGGAGCTTGAGGAAGCTTTGCCAGATGAGGAGTTGGAGAAAGCAGAGAAGGCCAAGATTCAAAGCCAGTTGCTATGGCGTTCTTTGGGAGATTGCCCATCAAAGTTATTTTTTCATTCTGTAAAAAAGAAACAGTCGATGGAGAGGACTTGAAAGGTTACCTTCTTTTAGAATTTTGGCATATAGCAGATGTGTTCAAAAGGGAATTAGCTAGTATTGTGGGCGCTCATGGGATTCAAGATATGATTGGAAGGAAAAAATGGATGAGATTTTGAAGAAGAGAATGCCAAGGGTGTCTAGTATGAGAGGATTAGTTTGGAAAAAGTCTCTATAGAGAAGGCATTGTGGGAAGCACAGGATTACCTAGAGAAAAATAAGTCACCTGGTCCTAATGGTCTGGCTGCAGGGTTTTATGTTGCTTTTTGGCATGTTATAAAAAATAATTTTGTGAGTATGGCTAATACTGCAATGTAGAGGGGCTCAAGATGTAAATGTTGGGCTTATTAAGCTATTCCCAAAAATGCAGTATAGGGTGAAGTAATGAGATTGGCATCTGATTTCTATGCAAAAAACGTCTTATAAAAGTATTGCTAAATGTTTAGCTTGCAGAATCAAAGAGATTTGTATGAAGGTGGTGGATAGGGAGCAGAATGGGTTCATTAAGGCAAGAGATATTTTTGAAAATATTTTAAATGTTTCTTCATTTTTAGATGATGCAGCTCTGATGGGTCAATTGTAAATTTTGATGGGTTTTGACTGTGATCAAGCTTATGATAGAATTAGGTGCTGGAATGTCTTAGCTGTTCTAAAGAGGTTGGGGTCTTGGGTGGTTTGGAAATGCTTGAGGTGGTGTATGCCTAAATGGGGGAGAAATGGGTCGGTTTGGGCTGCATAAATTATGAGACAGGAGTGTCCGTTAGCATCTTTGTTGTTTGCATTTTGTACCGTGTGAATTATTCATGTGATTAAGAAAGGTGTTGTAGAGGAAATGATTAAGGGCATTGTGTTACCTTTGGGGAGGCAGATGTATCCTCAAGTTTATTTTCTTTTTGGGAAAAGGAAGTAAAATTGTATTACTCAAACAAAACATTGGATTCAACCTTCAGTTAGAGGGGATATTGTGAAAGGGATATTATTTGAAAAAGAGAGGTTCAAACAGGTAATGTTCCAAGTTGTGCTATAAGAGTAAAGCTGTGCACATACATATCATCACTTAGAATTAGATACAAGATGGATGGTTCCCTCATGCTGGCATTCCCTTTTGTTCTTCATTTGGTAATCTGCCTCATGGTCATCAATATCCTTGGAGAGATGAACATGGTCCTTCTTTTAAGTCCTGATAGCTTTGTGATGATCTTGATAGCTAGTTCTAGAAAAGAGATTCAATGTTAGTACTAGCACTATTAAATTGGAAAGAACTCATAGAGATTTAGATAAGGGGAAAAGATGGAAGATAGAATGTGATACCCTCTCCACTTGACAGCCCTGATGGGTCTGATCTGCATGAAGTTCCTACGAAGAGCTTTTATAATCTAGCAGGCAGCCAACTTAGCAACAATGTGTTTCACATCTATTACCCCTAGCATCCCTTCTTGATTGGGTCTTGTGTAGAAGTTCCATATTACCTTGGAGAGTCTCATGCCGCCCCCCTAAAGAAAAGAATTTTGGCAATAAATTTGCCCAAGCTAGTTTTGCAAGGGTAAACAACTCCACCCTAAGGAAACCATTTAAGCCATTGCTCCATGAGGGTAATACTAGACCTTTTTCAGTAGAACCAAGGCAAGAAGAACATGATCCAGGCTTGAAGTAGTGCCTGCACAACCTTGAACCATACATGTAAAGGTTATCATCTAATATGCCGCCAGCCACGGGGGTTGGTGTAGGAGCCCAAATACAGTCACATTGTGCTAGTTTTTTTGTCATGACACAATACTTGAGTGGAAACAAAAGTTTGAGGATTGATATGATAATTGGGTGATGATGTAATCCCTTTGCAAAGGGGTGTTAGGCTAGGACACCTCATAAGAGCTTTTTGTTATAGCCACACACTTATTCTTGTGTAAAATGTAGGAGTTTTTTGTGGATGGCCATATTGGTGGGATGTAGCTTCCTAACTTACAAAGATGATTATGAGCCCTATGTAGGAGTATGGGCCTAAATAGACATAACTATCTTCTTCAGGAGTTTTTTTGCTTCCTTTGACAATCTCATGACAATTCAAAGAGAAGGCTATGCAAACCTCAATTCATACTAATGGTTAACCTATCTCATGTTGTTTTAATAAGTGGTTAGCTCTTGACTCGACAAAGGATGTGGGATTCAAACCCACGATGCAATGCGCTTACATGATTTCCAATCATGCTCCTTTGGTCGGTTGGACACTCCTCCTCACTTGCCAGAGAATGCCCGTCGGCAACATGGTCTCATCAAGAAAGTCATATTTGACCACTTCAATAGGAAAGACAAAAACACACTTCCCAAATGGGATTTCTATCCATGAGATAAACAACTAGATTTGGATAAGTTTGTACATTTGTAACGTACAAACTAGACAAAACAATGTTAGGCTAAATTACGGACAGAGTAAGTGTGGCAAGAGAGTTGATTACCTTTGACATGCTGTTGTTCGAGTCTCTTTCATGGTGGCGCCTTACCATTTTTTCCCTCTTGATTGTGGTGGCCTAAAGTCACGAGTCTCCTACGATTGATGGATTTCTTTAATTTTGCAAGTTGATTGAATTCTTAATTAATACGGATGGTTAATGGGGTATCCATTTGCAACTAAGGATATCAATGGTTAACTATATTATCACATTGTACATACTTGTGAATTTGGGCACATGGAAAAGACAAAGTCATTTATAAAGTCCATGGAAATTTATATAAATTGAAAGAAAGAAGAAGCACCATGAACACATCCATAGCTTTAAAGCAAATCTTTGAAGACAATGCACTGCCACAACCTCATCTTCAAAAATAATGCTAGATGGAAGGGTACTATGCCAACGTCATTTCCTCTAGGAATGACAAAGAAGGTTGTGCTAGAGATTGCTAACAAAACCTTACAAGACAACTATGAAAATTGTTGGAGGTGCAAAGGAAAGGCCTAGCTATCCCATGTGCAAAGTGGTGTGGAGGATGAAAGGACATATATAGCTTATTGGCACCCTCTTATCTTCACTCCCCCAAGATTTCCTTTATTGAGGCTGGAGGGTTGGCTAGATGGGGTGGGGACTCACCTTTGAGAGCTATAGTGTGGTCATGTACTTTGTGCACTTCCATGGGTGCTAGTAGCTCTTAGGAGCATCCAAGGAATAAGTGTTGGCCAAACCATCAATTCTCCTCCTAGTGTGAGAACCATGACACATCATGGATAGCATGGCAACTCTTGGATTTTGATATGGTATCAGAACCTCGGTTCATCGTCCATCCACTCCATTTCCTCTTCTTCTAAATATGAAGAGCTAATGTGGATTTGTCTAGCCCTAGATTAGAATCCATTCATGTGTTATTGATTGCATGGAGTATGTATATAGATGGGTCTTCTTCTTGTTATTTATTTCTTGAAGTCTTGTGAGTGTGAGAGAGGATTTTTGAGAGATCTTATGCTTACATTACTTGGTAGAGGTTCCTTCTTGTTAGGCACATGGAGTGGCATACTTTTCTTGTTTTCTAGGGTTTCTCAAATTCGGTGAAGGTAGCGAGCCATCCTCGAGTGGTAATTCCAATTGTCAAGCAACCACGAGTTAGTAATGCTTTGCATGAAAACTTGTGTACCATGAGGCATCTAGAGGCCTATAACCTTGGGGCATGATGTAGGCATGAGAGTGAGAGAGTGTTTCTTTTCATTGAAATTCTTTCTTGTAATACTTTGGGAGTAGGTTATTAGGTGTCAGACGTGCCCTGTAAAGGGCAGTGGGTAATGATCCTTATGAGTCGTGGTGTTCACCTTCTTGACATCAATACATACTCTAATCTTTTCATTCTTCTTCTGCACTATAACGATGGGCAAAACCCAATCTGTATGCTCAATCTCATAAAGAAACCCTATATTGATTTGTTTATGTATTCTCGGACGATCATCACATATTTTGGGTTCATTGGATAGGGTCGCTGTCATACTAGTCTAATGTCATCCATCATAGGGATGGTGTGTTGAACTACTTCCGGTAGCACTCCCTTCATGCCAGTGTATTTCCAAGAGAAACAATCTTCAAACTCATGCAACAAGGCAAGCAAGGCCTATTCTTGCTTGGGAGTTGGTCATTAGCTATGTAAATTGGCTTAGGGTCCTCTCCTGGACCAACCAAGTTCACTTCCTTGACCTTGACGGGGTCGTCATACTCATTTTGGTCTCCTTGCTCGGCAGACCTCTTAGCCTATTCTAGTAGTATTCTATGGTCCTATATTGTGTAAGCCTTAAAGTGCCTTGGGACTTGAGTCTCTTCCTCATCCCCATTGTCTTCTATGGCCTTTGGCACAATTTGCTTTCTCTTACAAGGGGTCCTGGTGTCCTTGTCCTTGGTTTTGCGGGGTGGTTTATCCTCTATAGGAGGCATCTCTATAGGGGGAGCCTCCTCTGATTTAAAGGAACCTAGGGGGGCCTTTAGCCTATTCATCAGGCTCCCTAGTTTGATGAGAACTCATGGCGTGCCATAATAATGCCACCCACATACCTCAGCCATTGAAGGTCTATCTTGACTTTCCTTACTCCTTGATCCTCTGTGGGGGCTCTCAAGACATTTATCATGTTAAGGGGAACTACCATACCCAGCCTTTTAGGATCGCGAACTGCCATCTTGGTCCCCATCTTTTCGACCGTGTCTATAGTTGCCAAGACATGCATCCAATTTCGGAAGAGCTCAGGCTCCAGCAGTGGTGCATACCAGTCCCCACCTTTACCTTTTCCACTGTAGGCTTGGAACACATTCACTGGCTAGTTGTTTGAGTAGTGTCTGACTCAGTCATAAATAGATTGCCAGGTATATAAGTCGACTCTTACAATTTTCTCAACCTTGTGTAAATAAATCCAATTAGAGGGCGAGTCGTGTACTAAGCCTGCGGTGTGCATAAAGGTCTACCTCGAATGATAGCATAGCCATCTGGTTGCCTGTAGAAGTCCATCACCACAAACCACACACGATAGGTGAGACCAAAGGTTTTGATCTTTATATCCTTTAAGCCTCCCACTGGCTATGCCATTGCACCATCTGCTAATTTTAGAATGAGCTTGGTGCTTTCCATTTCGAGCTTTTCCCATTTTGCTCAGCACTGCTTCATGATGATGTTGACACCTGCTCTGCCATCTAAGATGGCCATGGCCTTCTTGTTTTGAAAGAATATTGGAATTATAGCATTAGTGTCATCACTCTTGAACTACTGGCACAGCTTCTTGATCAATATTTTTAGCACATTTGGCCCTCGTGTGGGGCTTCAACAACCTCAGTGAATACTTCTTTAGGGTTGACCATTTGCCCATTCATCCAATTGGAGAGGTCTCCCCAAAGGGTGGGATTCCCGTTACAGTAGGGACTTCCTCGATGAGGTACTATTTGCAACTATCTCATCTACCTTATCTAGGGTGGGGAGGGGCTTTGACGCCCCCCTTGGTACTTGATGATTGGGATGGATGGTGTCTGTATTCTTGAGAGTCTTGTGCCATTGCTCAAATCTCTCTAGACAATCCTAAACTAACCGATGTGCCTCAGCTAGGCATTGCTTTTCAATGGTTGAATTGGGGTACTCATTTTGGCTGATTGGGCTTACGTCACATCTATGGTGCTACATTTCACCTACCTGACTGGGCTTACGTCACATCTATGGTGCTGCATTTCACCTACCTTGACCTTTTCCATAGGCCATGGAATCGTAGGGATTGAGACCGGATCATGCAGGGACTTGATGAGGTCGAGCTTTGTGGTCTCTTCATCTAAACCACTCTAGATGACAACCCGATATGAACCTTTCCCTACCTTAACTACATTAGCTTGCCCTTTTCCCTTAGAGTGAGACGTGGTTGTCCTTTCCCTATTGACTTGCTTACGAAGCTTCTTACTCATGGCTTTGGCCTAGGCCCTCGTGATCAGATTCAATGACACAGAGGATATCTGACCCCTTTCAATACTTAGCAAGTTAATGCTAGCTTGTGGGTTGAGAGCTAGTCTAGGAGTCCTCATAGGGCAATATTTATAGAGGTGATCTACCCCACAACTAAAACATAATGGGGTGTTCAAATTGGTTGCAGCCAACCTAGGTGCAGGTTGATCATCCTTGTATGGGCAAAAGTGAGGTCCTTCACATTTATAACAGGCTATGTCCTGGCTAACAATTGCTTTGTATGGACACTCATTAGTGCAGTGCAGACCTTGGCATGTATAGCATTGAATTACCAATCTATGATTTGTGGCATCCATGTCTCTCACTTGCTGCATTGCAAGAGCCACCTGGTACACCGAAATGTACTGCTCATCTTGCATCACATAATGACTAATCCAACTGGTTTGATACACATGACTCTCATAGGGAGTTGGCTCAGATGTCGATAAGGCATAGTCAGGGTCTTCCCACTCACTCGTTGGCTCCTCAATGATTATCTGGTTTATTGGACTAATCCATGGTGGTAGTGGGGGCTGTGGGTCTAAAATCGTCGGCAGAGGCAATGGCAAGTTTTTAGCCCGTAATGGCCCTTGGTTGGCCTGAGGTGCTCCTTGTAAGGCTAATTGGCCCTAATTGTATTGATTAGGTGGTGCCTGCAAGGACAATGGCTATCTTTCTTGGTACATGGGTGGGGTATCGACTTGAGGTATCGACATTGTGAAGTTTCATGATTTCCCCACCTAGCACAATGGGCATAGTAGAGTGATGGCCTTGCTTGTAGGTGAGGGCATTCATTAGTCGGATGGTTGCACATGCATATCCCACACCACACGTTGTCTCACCTCAGAAATAATGTGGATTACTTGGGACTTCCCTTAGCCAACCCTTGAGGTGTTGGGCTACTCAGTTTAGTAGATCCGTGGCTACCTCATCTACGTTTGTGCCCTTAGTCACTTGGGCGGCATCCTTTTCCTCGACAGAGCTAATGGTCCTGCCAGAATGGGACACTACCGAGGGGGCAACATGTGATTTCTTGGGTTGTGCCTTATCCTTCATGTTTTCATCAAGGAGCACGGTGGTCTTGCTACACAACTGGAAGGATGTAGGATTTAGGGTGAACAGATGACCATGCAACTTAGCATCCCTTAATCCAATGAGGAATTGAGGTAAAAATCACTCATCGATCATCCTCTCGTGTGGCTCACAATGAGAATTCAGATGTTTTATCCTTGCAATATATTCCCATAGGGTTTCGTGCTCCTTTTGCTTAACTTCGTACTAGTTGATCAGGATCCACTATGGGCCTGTGGGAGCGAATCCCACCTTCCTTAACTTCGTACTAGTTGATCGGGATCCACTTTGGGCCTGTGCGGCTCTATACCACTAGCTTGCCTTGCCATCAAGGCTAAGCCCGAATGCATTTCCTTTGTCCAGGTCACCAATGTTTCCAAAAGTCTCATAGATCTGCTCAAACCTTTCAACGTGAGAGACAAGATCTCCTTCACCTAAGAACTTAGTGATGAGCTTAGAGATCATGAACGGGCGATTGTGTGAGGCATTATTATTCCTTCCCATGGCTACTTATTGTGATGTCACCCCCTTTCCTAGCGCTTGCACACTGGGATCCTCATCGCCTCATTAGTGTGAGTACCTTCTGTGGTGCGAGGAAGATGCTTGAGGGACTGGCGCAATGCTAAAGTTGGGTGGTCCCTAGGGTTGATTATAAAGGTTTTTTGGCTTGATAAGAATCGGGATGGACTGTCCTGGCCTCATGGGACCTAGAGCCACATACACGATGGGCTTCGATATACTAGTCTTACCAGTATAGGCCTTGGTACAGGTATGTTCACATTTGGAACCGACCTATATGAAGCTGTGGGGAAGGATGTGCTCTCCGAGGCTCCCTCCCAAGTTGTGAATAGATTGGGATGAGTGGCCATTGATTATGGGAAGGTATTATCCCCAAAGTCCATTTGATTAGTCCTTTGTCCTTTGGGACTAAGAGGCCAATACCTGGGTACCCAGGGCTAAGAAGTCTTGGTGAAGGATGGTTCTCCCTCATAAAACTATATGTGTAGCCCTAAGGGTCCCTTAGTTGATACAGTTATGGGGTTGCCTAGTCCATTACCAGATCCTGTAGTTGGTAGTGGGTCTTATTACTCCTCGGTGACCCTAATTTGCCTAGCGAATGGATTTATTTGTTCAGGGTCAGCCAAGCTAAACCATCCCATGAGATTGGAGAATGACTCCCTCAAACACGAGGCTGTGGTGGAAGAGGTGGGGGATTGGGGCCTTATGGAGATAGATTTGGGAGCCATGGAGGCCCTCGGATCCATGTTCAAGTTTTCTCCCATTCCAGCATCTAGTCAAAATCAATGTCTATGTCTTTCTTACCCTTAAAGCAGTAGTTTCTATGTTAACCGTAAAGCAATGAAGTAAGGGAGTAGTGGCAATCACAAGGCAACTCACAAGGAAGAGCAAGAAAAATCAATGCAAGAGAATGAGAGAAAAGAGAGATTCTATTCCATTCCTTGAAAGTTCACAATGAAGACCAAAGTCAAACGTTTGGCCTTTAATACATATCCACCTTTTGAAGGAAGGGCGAACCCTTGCACTCTTTTGTACCTCTCTTTTGTCATTTCACAACCGCTTAGGCCCATTTAGCTCCAAGGGAATTATCACTTGCTATTCCTCATGCTCTCTCCTACATTTTTGCTCATTTCTTATAATACAAGAATTGTTAAATGAGTGGTAGTTAGCAACTACAAATTTCTAAAAGAAGTCATCTTCATGGTTGTTTGAACCATAGAGCGCTATCTCTTAGCCTTGCACATACATCTCAAGATGGAGACCAAGATTGGCCTTGCCAAATCTCATGCAGCCAATGGGATTGGCTCCATTGTTTGCGAATCATGAGCAGTGTTTTGTTTTGGCCATGAGCTTTGGGTATCCTTTAGAGATGTGCTCTTAATGGCAAGGGCCCTTGGATTCTCCCTTCAGCAAGTATCTCACCTGCAAGCTTTGTCTTGGGCAGAGTGTTCAATTGTTGGTTCCCTCACTCTTCATGTTTGAGTTCTTCACATCTCCGCTATCATGTCTTGGGATGTATAGGATTACTGAAGGACTTCTTGGGTTGTGTGTAGAATGGTCTTTTCCCCAAGGTGTTGGGTGATGAAGATGGTGTCCTTGCCAATGTTACCAATTGCCAATTTTTGCACATTAATTCCTCCACACTACTACCCCACAAACCCCAACAAAGTCTTTTTGGGTAAGTCCCTTACATCCACCCCTTAATGGAATTGCGCAAGGGCCAGTAAGTCCCTTATATCCACCCCTTAATGCAATTGCCCAAGGGCCAGTAATTCCCTTACATCCACCCCTTAAGGTCCACCTCTTGTTAGCTAATAGGATAGGAATAATGGTCCCCTCATATCTGATCAGTCAAAAAGGATTTTAGCTTAGGAACATATGTTGTACATTACTCTTTCAAGTAGAATATGCAGGGACATTACTCCTCCCTCAATGCTTCCATTAGTGGCTTGAGAAATCCATACTAAAATGTAACGTGTTTAGTGCAAAACATTATCTCATAATCAGGTGTGATTTTCGAGCGAGCATGTGCAAAAATAGCGAGCATACTCTCTCTCCTCTCTCTCTCTCTCTCTCTCTCTCTCTCTCTCTCAACTATTTAATTAATAGCACCAAACTCCATAGTATGAGAGCCAAAGGTGTAAACCAACCCCCCCTTTCTCTCTCTCTCTCTCTCTCTCTCTCTCTCTCTCTCTCTCTCCACATTCCCATTATATTAAATTATTAGTATTTGTTGTCATCTTTGTTGTACTATGACCTTCTCTCCCTGCCTCCCTCTCTCTCCCTCTCCATCCCCTTCCCTGTATCTCCTTTCCCATCATCCATCTCCATCCCTTCCCTCACTTTGCCCTCTCTTCCAACATGGAAATATATTAATTCACACCTTGATTATCCTACACATTGTAGGATTGGTATGAATTTTGCATATACACCACTCAAAAAGATTTGTTCACTTGAACTTGAAACTTAAGAGAGCTTATAATCTTTTTTTACTTTAGAATTTATACTCTTGCAGGGGCCAAAATGCCATGTGGCATTTTGACCACCAAAGTGCCATGTGGCTCATCCTTTTTTTTTGGTTGGGGGCATAGCTCGTGTGATGTGGCTTGCATTTCTTCCACCGCCATCTTATTTTCCAACACTGCCACTTATGTAGCTTCGCATAGTGTCTCGTCCTTTGCCCAGCATCCCCATCCATTTTCAACCTTCCTCTCCTGCTGCTACACCCACTCGTATCACCCATAGGAAGGGATGGCTCTTTAGGCCATGCTCCTTCCATATGCTAGCTAGCGCTCCAAACGTAGCATATAGAATCCTCTTCAAAGACTGATCAGTTCAACTTCAGATAAGGAGGCATATGCCCTAGAGAAGAGCTCCAATATGGCAGTCCATAATGCTGATCCTAGAAGCCCAAAATGATCACTACATCCTGTGTCTAGGCTAGGTGAACATTCAAGATGATGCAAGAGAAAGCAAGAGTTGCAGCAACAGTAAGCTCCTCCATCAAGAACTGCTAGATGGAAACCTTGAGATTTTTGAAGGCACAAAATCTA
Organism: Dipteris shenzhenensis; assembly: GCF_047967505.1. Classification (NCBI taxonomy): domain Eukaryota; kingdom Viridiplantae; phylum Streptophyta; class Polypodiopsida; order Gleicheniales; family Dipteridaceae; genus Dipteris; species Dipteris shenzhenensis. The sequence continues at coordinate 52,399,436 of NC_141617.1, forward strand.
TTTTCTGGAAGAACACGTTTGTCAACTCTTTTCTTATGCAAATACGTCTAAACACTTCAGCTTGGAAGAGCAATGAGAATTGGATCATCGTCAAAATCACCATCTGTACCATCATGGTCTTGGTCTTCTCTTGATTCATCATCCTTCATGAGCTTGTCAATTTTCATGTGATTCCTTATTTGTTGGTTGAGGGTCTTTAGCGCCTTGTTCATCACCATCATTTGTACCGTCTCTGCTTGGGAAAAGCTGAGTTCCTTGTCTACATCTAAGTCTCCTTGAACATTGGGTGCAAAAAATTTGTCCTCCCTAGGATGAAAAGTAATAGTAATTGCAATGTATAGGAAAAGAGAGGTCTTTTTCCTAACCTTGGGATCGACCTATGGCTAAGCATATTCAATGAAAGGGGGTGATTAGAAAGAATTGTCGAAGCTGTTGCTCAAAGAAAATTGATGAATTTGAGTTTCATTTGATTGACAGTCTTTGCTTTTCCTCTTGATCAAGGGCTGCATGTCAAGGTTTTTTGCCATATTTAGTTTGCCATAGAGCAGACCTGATTCTCCTTGAGAATGAACTGAAGACAGCATGAATCAGCTGATCCAAGAGCCTCTTCTAAGTTTGAATCGTCCCAACATTTCTTTTTTGCTACTTTATGGTCCAACTTCCTTTTCCTTTCATGGCTCTCCATATTGAGTTTCCACACACTAGCCTCTTCAAGGCTTCTATAAACCTTCTCACTCTCATGGGCTTCTTGCCATTTCTTGGCTTGCTTGTAAGATTCAAAAAACAAATCTTTCTTTCAATTGCACTTTAACTCCACAATCACCCCCCTCCTTTTTAAGGGTAAAAAATGTATGATCTTCCTCAAGAATCAAAATTCTTTGGGGTTCCACAGCAAGACATTCAATGCCCAAGTTTCTCTCAAAAGATATTACACCTTGCTCACAATCAGCCATGAGACTTCTCATTGGAATTTTTGTAGTATGTCCCACGGCCAAGGCACCTTCAAGCACTAGTACCTAGGGGTAGTACAGGCCACACGCAAGCTCCAACAGGCAGAGACTACCCTTGAGAAGGAGAAAGACAATCGCCTGGTGGTTGAGGCAACCAGACTATAGGCCATCACAATTAGAAAGAAGCCAGAGCTGTTGTAGACACAAGAGGCCCTTGCTAATGGAACGTTCTCGCATGGACAACCTCCAAGCTGACTTTGAGGCATTGAAATGACAAGCCACAATGGATCAGCAACAACAACATGTTCCAGTCACAAGGGAGAAATAGGCCCTTGAACACTAAGTATAGCAACAGGTCGCACTGATTGAGCAATTACATGCAGTTGCCTAGCAATAATGAGAGCAACAAATACTAGCACCTTAGGTTGACCTACAGGTGGCTCAGACATCCTCCCCTCAACAAGAGGCTGTAGGAAGCATCGTCTGTGCTTCAATACTCTGCTTCACATCGTGCATTGTGCATGACACCTACACTTATTTTTTCCACACACTAGCTATCGCTCTTCTTCCACACAACATCATTTTTGAAACTACTCTCACATTGCATGACCTTAATGAGGCCTTCTACCACACAATAGTCCAAGCACATCCACTTATAGTTATGGTGTACTTCCATGAAGTTCTAGTTTTAAATGTGGACATGGATACCCTGACCCTCTATTACCACCCCATTGTATATAATTTAATGGCGTGGTGCTCCAAGACTCTGCCAACTTCCTTATGACCACCTCTACTTGAGCTTGTAATGCTCTCCATCCTAGAAGACCTACCTTGCAATCCTGAAGTTCTCCAATGTAGTCTCGAATTGATGCAGGGGTGTGGTCACAATGATGCTGAGCTCATTTTCCATCACCTGTTTAGGGCAGGAAGCGAAAGATATCCCCTACAGGAAGTAGCCTAGCATCCACCAAATAAAGAAGATTAGCCACTACAGAACTCTACACCCGACCATGATACTTGGTACGAGGCAATAACATCATTCAAATTGGTCAAGGATGTGGCAAACATGAACAAGTGGAAAGGAAATCTACAAAGCTTTCACCTCTCCCAAAAAGACATAATGGAGGTCAGAGCTCTAACTGAACTCATTCAATGCAACTTCCACAAATGGTGGTGTGAACATGATCGATGTACATGGGGAGGATATAGCTGACTTGACTACTACAACATAGTACCTCGAGCCGATGGCGATGTTGGTCTCCAACCTCAATGGCAAATCCCATTTTTGAAATGCGCAGCGTTTTGGCAAACTTATTACTGCACGGGGCTCGAACGGAGGATTGACCCCACATTCATGCCACTACGCCATCGATGGAATTGGTTAGAATTTGAGAAGATGCAAGAAGCAGATCCCAACATTGCCCACAACTTGCCTTGCTCAATTTTTTGGAGGTTGGGACTTCACTAGCTCTAGCTACCCAGATGGCAAAATTCAACACGACATTTGTATCCGTCCAAGAGCCAGCAGTTGTCACCAGACTACTCATCATTTTGTTGAAGGACCTCCCTACTCTCAACCTACCACCAACGATGGCTGCAAGCAAAACTAGTGTTTAATCTCAACAAGGGCCCCTTATTCCATCAGTAATGTGGCTATATGTCTATGTCCATAATTTTCACCATCATCACATACAGACCTTTGAAGACATGTTCAAGATACATTTTTGGAAGCCACTACATCCATTTTCTTGTATCTCCCACATGACATTCAACTACTACCAAATTATGAACAATACCTCAAGTCTAACATTATGCACCAAACACAATCCATGGATGGATTGTGAGCGGGAAGGGGGGCATGTTAATCGCCACATCAGTTAACAATTCATGTACTATGAGAAGAAATAAAAAATGTAGGAGAGAGTGTGAGGAGTAGAGGGTGATAATTCCCTTGGAGCCGAATGGGCCCAAATGGTTGTAAAATGAGAGAAGAGAGATACAAGAGAGTACAAGGGTTAGCCCTCCCTTCAAAAGATGGATATGTATATAAGACCAAAAGTTTGACTTGGTCTTCATTGTGTACTTTCAAGGATTGGAATAGAACCTCTCTCTTTCTCTTGTATTGAGTTTTCTTACTCTTTCTTGGGAGTTGTCTTGTGATTGCCATTACCCCTCTACCCCCATCTCCTCTCCCTCATGATCTTATGCCCCTTCTCTCCCCCCCCCCCTCATGGAATCACTTGCAAATGATTCGATAGATGCTTGGGTGATACAAATGGATGGTTTGCACATATAGACGTGCCACAAGGGAGTAGAGGCTTCGATGGCATTCCCCCAAGATCTCACAACATGTAAGACATCGCTGGACTTCACACAAGGATGCTTTGATATTATGAACAAATATGGAAAGAGGAGAGGAGAAGAGTGGAGATGAGGAGAGAGGGCATAGCTAGAGAGCAGACCACAAATGACTAATTGTACACTAGATTTTGTTAAAAATAATGAATATATGCAAACCCCTTTAGGTTTAGGTTTAGCGTTTCCAACCCTTTCCTTTCTAGCACCCTTTTGGGTTAGTGCTATGCACATATGATCACATGATATTGAGATGAATCCTCAACATAGGTCTATGACCCAACAAAAACTCATTCTCAAATAGCACTCTCTCATTATTTGTGAGCTGAGATTCTCTCTCAAATATAGCTTAGGCATCCATCTTATCTTAGCCCCAAGATTAAAACCTTCTTTTATGCATCATCCTTGCCTTGCCAAACTCTTTATCTTCCAAAACATGCTCTTAGTAATTGAAGGGATCCATATAGATCAACAACCATGAAGGCTCCTTCACCTATCCAAACCAACTATGATTTTACATGTTCAAAAGATGACCCAATAGCCTTTTGAAAGATTACTACCCTTAGTTTCACATGGTGTTAACTCTGTGTCAACATGGACTCAAGTACCATAGAACTTGTGTGTAGAGTAGCAAAGATGCTCCACCTATACTTACATTAAGGCTAAGAATAATTTCTCTTAGCAATCCTACATGCAAGTTCTACATGTGATTCCTACATGCATGTTCTAGATGCAACTTTTACATGCACATCCTACATGCAAGTTCTACATGTAATTCCTATGTGAAGTCTCCAACAGTGACTCACATGTCATGGGGATCTTGGGGAATGCCTTCAAAGCCTTTACTCTCAAACAACTCCTTGTGGGAGCTCCATATGCACAAATCGTCCACTTGTGTCACCCAAGCGTCTACCGGATCATGTGCAAGTGATTCCATGAGGGGAGGGAAGAGAAGGGATGGAGGGAAAGGGGAATAATAGCGTGAGAGGGAGAAGATGGGGTAGGGGGAGAGTGGTGATTACAAGACAACTCAGCAAGAAAGAGCAAGAAGACTCAATGTAATAGAATGAGAAGATGAGAGAGCTTCTATTATAAATCTATCGGGTCTTTCCCATGGCTTTCATAGGAAGAGCAGGGTCTTCTCAGTATGTAGGGTTCCCAGGATTTTTGTCACCTACAAATATATCAATGTTGTCATTTGTAGTATAAGTGCAGCTTAGGACCTCGGGTCATATTCCGGTGAGAGACATAGGCTTAAGTGTGGTAAGCAAACATAGTGCATGCATGTGTGAAAGGAACATGCATCATCATGGTTGGGGTAATGAAGGCTTTTGCCTTCATTGGGGGTTGAAGGGTTTAGGAGGAGTTTAAGGGTTAAGGGAGGTTCATGGTTTAGAAGGAGGTTCCAAGGTTTAGAAAGAGGTTTCAGGGTTTAGAAGAGGTTCCAGGGTTTAGAAGGGGTTTAAGGCTTAGAAGGAGGATCCAAGGTTCAGGGTAGAATACGTGGTAGATAATGGAGGTCAAGGGTTGAGAGACTAAGGGTTTAGGGGGAGCATAGGAGTGGGAGAGAAAGAAGGTGTAAAAGCATGGGGGGAAAGGAGAGAGAGGAGAAGGGAGGAGAAGAGGGAGGAGGAGGAGGGAGGAGGAGAGAGAGGAGAAGGGAGGAGGAGGGAGGAGGAAAGGAGGAGTTGGGGGGAGGAGAGGGAGAGGAGGGGTTGTAAGGTAGGAAGAGAGGGGAGGAGGAGTTGCAAGGTTAGGACATGCTTTTGGATGTGGAGTACAAGGAAGCATGGACACATGAAGACAATTGCTTGGAATACCAAAGTAGAACTCAACACAATGCCTCAAAGAGTCTGGACTTCATTCCATTATGGGGTATTTATACACATTGGAGAGCTTCTCTCTCTGCATGTAGGAATTGTAAGACATTCTCTCTCTACATGTAGAACTTGCATCTAGAAGTTGCATGTAGGAGTTGCAAGTTGCATGTAGGAGTTGCATGTTGCATGTAGGAGTTGCATATAGAACTCACATGTAGAACATGCATGTAGGAATCGAATGTAGGAGTCGCATGTAGGAATCGCATGTAAGAATCACATGTAGGAGTTGCATGTAGGACTTGCATGTAGAACATGCATGTAGAAGTTGCATGTAGATCATGTATGTAGAACATGCATGTTGAGGATTCCTATGAGAGATTATTCCTAGCCTTATTCAAGTAAAGCGGAGCTTTGCCACTACTCTACACACACATTTTATGCTACCTAAGTCCATATTAGCACAGAGACAACAAAATCTTGCAAGTACACAATGAAGACCAAAGTCAACTTTTAGCTTTATATACACATCCACCTTTTGAAGGGAGGGCTAACCCTTATGCTCTCATGTACCTCTCTTTGCCAACCACTTGGGCCCCTTTGGCTCCAAGTGAATTATCATCTACTACTCCTCATGCACTCTCCTACATTTCTACTTTCTCAGCATTGTGCAAGAATTGTTAATCAATGTGGAGGCTATCATGCCCCCCTTCTTGTTCACAATCCATCCATGGATTGTGTTTGGTGCATAATGTCAAACTTGAGGGCATTGTTCATAATGTAGTAGCGGTCAAATGTCAACGTGGCACAACAGATGTAGCGGCTTCCAAAAATGTGTCTCGAACATGTCTTATAAGGTCTGGATGTGATGACCGTGAAGATTCCAAACACATACATATAACCGCATCACTTGAGGGAATAAGGGGCCCTTGTTTACATTGAATACTATTTCTATGCGTAACCAATGGTGATGCTCTTCCACCATTAGGTCGAGAACAAGGAGGTCCCACAGTAGCAAAGTGATGAGCAGTCAGAAAAAATGCATGGTTGCCACAATTGTTAGACCTAGAACTGATGCGAATGTAGTGCTTCCATCAGGGCGGTCAAAGTGAGTGAAGGGCCAACCTCCGAGAAGTCAAAGCAAGGGAATCTGTACACAATTGGGATCCGCTTCCCTCATCTTCTCAAAATCTGGCCAACTCCATCATCGGCACAATGGCATGTATGTGGGGTGGATCTACCATTCGAGCCTTGTACAGTAGTAAGTTCTCCAAAACACTGCATATTTCAAAAATGGAACCCATCACTTTCATTGGAGACCAGCATTACCATCAGCACAGGGTACTTGGTTGTAGTCAGGTCATCCGTATCCTCCCTGTGTTTGCCAATCATTCTCTAGCCCCCACTTACAAAAGCTTCATTGGATGAGCTGAGTGAGATCTCGCACTTCCATTATGTCCTTCCTGGTGAGATGAAAGCTCTTTCAATTTCCTTTCCATCAGGTTATATCTGCCACATCCTCAACTATTCTGAATGAAGTGATCACTTTGTACCAGGTGTCATGGTCGAGAAGGATTCCTACATTCACATAGTGGATGCTGGGCTACTTCTTCTTCCAGGTCCTCTTCATATGGTCCCTCCACATCGGAGAAGAGAATCGCCTTAGGTATGTTGTACTACTGCTTGGCACCCATGTCTTCTTCTCCTTCTCCCTTGAGGGGTTGTTATTGCATGTCCTCAGTGCTGTGCTGTGAGATGGATGGGGATGGTTGTGGGAGGGTGCACGTAGCGGATTGTTGAGTAGAGGACTTAGACTCATGGAATTTCTGAGTAGAGGCATGGAGATTGTACGTGATGTTGAAATGTAACAGAATGAAGAAGAGCATAGGAAACTTCCCTGAAGAGTTCCTCGATGGAGAAGAGGTCATGAGAGCTTAGGGAGTGTGAGGAGATGGTGGACATGTAGATTAAAGAGGGGTAGTAGTGATTGTGAGAGCATTTAGAGGCCATGCAAATTCAAACAACAATCCAGCAGAGTGTTGGTACGAGAGGAAGTGAGGCCTTAAAGAATGAGGCAAGTTGTATATATAGGCGACGTTAAAGCAACGGGTCAACTTTAGCAATAGTGTAGTAACGAGTGGCTTTAATAAAGCAGTGAGAGTAGCATTAGTAGGGAAATATGGCAGTGACTCAGAGGCAGTAATAAAGCAGTGTGGTAGCATTAATATAGTAGCGGGTAGCTTTATTAAGCAGTGATTGGAAGTAATGGGATAGCATGTTGCAGCATTAGAGGTAGGGGCATTATCAACAAAGCAACAAGTGGTGTTAATATGGCAACGATAGCTTTACTTTTAGCACAGTACATGAGGAGTCGCTGCATGTGCAAGTGCTTATGAATTGATGCAAACAATGCAACTGATAAAATTAAAAGTATGGCATCGTGACCCTAATCGCGTGTTGTTGCATTAATGACTTGGTGAATGGAGTGGAAGTAGACACATGAAACCTAGTCACCTAGCAGTGATGGATTGAACTGTTATAGTGGGGAGGACTAGACTAGGGATGGCAAAGACTCATTTGACCCAAAGATGATGTGGCATGGACCCTGCTCTATTCTAGACTTGCTATTCTCACTTAGATTTGTGCATGGATGATGGACTGAAATTGTTCAAGAGTGAGAGTACCTAGAGTCTCTCTAGGTAGTGTATTTACTCAATGCACCTATGAAGAGTGTGGGTGAAGCCTAGAGAAGTGGCATCACAGTGCACACGTTTGTTGGTACTTCTTCAACTGATTGGAGAACTTCTTGGAGTCCATCATAAACATGTGGGATCCATTGATTTCCAGTGGCCTTGGCAAGGGGATTGGCATATGCCTCAGATGCTTGTGGTGTAGAAGTAGTTAAGTTACTACCATTAATGTAGCCATCCATTTCAATGCCATCCAGGGTTGTAATTCTACAAGACCCCTGAGGTCTAATCTCCACAACTCGGTATGGACCCATGCCGCGATACTTCAACTTGAACTTGGTGTTTTTAATGCTATATAAAATAGCAAGATCACCCTCTTTCAAATCCTTATTGTGCAAGTTGCAATCAAACCATTTTTTACGACACATCTTTTTCACTTCTATGCTATAAGCTGCTCTTAGCCTCATTTCATCAAGCTTTTCCAACTTGATTAATCTCTTAGTAATTGCCTCGTTGGATATTCGATCCTTAACCATGACTTTGAGGCTTGGCACAATGAATTCCATGGGCATAACTACCTCTACCCCAAATGCAAGGCTAAAGGGTGTGCAATTCGTTGCCACTTTATAGGCCATTCGGTACACCCATAGTGTTGCAGTGAGTTTGTTCTCCTAGTCGTTGCGGTTGGCGTCAACTATGCACGTCATAATTGGCACAAAAACTTATTTGAGCTCTTGATTTGGCCATTTGCTCGATGGTAATATGGAGTGGACTTCTAGTGCACAGTGAGGAACTCACTCATGAATATTCTAATTGTATCATTCACAAAGTGCATTCCTTGGTTGCTCACAACCTCAATGGAAGGACGAAGCGAGATATTACATTTTCATATAGGAACTTTGCATTGACTCTCGTATCCACTTTCCTTGTGGCTCTAGCTTCTGCCCATTTTGTGTTTGTGGCCACTATAATATAATAGGCTTGGGTTTCCTTAGCAAAGGGACTGATTAGACCAACAAAATCTATACCCCACTTTTCAAAGGGCTGGTCAGTGAGAACTCTAGTCAAAGTCATGTGAGCCTTGTCTATGTGGTATGTTGATACGTTGGCAAGGATCACAATTTTTGATGAACTTAGCCGCATCTGCAAAGAGCGTTGGCCACCATAATCTTTCTGGTAGTACTTTACAGGCCGTAAGATCTCCCATGAAGTGGCCACCCACAATGCCTAAATGAGCTTCTTCCAAAACCTCAACAAACTCATCTTTTTGAACACATCAACACATAATGCCATCTTTATCCATCCAATAGAGTTTCCCACATCCTTGATCAATTTTCTAGCCATATCCTTATTGAGTGCTTTGTTTAGAGGAAACCCATTTGCTAGGAAGTGTCTCATCTCTTGTGCCCATTCAGGAACCAAGTCCACCAAGAATAATGGGGCATCTAGAAGATTGTCTTCCACTCCTATCGCAAGTTCTCCAGTAGGGATCTGAGACATGTGATCAGCCACCATGAAGTGCATACGTCCCTTATTGATTGCCAATGTGAAGTCAAATTCTAGGAGGATGAGCATCCATCGGGTGATGCAACCTATCATGCATGACTTGATGACTAAGTATAGGAGAGTCTGGTGATTTACAAAGAAGATAAACTTGTTTGCTAGCAAGTAATGCCTAAACTTTTTAACTACATACACTATGGCCAATCCTTAATATTCAGTTGTGGTATCATTTATTTTAGCATCATTCAGTTGCTGCTGGCGACTATCAAAGTATATTGGCTAATCCATGTTAAACTCACTTGGTTGTGCCAATAGGAACCCTATCAAAAATTTTGAGGCATCAATATGAACATGAAATACTAAGTCCCAATTGGGTGCTCGCAGAATAGGGGCGGATGCCAATACCAACTTAAGAGTCTCATAGGATAATTGACACTCTTCTATCCAATGGAATATAATTAGCGATTTGTAGAAGGGGCATGCAATCTCAGCATAATTGTAAATAAATTGGTGGTAGTAGCCCGTATGCATGTACACCCTCTGCATTTGTGGGTGCAGAATGAGCTTAATCTTAATTATAGTCAATGAAAATTCCATTCTTGAACAATATGTGCCCGAGTATTAACCCGTGCTTCACCCACAACTAGCACATCAAGGGATTGAGGGAGATTCGGTAGAGATGACATCTCTCTAATATGAGGTAAATACTTGAGATGGTCATCCCATGACCACCTTTTTGTATGTTTTTCCTTTATTAATAAAAGCTAGCATTTTCTCCCCAAAAAAAAGAAAGGAAGAGGACCTTGATGGAGCAATTTGAGAATATAGGCTTTAATTTAGGACCCTTCCATTGAAAATTTTACTATTAACAAATATTTGTTACTTATATGGAAAGGTTACTTGAATTTTTGGCTCGGCAAGGGTCCTAAGGAATGGTGCTAATTAGAGAATCTTGATTTGGCTCATAGCTTATAATGTAGTTCATTTGGTCAAGTTGACCATGTTAATGGGTTAGTGGTAGTTCAAGCCATTGTAGTGAGTTTTAGGTCTAGATTTTTCTCTCTTTGTGGAGATCCTAAATGACTGTCACTTTGTGTGGATTAAGTTTTTGGCCTCATGTGAGGGGTAGTGAATTATTTTGTCATTTAACTTGAATGACACCACCTTTATTAAAAGCATTGATGACGGAAATGAGAGAGAGAGAGAGAGAGAGACGAGTGCACATGATATAGCTACCTGTACACTAAGTGTATTGACAATGAACATGAAGATGTACATGTGAACCCCTTAGGGTTAGGGTTAGGGTTTGCCCCTATGCCCTATGTGGATAGTGCAATTTACACTATCTTTAACACCCCCTCTTAAATTGCACTGGGTAAGTAGAGGGTGCATGTACAAGACCTTTTTGTGGATTTTGTTTGGTGCATATGCTAGCATCCAAAACTGAAAAGAAATCAGAGTAGTATGTGCATATGTGAGCACAGTGACTACAAAGTGGAAGCATGTACAATGAGTACAACTTACGATCCTGTACATATCGTGGATTTCCCCCTCTTAAGTTGTGGGTCATCCTTTGCCTTTGGGAATAAAACCCAAAAGTAGGCCGAAAGGAAGAGGAAGGAAATATGGAGAAAGTCAAGTCCACCTGGATCAAAGACTAGTCGATCAAAAGATGACTGCGTGAATGTCTGCATGTATGGTTGCGTACTGAACATGTCAAAGCTGAACATGTCATGAGTCATCGTGGAGTGTGCAGCTGCTCTGAAGAAGAGGCATCCGGATGTGAGGCTAGTCGATGTAGCTATGGAGATGTGATCTGGTAGGTTGTGACACATGAGAGTGTCACCAACCCAAAAGAACTGACAGCAATGTGTGAGGTATGCTGCAGTAGAAGTATAATCTCTATCGAATGATGCGGGGTCGAAGAAGACTACATAGTCGATGTGGACAGAGTGATCCAGGGGCTGAAAATCTGGGGCTGAAGGTGCAGGTATGATACACTGCTCTGCTGAAGAAGAAGCCCATAAAACTGACAAGGTATGGAAACCTGTCAAACCTATATGCTCAATGTCATGAGCTGAAGGTCGTCTACTGCATCCATGGCTAAACATCCATCGGCAAGGGATGTAGCATCTGTCATAGGCTCATCGAGAAGGAGCTGATAGTGTAAAGGCCTAGAAGGCTGGAATACAAGTGAGAATGCATAAAATGTCCCTGAAGCGAATGAGGTGCCGAATGCTGATGTAGGGACTGATCTATAATCTTGAATCCAACCACTGATCTGCATCAAGTATGGACTATATACAACAGCCATAAGTGCATGCTGAAACACTGAGTCTCCCCAAGTTGCGCTATGGCTGAACGTGATGATGTCTACTACACTAGAGTAGGACCGTACTACTGATGCATAAGTATCCTCATACTGAGGAATGATCTGCTAATCGAAAGTGGTGGTCATAACTGGATCCAAGGATGCAATGCGGCATGAGTGAGCCGATGCTGAAATGCCCTGAAGACTGATCTGCTGATCTGAACTGCTGAAGGGAACTGAGCCCAAGATATGCTCTATGTCAAAGGTGAAAGCATCAGTGATGGATGCTAGAATAGAATCACCTGAAGAGCTGAATGCACTTGGGCATATATCTCTGCATGCGGCAGAAGATGTGAGTGCTGCGTGCTGAGGACTTACCTGCTGAATAACTGCATGATCATAGGTGAACTCCTGTTCAGTATCTGTATCTGTGGCAAAGGATGGAGTTAGATCCATGCATGAGGGTGATGGCTATACATCACTAAAATCAGCCTGTGCTGATGTAGATGGGCTGCCTCGTACTGAGGACTTACCATCAAATATGCCTCGTGCTGAGGGCTTACTGCGGAATGTACCTCATGCTGAGGGCTTACCAAGAAGTGTGCCTCATGCTGAGGGCTTACCAAGGAATGTGCATGATCAAAAACTACAGGCTGATCCATGCTAACATCTGAAGCATCTGCAACTACATCTGATCTGTCAAAGCCAATGAGGCTAGAGTCTGCATCATAGATTGGTATATACCCTGTGGCAATAAATGGTCGAAGTAGGTTCTCTTTCCACTCACGGATCTTGTCCGGAGTCATGACTGGTGTATCATCAATGAAGTGATGTGGATAACTCCATGCTGGAGGTGGCCTAGTGCTCTGTGCAAGAGGCTTACCCGTGTACCGGCGAGAGTGTCTACCCATGAGAACACTGTAAAGGAGCTGCCACTAGGGGGCTTATGCTAAACTGTCAGAACCAAGTCATGTGAGAACTGATGTGTGTGCCAAGGATCAAGCCTATAGGAAAGTGATGACAACTGTGTGTCGGGAGTAGCCAAGAGGCTATACAAGGCTGATGTATATGTACAGAAACCAATGCCAAAAAATAGTCAACAAATGTGACTGTACATGGATGGCATGTGTGCGTGCAAGAAGAATGCAACAATCCTAAATTTGAGGAGGAAGATCACTCTGCCAAGTGTCACACTGAGTGATGAAGTGCCAAATGCCAAGAGAACTGAACTGGTGTCAGATGTGTGAAAGTGAATACCGATGATAGATTCGATGGGACTGACGCCGATGGGAACTAATCGGGTAATGGGCAATGGCTGACTTGGCTTGGTGGAGTTGGATCTCCTCTATGGTGGTGCTAGTCCACAGCTAGACTACACGTCGAATCGCAAAATGCAGCAAATGAATTTTATCTTAATTCATTTTAAGTGCTGGGTGTGCTGCAAAGGATTAGGAGGTGGTTTCAATGAAGAGGAATCAATGATGCTAGCATGTGGAAATCTTGGATGGTAGATCTGAGGTGCTCAGCATGTAGAGCATGATCTGGCGAGCATTTTTGCAGCTCTGTGAAATTCCCTCTGGATCAAAAGATACAGCCCCCGGAAGGATAGGCCAAACTTTGATCCCAAGAAGGCCAAAAATGGCCTAGGGGGTGATGTGGCAGACTGGTGATCACATGCAGAATACAACTGTGCCTATGAAGAGGCAACTGTGCCTGTCTGGCAATCTGTGTCCTACGGTGGCACATGGGTGACTGTGCTGCTGAGGTGTCCCCTGCTGAGGTGGCAGGCTGACATGTCACTGCTGATTGGGCAGCTGAGTACTGTGCATGATGATATGGCACCTGTGGATAAGACTGCCATGTGGCATAAAAGTAACTGCCCCTCCTCACTCATAGTTAATTTAACCAAACCATGGTTAACTCTGACCACTGTTTAAACCCAGGGTCGCAAGGACCTAACCCAAGTTGAACCTTACATGCCACGTGGCAATCTTACATAATCTACCACATGGCAGATTCTAAGCCAACCCTAGCCGTGGGTCAGGATAAGGTGGGCCAGAATCACGAAGATGCCAATAGAATCTTTGTAAGATTCCATCAATGGACCAATGTCCATCGTCTTCTCCGTTGAGAAGATTTTGAGGAGCCACCGAGCGTAGGTCATTTTTGTTGCAGAGCATGGCGTGGAGGCAGGTCTCGTTGAATTCATTGGAGCACCAAGCTACAAGCTGTGTCGATTAAATGAGCTAGGGAGTCAAGGAAGCTAGGCTGTAGAGCCGTATGAGAAGTTACTGAAGCATGGGCGCCATGTCATTTGGGTCTGTTGAGCGCTGCTATAGTCGCTTGGTTGTAGCTATGAGGAGTCAAGTGTGGCATTGGGTGCAGAAGCTCGTGGGCTTTCGAGTTGGAGGAGGATGTTTCTGCTGAGGCAACCTTTTGGCCGGGGGAGCTCGCTGCGCTCTTGTTGTTGGAAGCGGCTCTTAGAATTTGCCAGAGAGTCGACTGGTGGGCTGCTTTGCATGGGTGCTCAGTCCGTTTATTAGAGAAGCTTGGCAGTGCTGCAGCTGTAGAAGCTCAGTTGGGCCATAGGAGCTATGCTTGGCTGCTTCTTGTCGCCTGTGAGGCTTAGTTGACCGTGGAGACTAGCCTTTGGAGTAGACTGGGGCTCGCTAGAGCTTGGAGGCCATAGTGGTGCTTGGAGTAGCCCGTGAGCAGGAGGATGGAGAGGCCATAGTGAGGAGTCATTTGTATGGAAGGGAGGCCGTTTTAGTTGGTTGCTAGAGCGAGTCGGGCGGTGCTGTAGAGGGCTACCTTGCTGAGACTTCGGCTCGTTGAAGAGGCTGTGGGCAGTCAGCGGTGAAGCTGTGCGTTGGAGCGCCAGGCTGAGAAGCTGCTAAGGCTTGGAGACGAGGAGCCCATCAGTGTCTCCATCACTGTAGATGGCGATCTTGGAGTCTCTGGCTGCTGCTGCAGGTCGCCCTCTCTGCATGTAGATCTTGAAGGAGCCTTTGAAGAAGCCCGAGAGCTACTGGTCACCTTTGGAAGGCTTTGAAGCTCACTGGTTGTGAGAGATCTCTGCTGCCCTCTACTGGTTGTAGCTAAACACAGGACTAGAGAACCTTGAACCAGAACCTTTCTCTCTCACAAAATCTTACAAATCTCTCAAAGAAATCTACGAAGTTTCAGAACACCATAACTTGACCTCCATAAAGCGGAATGGAGAGATTTTAGATCTGAAACGGAGAGGAGAAGGCGCTCTACGATGAGAGCTAGCTGAGAGATGAAGATGCCTAATGAAAGAGGGCTTGTTGCCTTGACGGAACAAGGGCTTGTGCCTTCATGGAGCAAGGGCTTGACTCTCTCTTGACGAAAATCTCTCTCAATGGAAGATGCCTCACGCAAGGAGGGCTTGACACTCATGAAGGGAGTGGAGAACCATTGGCTCTGATACCATGATGACGGAAATGAGAGAGAGGGAGAGAGAGAGAGGAGTGCACATGATATAGCTACCTGTACACTAAGTGTATTGACAATGAACATGAAGATATACATGTGAACCCCTTAGGGTTAGGGTTAGGGTTTGCCCTATGCCCTATGTGGATAGTGCAATTTACACTATCTTTAACAAGCATGTGATATTGTTTAAATGAGGATCTCAAAGTAGCCACATCCGCACTCATATTAACGGTCCATCCCCTCTTTTAACTCTTTTCTCTCTCTCTTCCATTCATCTACCTTTCCCCATATTCACACGTTCACTTGCATTTTTCTCTTTCCCTTTCATTCCAATTTATATCTTTCATTTCCCTTTTACAAGTTATTAGAATTTTTTTTTGTAATATTTGTTAAAGCTACTTACATTTTCTCTAAATGGGGACTTACTGATTGTGCCACCTTGTTGAAAGCAAGTCCATAGTTGTGACTTTAGCATAGATACAACAACTTATGACTCTCATATAGACCATATGTGGAGCAACCTTGACAACCCCAACAAACAAGTAGGTACCTCATTTGTATATTGAATAGACCATCGCATACATTTGCACATAATGCACACTAACTTATACCTATAATTTTTTTTAAAATAACACTTGCATCTACAATAACATTCCAAAAGGTGAATCCTTAGTGGGATCCCCACCTTGTTTTTTTAAAGTTGAATATGGATTTAGCAACAATAAAAGACAAGGCCTATGGTTTATTAGAAATCAATTGCTGCTTTGGCCTAGGAACTATGATGGGAGTAGCAACAAAACAATTTGTCAACCCATGGACCCACCCCCATGTCTCTGTATTAATGGACCTAGAAGAGGAGAACATTCTAAATCTACTTTAAGTCAAAACGGTAGAATTGCCAAATCTTTCCTTAACCTTTTATTGTTAGCTTGATCATAATTGCTCAAGCCTAGGAACTATGATGGGAGTAGAAAAGAATAGTTTATCAACCCATGAGCCTAGTGCCAGGTCTACAGATTAATGTACTTAGCAGAGGAGCTTGTTTTGACAACACTCCAATCTACTATAAGTCAAGTGCTTGTTTAAGAGTTCAAAAGACCTCCCAAAAACTCATCCTTTATTTGTGGATAATCAAGTCATTTAGTGAATGATTTCCCTCTAAAGAAAGGGGTCAAGAGCCAAGAGCCCCAAGAGAAGCAGCCCACCCCTAAGAGCCAGTTATCATCGTTGATTAGCAAGAAATGAAATGTGTCCCCCTTAGATCATAAATATAAAGACACCAGTAAGATCTGCTTGCTAGAAATGTTAAAGCAAATACTATAAGAGCAATGCAAGATATCCTAGACAAAAATCTACCCCCCCAAGATATCCTAGACAAAAATCTACCCCCCCAAAAAAAGAAATAAAGCTTGAGCAAGAAAAAAATATTATGGCTGATGTTATGGGTAGTAATGTAGCCCCATAGCTATTATGCTATTTGAAGCTCAATGTTAGCATCGAAAATTGTCAAGAAAGCTCCTTCTAAGCAAATGAATTCTATCAAAAGAAAGATAACAATCCCTCAAGGGAAAATCAACAAAAGGTCTCGTAAGTAACAAACAAAGCTTGATGATCCTCAAAGTTAGAGGGCTCACTAATCTCGCTAGTTTTCTAGGTAGATGGTTAAGATTCTCCTTCTTATCCCTCCTACATTTCATCCTTTAGAAGGTTGAAATGGAAGATATGAACTCTTAATAAAATTAAACATAGTATTGTACTAACTATGAGTATGGCAAGGGGAGTACTACTATGGGCATTTTACACCACTTTGCTAATGTAGTATAGCATGTGGAAACTAATTATAAGAACAATTGGCTTTTATTCTATATCACACTACAATGTCACTTTGTCTCAATACATGCTCCTAATGTAGTTTCACATAATTATTCTAGAAATATAACTCTTTATGGTGGTAGTTGTATGTGACTTTTAACATGGTGGAATATATCTATGAGATCGATGTTGAGAGACATCACTCAACATCATGTGATTACATGTGCATACCACTAACACATATAGAGTGCTATAAAGGAAAGGGTTAGATGCCCTAACCCTAACCCTAAATGGGTTTGTATATATTCTACATTTTCAACTAAATCTAGTGTACAGTTAGTCCGCAAGCTAACCCTAACCCTAAACGAGACCCGCACGTTGCCACGTTAGCAAGGTGACCTCGCTTTCATATCATCCTTATCTCAAGTTCCATGTCATCAAAAACACCTTAGTTGCCATGTCAGCACTACCACATCATCAGAGACACCTTAGTTGCCACATTAGCACCATCGAGATGTGGCACCATGCCACATCATCATTGCCAAGTCAGTAGGGCCACATCATTAGGGTTGACCTATAACCTAGGTTTAGTCAACTTGACCCTGGTTAAATCAATCTGAACTTGGGTTAGGTCAATCAACTACCACATGGCACTACCCTCTATAAACACGCTATGCACACACTACATGTGTACCTATCTACCACATCATCACAAGGATCCACAAGCACAGTCACTTCATGTGACCCCTGACTGCCATATCATCATTGAGCACTTTGCACCCTTTTTTGCCCCTCCACTTAGATCAAGTTGTATCTCTTGATCCAGGAAGAATCAAGTCGTATCTCTTGATCGTATCTCTATGCACTCGTCACATCACGTGCACATTTTGGTGCAATTATCACTCACTTTTTTTTTTCCAAGAAAGTGACTTCTATTAAGAGAAAAAACCCGTGAGAGCAAGCTCAAAGTGGAATACATCATGAAATCATGAGGATAAATAAAAAACCCCCTCAGAGTGAGGGGAAAAACAACCAAGGCTGAGGCTGAAAGTGCCACCTCAACCCTGTAGTAGTCTCAGAGAAGAAAAGAGAATCCTTCCATTCCTTGAAGAAAGAAGCCCTCCTAGCTAAGGCTGCATGGGAGTCTCCCTGCATACCCGTCCATACGGCCATCAAAGTATGTACGGTGTCTGTCCAGATACTAGCCAATGTGTGCGAGGGATAAACTTGAGTACCCTCCAAAGCCTCTGTGCATCTGGCTCTCTAGATATGCCAGGATGCTATGCTCGCCAGAGTCTCCCAAGAAGTATCCACAGAGGCATGTATAGCTGTAAAAGGAAGGTGTGGTACCACATCCAACGAATAGGACTCAGTCCGATGACATCATACTGAAATGGCCCGAGAGGAGTCAAATCTCTCATAGAATACCTGAGGCCCTCTAAGAGAAAGCCAAGCCACTGAGCCCCACGTCATAAAAAATGGGGAGTGGGCAAAGTGACTAAAAATCCTGGCTACCCCCATCCAAATCATCCTCGCTTGTCTGCAATCCCATAAGCAATGCTGAATAGTCTCTGAAGTAGAGAGGCATCGAGGGCAAGTAGGGTCAGCTCCGAACCTAGACCTCCAAAGGTTCACTGCAATCCCACCATGGATAGAAAGCCAAAAGAAGATAGAGATCTTTCTATTCCTGTGGGATTTCCAGAGTCTCCTCTAGAAGCACCTCTGCAGATCCGCAGTGATATCAAATGTCTCCCAATGAGCAACTCTAGAAGGTCTCCAACCTCTACTACTGAGCTGATATCTCCTGGCATTACTGACCGTGTAACGAAAGAAGGGAATGCTCTTCTCTCGATGCCCTACATCAATCCACTCCCACTCTCCAGGGTCCCACTACAAATACCTGATGGGAACTCCCCCATAGAGCCAAAGCCTCCAAGACCCGATGGAGAGTAGCCGGGGGTCTGGGTCTAGGAACCACTCTGAATCTGATCCTTGCACCAAAAGACCTACAACCTTGATAGGCTAAAAAGCAGACTCAAGCAAGATGTCCTCTGTGGACCTGAGCAATCTGCCACCATCCCGGACACTAAAAACTAAAGCATCCTCTTGTGCATCTCGAAAGGCCAAAACCTGAAGCGAAACACCGCCTCTCGTAAAAGTACCTGCCCAAGTGGAGGAAGTGAGTGGCATATCATCTGTGTCTACCCAAACCTCTGGAAGGGCTGCCTCAATCTGCAAGATCTTCCCTGCACTCCCTCTGAGATGTCCTGTCAACCTTGATTTGGTTTCCTCTGGAAGCCTGCAGAAAGCTTTCCAAGACCCCATAGATGATGCAGGTCCCCTCTCCCACCTGGACCACTGCATGTAGAGTGAGGCACCCAGTGGTCTGCCATGATCATCTAAAATACTGTCATTCCACATGATGGGTTGCCTATCAATCTCTTCCTGAGAGGAAGGAGGAATCCTCCGAAGAGTGCTTCTGAAACTGGCCCAAGCTTTCAGAATGGCAACCATGAGAGGGGACGAAGGTAATCTGAGGTGTGCTGTGGTGAAGATCCACCTACCAGTCACCTCGTGAAGAAGGTGTGCACCTCTGTATGCTATTGGTAAGAAAGTCCTTCCACGGTTCCTGCCCTGGCATAAGTCCCTGCACCACCATCTTGCAAAGTAAAGCTTTGCACTATAAATCTAGATCAATAATATTGAGACCCCCTTCCTGTGTAGGGAGGATGAGGGTCTCCCAAGCCACCCTGGCTACGGCATCTGCTGTGCCATCAAGCCCACTCCAGAGAAAGTTTCTAATCGGTCTTTTGAGCTGAATGATGCAGTCCCTAGAATGGCACCAGCATGAACAAACAAACCACGCCGTGGCCAAGAGGACCTGGTTAACCACCACAACTCTAGAGGCAAGATCCAGCTTGGCTGAGCTCCAAAAAAGAAGCTTCCTCTTGATGCTCTCCAAAACGGGAGCAAACTGCTGCGTGGTAGAAATATCCAAGCCGACCTGGCAGCCCAAATACCTGATAGGCTCACCCCTTTGAACCCAAGTGAATCCTATGTCAAGCCCCCAAACTGGAGTGTCCTCATCACTGATCCAAAAGCCATTGGATTTATGCCAATTTATTTGTGCCCCTGCTGCCAAGCAAAATAAATCCAATGTTGTCTTGAAAGAAGTGAGCGTCTGTGGAGTGGCATCCAAGTAAACTGTTGTGTCATCTGCCAACTCATTGTCAAGTAGCTCCTCTTCCCTTCTGATGGGAAGTCTCAGCCCAAAGATGTCAGCTTGAGATCTAATATGAATACTCATAGCTTCGGCCACGAACAAAAAAAGGAAAGGAGCAAGGGGGCATCCCTGACGGACTGATCTCGAAATCTGAAATCTCTTACCCCTTACCCCACCAATAAGTACCTAGCTATGGGTTGATCTATACAAAGAGGAAACACCTCTAATCCAAGCATCAGTAAAGCCAAAGCATAGAAGGGTGCCCTCCAAAAAACCCCAATCTACTCTATCATAAGCTTTCTCAAAATCCAAAAGTAGAATGGCAAGATTCTGGCCACTCTGCATGGCCCACCACTCGGAAGCTTCCCAAAAAGAGAAAATGTTATCAAAAATGCTTCTGCCATGCACAAATCCCATCTGAGTGTCATGAATAAGATCAGGGAGAAGGGGCTGCAATCGGAGGCTGATAGCCTTGGCCAGAATCTTGTAACAAGTCCCCAGAAGTGTGATAGGCCTCCACTGGGACACTAAATTTCTGCAACCTCCTTTTGGGATAAGGTGGATGAGACCCTCTGTAAGTGACCCAGGCATCTCGCCAGAGTCCCAAATGGCCTGCAGGGCTGAAGTAATATAGTCTCCAATCATATCCCAAAACACAATGAAAAAAGACGGGGTGAGGCCATCCGAACCTGGGCACTTGCCCTTGTGAAGGGCTGAAAGTGCAGTCCTGAACTCTATGTTGGTGAAAGGTGCATCAAGTAGAACATGCATACCTGGATTCACCAACACAAGGATACTCTGCCGAATAGCCTGTCTAACATCCTCTCTAACATGTGTCTCAGGATCAGCAGTAAGAAGGGTGGCATAGAAATCTGAAGCTATGCGTAAGACATCATCAAGCTCTGTCTGTAAAACCCCATGCGAGTCAATAAGCTGGGATACACTCTCTTTACTATGTCTAGGGCCAAGAGTAGAGAAAAAGTGTTTATTGACTCTACCACCCATCTGAATCCAGAAGGACTCCTGTGCATGAAAGACATACTCTGCTCTCTGATCAAGCAATAACTGTTGATGAGCCCTTGCTGCAGCAAGGCGCTCCTAAATCCAAGCATCTGAAGCCCGTTTCTACTCTTCCCTCTGCAAAGCTACCAACTGCTGGCGAACACCAATCTCACGTCTAAGAATATCTCGTCCCTTGGTACAAGCAACTGAGCGGTAGAAGTCGCTAATACCTGAAAGGGCAGCGGCTACATGTGATGGATATGGCTGCCACCTAGATAATGAGAAACCCATATCTACAGGGCTGCCTCTGTAAGGTCCTCCTCTGTGTAAAAGGCATCTAGAATCCTGATGCTCGCAGACCGGCCTCTCAAGTGAGGCTCTGAGATAGCCAACACAATAGGATAGTGGTCTGAAGTGGAAACCCCAACAGCAATGCATACCGATCCACCTCTGTCTAGTGCCCAATCATCTACATAGAATCTGTCAATGTGTGCATGAATAGGCATCTGCTACCTCCTTTCGACCAAGAGAACAGGAGGGACTGTGGCTGAATAAGAAAGGCATCATCCCACTAAGTATCTCTGCCATAGAAGTGAAAAAGGAAGGCATCCCAAGCTACTCTAGTGCCCAAGGTAGGTGACCAAAAAGTATGGCCAGAAAGCAACTTGCCTGACTTGGCACAATCTCTAGAATCTAGTTTGTGCTCTTGAATAAATAAGATATCAATGGAACCCCCAGTAACACATGGATGAAGCTGATCCCGGATCAGCTATCTATGACGGTGATGTGGGACGCTGCCTAGGCCCTGTATGTTCCAACTAATAATCCTCATTGACGGGAGGATGTAGAGTGGAACACCTTACCTAACCTAGTGGTAGAAACAAACCCCTCAACAGGTTAAGACCTCCTGCTTGAGGAGGGAGGAATGGAGCCAAGTGGCAGAAAATCAACAGGGGAAAGAACCCTACCACCTGAAGAAGAAGCCCTGTCAACAGGAAACCCAATCACTGGCTCCCCAAAAGTAGCGAGCACAAACTCCTCCTTTGGGAAATTTGAACCATCTGCCAAGGCTGAGAACGAGTTCCTGTGAAGAAAGCCAGACACGGAGTGCAAAGGATCCCCTCTAAGGGAAGGAGATCAATAGTGTAAACCATCCCCTTCCCCATATCTAAGGGAGGAAGTGAGGACTGCTCTCTATCCTGTGTCTGCCCAGCCGCGGAGACCTCTACTGCCTCAAGAAGAGCATCTGGCACCGCTGGATCTAGGGAAGAAGCTGTAACTGGGGAGGAGGTCGAAGCTCTAGGGTCTCAGACTGTGCGAGGTGAGACTAGAGGGACAGCTCGAGGTGAAGCAAAGTCCACTAATGTACCCTCGTGAACTAAAGGAGGGACCTGCACACGTGCCAGAACCCACTGGAGAGCGTTGCATGCCCCTGAGGTAGGTGGGGGTCGAGGAGTAGGAGATGTACCACCCCCCTGTCGAGGCCGAGGAGCAGGTACTGGACCTGTACCACCACCATCCTGAGGAGGACCGCCAAGCGAAGGACGAGGAGCAGGTGCTGAGAGAACCTATCAATATTTGCCCCACATCTTCCTTCTGTCTTTGTCCTTGTGGTGATGACTCTAGTTGCCCAGCCTCCAAATGCACCTTGGCTAATGCTTCCTTTCTCATTACAACATCATATGCATCCAATGAAGGCCAATAACTCTTTACCAAGACTCACTTTATTAATTGGGTCTCCAATTCTAACATAAACTTGTTCACCTTCAAGTTCTCCAATTGTCAAGACTTTTTCCTCAAACCCCTCCACATGCTTAAAAGTTGTCTGCAAATATTCAAATGACAAGGTCTATATAATAATGACCCATACTAGCCATTGCTTACCACCCTACCACATAAACTAATCCAGTTTTGCAATAAAAAATCATTTGCCATCTTCTGCATGCCAAAAGAATTTACAAAAGAAGTTGTTATCCCTCCCATTGATACCAAGTAAGACCCAAACTACAACCACCACCCTTGTATTTGCTAATAGATGATGATAGCCCTCAAGTTACATGCTCTCTCTCTCTCTCTCTCTCTCTCTCTCTCTCTCTCTCTCTCTCTCTCTCGGAGGATCATTTCAAACCCTGCACCAGGAAATGCCAAAACTCCAACTCCAACTTGCTGCTCTTAGAAGGAAGATATAGGACATGGAGAGCAATGGAAAATAAGAATTTCACTTTCTCATCACACCACCATCATTGCAATATTCCTCATATTGTTTCACATCATCCACAAGGATTCTAATGGACTTAAGGTCCCACTCTATCCTTTTCCAATCACCAAGAACTAAAGTGTGAGATTTGGTATGACTTGAGACGAGATGATTTAGTATGCTAGCTTGATTGGGAGGCTAGAGGGGGGTAGTCTTAGGAAGAGGGGAGGTGTTACGATGCGAGGAGACTTGACTAGGCTAATCAGGAGGAGTTTGAGTGAAGGAGGTTATGAAAGAGGAGCCTTGGAATTGAGTGGATGGGACAATGACAACCTAAAAGAGGATTGTCTCTTTGGAGTCATTGCTCAAGTTCATATTGTGTGACAAGAGTGCACATAGGATGATGGCACAATGAGTAGAGGGTGAAGATTGAAGGGCACATGGCTAAATAATGGCATGGAAGGTATGTGGTGGAGCTATAGTCAGGCACTCGAGGGGGCGGAGTAGGTCAAATGCTAGAGAAAGAGAAGCAGAATTGCTAAGCTTTGAGAAGTAGCACAACACAGAATCCATGTCAAGTCATGCAATTTGTACCTTTTAATAAACAATTATCAAAACATTAACCCTATGAAAACATATACAAATGCCCACTTTTGTCCCTCTCAGTGTAAGACCTTTACTAAAAGTTTCTAACAAGCAATTATGCGGGAAGAAGGATGCTGATAGGTTTCATGCTCTAGCAAGGAGGGTTATACAAAAGTAAGAAGTGCATAAAAAGGAATAGCTTATAGCAATTAATCATAGATAGAGAGATATCAACTTGCTTTGTTTCCCCTCCATAATGCCCATCTACAAAAGTAGTGCAAGCATCTATAGACGAAACTATATTCTACATTTCAGAATGGCATTCAAGACTCTCAAAACCATGCAATTGGTCCAGGAGGAGATTCCAATGCTTAGTCTACTTGGGTGGCACGCAATTCACAAAACAATACTAAAAAATGCAATGGGGGTGGTAGAAGAGTGTTGCTAATGTACATTGTAGACAATGTAGAAAAGAGTGGCATCATGTTGGCTCCTACATTAGTAAAAAATGCAATGGAGTGTCTCTCATTGTATCTCTGGAATACTAATGCAGAGTATAAGAAGCAACATAACCACATAGTAACCCCATAGAGCAAGGCACAATGAACATCAAGATACATAGGACGATTTGATTTTGCTCTACGAAATGCAGTCTAGAAGTTGGAGTTGAATGCCATTGAATAAGGAATAGTATGCTATTTAGTAAGGAATAATAGTCAAGGAGGTGGATACTAAATGCAATTTAGCCTAGCAAAAAAGAAGATGAAGCAAGTCATTTTGGGCAAGTTTGCCATCATCATTTGAAGCGTAACTATATGCAACTATTGATGTACTATCGTCAACTTCATGCAACTTGGGACATGCAAACACTACATCAAGAATGCATGTATGATACTCTTGAAAAGGTGCTATTCATATCCTAAGGAGCAAGCATTATTTGCAATATGACACGTCTTGAAAAAGTGCTATTCATATATTAAGGAGCAAAGTTCTAAGGCATGACATTATTTGAATTACCCCAATGGAGATTAAATTTGAAGATAAATGTAAACATAGAAGAGGGGTGTCTTTATGTTGATCCTGCATACATCTAGCTATATTTACTTATTTTAGACATGTTAGGTGTCACTCAAATGTTATGCCATGTGGATCTCAAAGAGCTGCTCTCTTCTCATTCCTCTTTTCCTTGCGATTAGTTGCCATCGTAGGCAATCTTGCCCAACCGCCTCCCTGCCATGGATCTGTTGTCATGAATCTTGCTGGCCTCCCTACACATCTATACTTCTATGGCCTTCCCTGGCATAAAAATTAATGAAATCTTGATTTATGAGATCAATCCCTAGCTGCATGAAATCGTTAGCGCTCAACGATCATTGTTGCTCCTCTCATAATCCTCTTCCTTCCCAAATAGTGTGATTAGTGTAGTGTTACAAAATCCCATCGTGGATTGTAAGCTTTGCAGAATTGCAATAGCTCCCGTTGAGCATTTTGCATTTTTGCAGCTCGAGTTTGAGATGGTAGCACCAATCACATATGCGCTTCATGAAAGAAGCTTCCCACCATTGTCTCTCTGGATGAGGTTCTGGGTGGAGGGCCATTTGCTTTAATGACTCTACTCATTGCCTCACACTCTCTACCACTTGCCAACAGGAAGAATACTCTCTAATCCCTTTGTCAGCCAAGGCCCAAAGCCATCAATCCCTAAATGCAATCCCCACCATCAATCACTGCGTGCTATTTTTGATTGGTGGAGGGTGCAAAGGGATTAAATATGGCTGCATTGTGGAGCTACAAGAAGGCCCCTTACCCTAGAAAGACAAGCGTGAGCAAGCACCCTAGCTTTCTTATGTCAAACGTCTACTCATCTCAGTGTTTAGCTAGAAATCTCTTTGTGTCTAAAAAAATTCATTTCGGTTTGAATTTTACACACTTCAAACTTCGAAGTGCTGTCCTTTCTTAGTTCTGAAAGCTATCTTTGGCTCATTCTCCCCCCTACATCATGACTTGCTTCAACATGCAGCTAAAGCCAGAGCCCATCTAACTCGGCCTCCAAGCCATCATGAACCACAAGGTTGGCTATAATACAAGTAGCAACAACAACAGTCCCATCTTCATTGTATGAGGGATAGAACCTACAAGAGCACAGATCGTCAGAAAAGAAAGCGAATTCGGTGGGATTAAAGGAAGGAAAGATGGAAAACAGCAATTCGGGGAGAGGACGATCAGGGAGAGGCTCAACACAAGCATTCGAAGAGCGATCAATGAGATCCATACTGCCAATGGAAGACACAAATCGACTATCTATAGGAGGAAAGGGTCAAAGGAAGACACAAAAACCAAGTGTTGTATGTAGTGAGGTAGCAGCTTGAGGGTCAAGCAGAATGAGGAGAGCAAGGAGTAGATTTTGGACACTATGGTGGGTAGCCAAGCCAAGAATTCATGAGCAATGGCATTTTTGTGGTTGAGCAGCAATATGACGAGCAATTGAACGCTCCTTTTTTTTTAGTAGCTTGAGGATAACCACAACAAGGAGTAATCGTGGCGCTCGATGTCACAAGAAGCATTGCATTTGCATAGGAGATTTTGGACAAAACTTCAAACCTAAGGGCTGATTGTAGTTTAGTCAAGATCATCTCGCACCATATCTGCCTTCTTCCCTGACCAACCCAACCTCTCCTATTTTTGGCTTCTTTAAAGAAAATGTTTCTACTTGTGGCCCTATGCATCTTCTTCCCCACTTTCTATGACTTAAGCAATGTCTTCCAAACGATCTGCCAGCTTCCCTAGAGCTTCAATGATCGTCACTCTACCCATTGAGGTTATACTTGCGAGTCGATCTTGAGGTTGAGGTAGAAATTGTGTACCAAATACCTCAAAACCATTAGCGGTGGTTTGGTTACATATTTCCATCTTTGTGTTGGGGAGTTTTGTATCTCATTATGTTACCATTTGTATCACTTGGAGTACCCCATAAAAAGAGAGAAGGTATAGTGTGGTGGCATAGGCTAGAACTTGGAAATAGAGTTAGGCATTTAGTAAACCGAATCAACAAGCCCGAACCTAAAGGTGCCACAATCTTGAGGCCCAAGTTGATATGCCTCTAGCAAAATGCAAATTGTGAGAGGGATGAGGAGTATCATAAAAAGATGTGTGATGAGGTGATGGTATTTATGCTTAACATATTGGAGGTTCATGCAATGTTAGAGTATTGAGGGAGGTGGCTCAATAGGTTGGTGAGGAGAAAACCATTGAGTGAGTATAGTGCGGATTGCGATGGTAGGGAATCCTTGTAAAAGATTTTGTTAAAGATGTCTTCGATTCTACACAATTGGTGACCACAAGAACAAGGAATGATGGCTAGAAGAACCCAATAGTACTGAGGGCTACGAGGAGGGTGGGGGGAGCTAGGACTTGGGCATGCATAGTGTGGGCAAACAAGGGGGGTTGTGTTGAGTAGCCTTGCAACACAAGGCCTCTTATGGGTTTAACACAAGTTTAAGATAATAGTAGCAGGGGTTGGAATGACTACTATGATGTTTCTATGTTGGCGACCTTCAATAGGGTGGCTCTTACTGATGCAAATTACTTCACTCAAAATTGCATTACTCCCTTGAGCTACCGAGGCCTTAGTTAGGCATCCCTAACCAAACTTACAAGGCATCTCCTAAAACCCCCATCACTTTATGTGTACTTCTATGAATCACTTTGCAATAGTCTCCCACTAAGAGTCTCATCTAAGTAAGGCTACAATCATAATTAGCTAAATGTTGAAGCTACATCATAAAGAATTGTGTTGAAGAAGAAAAAAATGTCATTTGGATAAAGTTAAAACTTAAGGGGGGAGCTCAGTTAAATGGAAATTGATTGTTCATCATATGTTGAAGCGATGTCATAAGAATTGTGTTGAAAAATAAAAAATGCCATTTGATCAAGTTAAAAATTAAGGGGGGAATTCAGTTATGAAAGTGAAGGTCAACGGGAGAACCTTTTCCATGTAGAGCTATAATAGACTTGCGCACCATGGGCACCGCCCACGGATCATGGATGGGCAAGATTGCATGCCCACGTCTAGTCCATCGCCTAGATGCATTCAATGCAAGATGAACAGGCATGGGCGGCTCTAGTCTGTAAAGAGCCGAGTAGTCCTACCATTTTTAGGGCAAATTTATTAAAGCTCATATTTTCCATGTGTATTTTTAGGCCAATTTATCAAAATTGGGCACTAAAAATTAGATGAGACAACTTCGAGAAGCCTCTCACTTAACATTAAGGATGCAGTCCTCAATGCCTTGATAGCAATAGATTACTCAATGACACAAAACAAACAATACGTGATGCTCAACATGGATTTAGAGAAAGCATATGATAGAGTCTCCTGGGATTTCATCCTAGCCACAATAAGGTCAGTAGGGGTTGGAGAGAAATTCTGCGCAATGGTCAATATGCTTTTTACAAATGCCTAGGCTCAGATAGCAGTGAACGGATACCATTATAAGAGCTTCAAATTGTAGAGATAAGTTTGGCAAGGGTGCCCACTGGCCCCTCTACTATTTGCCATAGTCACTGAACCACTACTGAATCAAATTGACTGGCATCAAAATAGAGGATCATTGAAAGGACTACCACTCCCGAATGGCACCACCTACTGCGCGCAGTTTTTTATAGATGACAACACAGCCCTACTAGAGGGGATTGAAGATAACATCGCAAAGTTCATTGAGATCTTCAATGAATTTGTAGACTTGTCAGGATCGAAAATAAACAACAGTAAAACAGAAGCCCTCTGGCTGTCAAGGACTGAGTAGCCACAATGGGAGGATAGATTCGACTTTAATTGGGTACCAAGAGGATGCATAATCTGACACCTCGGATGCCCAATCGAGGTAGGAGTATCCCTAAAGGACCAATTCGAGTGGGCATTCCAAAAAATTTCTACAAAATTCGACAAGTGGTCGGGGAAAATGTTCTCACTCACAGGAAGGATAACAATAGCCAAGCATGTTTTGGAATCAGTATTAGTGTACGTACTTTCCCTTCTGCCCTTCTCAAACAATTGCCTCAAGAAAGTTGACAACTTTGTTTGGGAGGGAAGATGGCATGCCTTTAGTGCAGATCTACTTTTCACAGCAAAAGAAGATGGAGGAGTGGGACTAACGAGAATGAAAGATAAGAACAACGTCTTATGCATGAAGACATTGATGGAGTTGGGCAGCGACCAACCATGGGCAAAAATGGCATTAGACCTTATTGGCAGGAATGCCCCTCTAGGGATAAGAGAACCTTGGCAAGATCTAGTACTGACGGACATAAAGCTCAAAGTTCCAGCATCGGCTCTACTGTCAGAGCTACTCCGACTATGGAAAACAAAAACAGAGGGAAGCTATTGGGGCGGAAGTAGAAAATTGCAGGGCGATGCCTCATTGGGTAGATCATTATGGCTGACAGACTGGGCTCTAAAAGATTCTCCTGCGTATGCAATAGCTAATCCTATAATGGCATCTAGGCTCTACGGAAAAGGGCTGATTGCTTTCAGGCAAATTTGGGATCCAAGAGGAGCACAATGGATGGACATGGAGCATATAAGTAGGAAATATCAGCTGACCAGAGCTGAAGAGAGATTCATACAAGGCTTAGTCAACAATCTAAAATCGGATTGGCCAACGAGCCTTGCCTTCATAGAGGCGCAAGATTTCAAGGGATTTGTGTGGCGATCAGGTAAAGAGTAATCTAAATTAACGCTGCAGGACTTTAAAGAAAGACGAGACAATGGTGTAGTGTAGTCAGCAAAAGCCCACTGGAAATTCCATGCACCGATGGACAGAGATAAAACATGGTTAATGAGGCTGAGGAGAAGCTGGAAAGCGACCCCCTCCACCAAACTAAACTTGTTGATGTGGAGGATTCTAATGGGGAAACTCCCAATCAGAACTAGGCTCGCCAAGTGGAACCCGAGAATATCTCCACTGTGCCCACTCAGCAACAACTTCAGGGAGACCCACATGCACCTGCTTTGGGAATGCCCGATTGCCCAGGAACTGTGGAAGGAAATAGAGGCAAGACTAGCTAAAATGAAAATACAGGTCAAAATCAAGTGGAAAGCAGCTTTACTAGGGGGCAAGAAAAACCTCAACGACTTAACGCATTAGATGCTACAAGTGATTAGAGCTCTTGTGCTAGACATCATTTGGAGGCACAGGAATGCCATCGTTTTCCATAGAGCGCCTAGATCTAGGATCCCCATGGAAAAAAGTTTAGAGGAAGTGCAAGCTCTCACTGCCCTTTTTGGAAAAAAGAATGACGCTTGTAATGCCTTGTCAAGGCTGTGGGTTTAAAGCTAGTACCTCCACTCTGGAAGGTGAATTGTAATTATTTCTCCTTTTCTTAATATATTTAGCTTTATTGTGGAAAAAAAAATAGCAAATTCGCCCCTAATTACTTGGCCAGCACTAGGACGTTTTTTCAAATTCTGAAATCCTGTGCTTCCACATGGCACAATATACACCCTTAGATTTTTTAAATTCTGAAAGCCCAAAAGCTTTGAAAGCTTTTGAAAAGCTACGTAAAAAGCCAACTGCGTAAAAAGCCAAGGCAAAACCTTTAAATATAGGTGAAATGGACGAACGTAAGCCAAAAACAACGTAGATTGCTTTATGAAGGCTATTGGTTTGTGAAGAGACCCTCACGTATTGGCTTTCGAATGTTCACGTGCCGTCACCATCAGGTTTGCTCCTGCTTATACTGAAGCTTGTATCAAGCCACTGCCCATGAATCTCCTTCGTTATGCTTTCTGTGTGTTTGAGAGGTTCAACGAAGCTTATTGCTATAGAACGGTCTGTTTAAACTGTTGCCATTGGCCGTTGTAGCAAATCGACGAAACCCAGTGTGACTTCTCGTTCTCCCTCCAGTTTACCCACTACGGTCCCGGCATGGATATGATCCTCGCCGGACATATGCAATGCTTTGGCTAGGACACGAAAATGGATACCGTGATTTCTCTGTCTATCGATAACAGCATAGGGCATTTTGCTAGAAAAATGCCGCATCGAGGAGTTTTCGCAAAGTATTGTACCGTCGCTTGTTCGTCTCGTGACGGTTAGACTCTGTCGAGCCGTGATCGTGCCCGATGCTCTGCAGCGCTTCGTAAGCCAATGCCGGTGTTTGCAAAATCTAAACTTGCAGGATTGCGAGCAGGAATGCGAGCAGGATTGCGAGAAGCCGCAGTCCCTCTTCCTCACTACTCCAAATCTCCTCTCTTGTGAAGTCCGGTACTCTTGCTACAGCCAAACTTAGCACTTCCGCCTGCAAGCTCCAAACTTGAGGGTTGTAGACCTCGAGAACGTGGCGAAGACTGAGCTGATTGGGTGCTTGAAATTGAAGACTTTGCGCATCGTTACCGATACTGAAACACGCATCAATACTTATCCGCCCATCATAAAACACCGCTGCTGCTCTACTAGAGTGCTTCCCAAAGGAGGATGCTGCGCGTGGCCTTGCAAGATGACGAGGGACTTCCACAAGCGGCTAGACGTTGAAGTGATTGAAAAGCATATGCCAATGGGAGAGAGCCTGAGCGAGCTTCGCATCGAGATTCCTGAAGGAGATCGAGCGTGGAAGTATGAGGTGCTAACGGAACCAGGTGAGACTTATGGACTCTCGAGAAGGTGGCCGGATGGAGTCAGTAGAAGGTGGCATTGGATTGACTTACCCTTGGAAAGTTCACTTCTACGTGGCAACTCGAATCTTACCTAAGCTAACCTATTTTGTTGGAAATGAGTGGTTGTTCAGTTTATCCCTTTCGACTTGGATACCATGAGGCAGCCCAATGAAAGTCTTGGAATAAGCAGGAGGAATTCTCAGATCCTCCAAACGTAGAGCTCATGGGGCTTTAAATCCAAATACGTTACCTACAATGGGAGTGAACATATTGGTGACGGAACCCTCTTCAAATAGATCTAAAGGATAAGCGACATATGCGATATAAGCACTCCTTGTGGCTTACGTAACATGGACACTTTGAGTTGCTACCATTGGTAGACTACACAATAAAATAGTTTGGAGGTGGATGGGATGCAAACATCAATAATTGTTGCGATCTGATCAAAGTTTGCAAAAGTGTCAATGATAACTATTGCCAACTCATAAGATCATGGACATAGTGAATCATTTTAGATATAATAAGATGTTATTTATACGCACTTTTATATTTCCATAGTCGTAATTTTTTGGAATCTTGCAAAGGCAAAAATTGTAACTACAACTGCTCGAAGATGTGTGAAGATGATTACCTTGATGGTTTGAACATCTTTGATCGTTGGATTGTGTACAGCTTTTGTGCTTGAATTTATCATCTTTAGGAAATTGCACATATGCTAACCAACATATCCAAACATGCAAAACATGAGGAATGCATATTGACTAATCATGATTGTTTTTCAGATTCCAACATTCCAGCAAAGAAATAGGCGACTTCTCGTTGAGCTGTGGACGTCACAAAGGATACTCCACGTAAGTAGAATGTACGGTCATTTCAATTTTGAAATGTTTCTGCACTGTCTGTTGCTCTGGTCCGCATTAATGTACTACACCTCCAACACTGGAGGTGACTATTCGAAACGGGGGGATGGCACGTTCCCCTATGATATATAATTTTTGGAGAGACATGTGCCGGCTCTCCACCATACATTACGTATGGTTTTTTTTTTTAAAACACCTCATCTTGAGCACGCACACTTCTTCGCACATTCTGTTTCCGCAAGGGAACATTACATTTGCTTGGTTCGACCAACATACTAATCATGTCTGCAACACTTCTGTTTTCGAGATGTTTGCAGCCTCCAAACGAGTGTCTTCTCCTAAAGGTACGCACAACAAAATGTATTTGCTTGATTCAAGTTATTTTATCAATTCTTTCACCTTCTAAAGATAGAGGTTCAGTCCATTTTGCTTTTCCTGTTGCGTTTAGACAAAACCACGTGAGTGAAATTGTAGCAAAGTTTCGGATGGTTTTTATTATTAATCCCTGTAGGTGTTTAAACCCGAACATAAGACATCGATTCATGTCACGATGTAGAAATGACCACCGGAAACTCCTTCGAACATGACCATTCGTCAACGCTCAGAGCAGCCAGAGGTCGAGCTATTCAACTTGATATAACATCAAGAAAGATGTCCTTGAGGCCAGCTACGTCATCGTGGTTGACCATCGCAGATAGATACAAGCAATGGGTTAGTAATTGCGCAGCTATTTTCTCTAGCCTTCAAATCTGCGGTGTCTGTGGCATAACCACGCTACTGTCTGCAAACCAAAGGATCGTTTCTTCGCAAGGCATAGGCATCTCGAGCCACAGCGCCGCACTCGAAAACATGATACTTTTGGATGCCTGCGAGAATATGGGCATGCAAGTGACTTACTGGAAATGCCAAAGCTGCACACGAGATGCCCAGCGGAGCAGATACATTGTGCGGTTGATGCCACAGTACTCTCGGCAGTTGCTTAAAACAAACCACCTCCACACGCAACTGCTAAGCATCATAGATATATCCATTTCAGTTACCACGACTGCAAATGCGATTGCTCGTGGCACACTCGATCGAAGGTCACTTCTAGACAATCCTCTGATATCTTGGCGAAACGTCCCACTAAGCTCGGCTCAAGAAATCGTGACGAACGAGCTGTCAGGTGTGCTCGCATACAACATCGAGAACAATCCAATATTGCACAAGTACAATTCTTTAGCAGAGCGTGTGGACATCAAGATGGGTATGTGCATCTTGAGTCCTCAAACCATTGCAGGTATCTTGGAACTACACGATGAGACAGCTCCCTTCGAGTTAATGTCAATAGCGGAATCTCAGCCTGAGCTCCTGCTTTTGCAAAACATGGTGGACCCCGTGAACCGTCGCGCCTTTGATGCAAGGGACAAGCATGAGTTTGCCTCCATACAGCTACGGGGTACAGAAATGCTTTCAGAGAGGGTCGCTTCATTCCACGTCGATGGAGTAGCAGCAGCTGGCAGTGCGTGCGTTGACATAACCATGGAGTCAACAGTGTTCCCCTTCCTGTTCCCTTTCGGACGGGGCTACTATGATGGCTGCATACAGTTCAGCAACTATGTGAAAATGAGAATATGCACCTTATTCTCTATCTACACGCTTTACAAGCCGTACTTGTTGATCATGTTCCAGTTAAAACAGGCAGTGATGATTGCCAATTCAAGCAACTCTACATGCTTGCAACGAGACATCGACCAATATAGGAAAGCCAACCCTGCCACGACCGATGAAGATGCAATGAGACACGTGCTTCGCTACAACATGCCATCAACAATGCCGGGGTCCCCATCGTGGCATCAACGGCAACTGAAGGACCTCATAACGATGGTCGATGCTTGGGGCCTCCCAGATTTCTTTCTGACATTCACTGCAGACGAGGTCACCAATACACGGTGGCAAGAAATTAATGTGATCGAGAGCATCGCAACACATTATAATGCGCAATTCACTTGGAAGGACTGTCCTGTTGAATGCGTGGCACTTTTCCACGCACGCTTCTGCATGTTCATGCGCAAGCATTTGCTTTCATCCGACGGTCTGCTTGGCCAAATACAACACCATGTTGTTCGTTATGAGATACAAAACAGGGGCTCCCTACACGCCCATGTCATATTGTGGGTCCACCATGATGACCGTTAGCGAATTGCAAATGAGATTGCGGCTTACGTCCCAAGGGACGAGGCCCTGGATCCTCAAAACACAAGGCTGCGAGAACTAGTTCTCAGGAAGCAGTTGCACGTATGCAGGAAAGCGTGCTACATCGGACCGTCACACCACAGTTGCAAGCACGGCTTCCCTTTCGCAACACAGCCAGAATATGAACCCATCCTCGACCCTATGACGCAACGTTGGTTGTATTACCGGCCGGGACATGAGCACCGAAACGTCATCCCTTACCACCCTTCCGTGTTATTGTTGTGGGGTGCACAGATGAACATACAGCGGGTGACAAACTCTTCAATCTCTCACTACCTCCTCAAGTACGTGATGAAATCTGAACCAATGGGCAAACTGAACATCCGTTCAGAAGATGCCTCGTGTTTGGGATTGCAACATCTCGACGAAGTAAAGCTGAAACTCATCGCCACGAGCCTCCTATCAAAACCAACCTCTCCAACAGAGGCCGCGCTAAACTGCATGCAGATACCAACAATCACAAGGAGCGAGACCGCCGTTCACTATGTCGACTCCTCGCCATCATCTCTAAGACAAGGCATCATCTCGCGAAACAACAATGTCACCCTGCACCCGGTCGACATATACTGCGGGAGACCGAGCGCCATCGAGGATAGCACGTTCTACGATTACCATAGGCAATATGTGATCCGAAAGCCCAAGGAAACGCAACGTGGAATGCTCGGTCTTGACCTCTTCAGCAACAGGATCGCAAAATGTGAGCGAGTAGTCAGATTCACTGACTACCACCCTGGACATCAACCAGAGGGGTACTTCTACAAAGTGCTCTTGCGAAAACTCAGCTTCAGGAATGAAACGGAGCTCATATCACCTGCCAACACAGCTGGATCCTACTTTGCCGAATGCCAAATGCGCGGCCTCATATTGAGCAACGAGGACCTCGAGATGTATGTGACTGAATACACGCAAAGGAACTTGCTAGCGACTGACCACATGGACCAGTTGATCAATATGATATTGCAAAAGGTTGCGATCATCCGAGACTGCCCGATGGAAGCGCCTAACATCGACCAGCAAACCGTCGAAGGGCCAACATGCGCGAGGATGTTGGAAAAAATGGCCGAGTTTCGCACCGTCGCCAATGCCGCATTGACAGTAGAACAACAAAGAGTCTTCGAAAGCCTAGCTTCAACAAGCTCGGGGCTGCACGTTGTCTGTGGAACACCAGGTAGCGGCAAAAGCTTCTTGATATGATACTATGTTTTGCATCTGGTAGCGCAAAACAAAACGGCAATACTCTGTGCATCGACAGGGGCGGCTGCGACGTGGCTGAGCGGGATTGCAACCACTGTACACTACCAATTCAAGATCCTTGTGCGCAGCAGTCAGTACCCACTGAACATCCATGAGACGGATGAGCGACACCTCGCAATCAAGGAAGCCAACGCGATCATCATTGACGAGATGTCCATGCTAACAAGGATGACTTTCGATCTCGTGGTAAGACAAATCGTCAATGTGATTAATGGCACATTGCATGAGCCATTCAGACACAAAATGCTCATAATTTTTGGTGACCTGGCACAATTACCGCCAGTCTACAAACACCGCGAGGATCTCTGCGAGCCGTGCCACATCACGTCCTCCGCGCACTGGGCTCAAGCGAAAATGTACCACATGCAATTCTCGGTGCAACATGCACAAGACATGCCGTTCCTGGCATTCTTGCATACCATAAGACTCAGGACGCCCATAACTGACGAGATTTCCAACTGTTTGGGGCAGTGCATTGTCGACAAGGAAGGTGCATGCCACTTCATCGATGCCGAAACAACCATCATTTGCACGCACAGAGTCGATGTCGCTACCTTCAATGATGAGCTTGTGGAGAAATTCAACACTCCCGAGATGATTGTGCATGTTCAAATACACAGTAACGCCGTGAGCGAACCAGCTCTCAAAGAATGGTTGGAGGACAAAAGCTTCAACGAGATAGGAAAAATTTACGTGGGGGCGAAGGCAATGATAACAGAAAACATCGACCTCGCAATAGGTGCCGCA
Organism: Dipteris shenzhenensis; assembly: GCF_047967505.1. NCBI lineage: Eukaryota > Viridiplantae > Streptophyta > Polypodiopsida > Gleicheniales > Dipteridaceae > Dipteris > Dipteris shenzhenensis. The sequence goes on from NC_141617.1 coordinate 52,436,087, forward strand.
AATGGAGCAATGTGCAAAATCAAGAGCATCAATGCAACTAGCAGGGGAGAAATCAACGGTATCACTGTCGTCGTGGACACAACAGCGGCCGTGCTCACATTACGACGCTCGAAGCATCAGCGAAAGGCAATAAATGGAAAATAGTTCCACAAGTCCACATTTCCACTAACCCTAGCATACGCTATCACGGGACACAAATCCCAAGGCCCAACCATATCCAACAAAGCGCTGCTCATATTTCGAGGAGTGTTTGCCCCTGGCCTAGCATACGTGATGTTGTCCAGAGTGACTGAGAGAACGAGGCTGCGCATACTACATTGCCCACATCCAGACATATTCAGACCAATTCCACGAGAGTTCTCACAGCCGACAACACAACCACACGCATAAAGGTATTCACTACCAGAGATTGAAAAAGGCAGAGGCAAGTCATGAATATGTTACGTCAAACATGTGTGCAAGGAAAATGGTTTTAATATCTTGTCTGTTGTCGAGAACAGGTGCAGAGAATCAGAAAGCTCAGGACATTGCAGCATAAGACATGGACGCAGACAAGGTAAATTCCACCAGCATGAAAGAATCTTTTTTTCTTGAAGATTTAAAAAGTCGGCTCATTTCAAAAGACGGTGTAATAAGTCATGCCTGCAAGCAGCTATTTGAGCTATACAAAAGCAACGCGAAGGCAACAAAACCTCCACCAGCAAAGAGGAGGTTCTTCCTAACCACAAAGCAATTCCGGCTAGCAAACAATGCAGGAGAACGTCCGGGAGCTTACATCAATGGCTTCAACACGTATGCGGAACTACGCGACTTCATTGACAACTGCAATAGGCGTTTGCCAGCTAAAAGACAGCCGGGAGGCTTGAGATTCACAAATGGTACGTAATGCTTCCGAAAATTAAAAAAAAACCGCAACAGTTGAGAAAAAGAATTAACGAGTTGCAAGAACAACAAACTCATCATGGATTGCACTTCTCCTGCAGGACTCCTCAAAGAGATCCTTGTCGAGCTTGACATTGAGTTCGATGAGACCGATAGGATGATGGAAAGTTTGGAGGGACAAAAGCTACTAGACACGAAGACGAAAGGGATCACAGCGTATGCGTGCGAGCTGCTGCATTACGGGTACAACGTATCCTTGGAGTTGCTGAGGGACACGACGCGCGATCAAGGAATGGCTATACTCGAACAATTCATGGAACAATTTGGAGGGACGCACGATGCGACGCACCCGGTGACGACAATGGAGAAGCTTACGTATATTTTCGACAGGGACTTATACGAGGAGCGCTTCGGTATTGGAAACGATCCTTTCATGCCAACAGAGAAAAACCAGGGCAAGTAAATAAATGCATTCTATTATGGACCTCAAACGAAAAAAAAAAGATCGAAAACCTCGATGACTAACGTAATTGTCAATGTTTACGCAGGTACGACATTGAAAGACGCGAGCCTCGAGATGAAGGAGGAGCCTCCACTGAAGCGCCCACGCAAGGGAATCGTGTGAGCCTCGTCATCTACTGCATCACGTGCAAGCCTAACAACAGAAAACACATAGGGAGCACGACGGACCTGCCGCGGAGGATCAAACAACACAATAAAAAACCACCGGCGAAAATGAAAGAGGACTTGCAGCGTTACAAGCCCTTCAAAGAAAATTTCGAAATCAAAGTTTTGGAAACAACAGACACTGTAGACAAAGCACGAACTTTAGAGCAGTACTACATAAGGAGCCACAACACAGTAGGTCCATTAGGTTACAACACGCTCGAGGGCCATCTGGCTAGAGCGCGGAAGTACTATTTCCTAAAGCGCAGGAACATAATTTGACCCAAAAAATAAACATTTGTGCCTTCGAAAAAAGGGATCCAATGAAGTTGCAAATGGTGCTGGAACTTTTGTCGTACATGCAATGCAGCTTTGGGTTTGGATTATTCCTGTCACAGTTGCATGCTTCTGTCTCAATTTGGTTTTGATTTATTATTTATACATTTCTGAAATACATCTCCCCGTCGTTCGCTCGAAGTGGAATGACAATAGATTTGCTTACAGTGCAAAGAATAGGAATTTGTCTTCCTCCGAAAAAAAGAAAAACTACGTTTTACTGTCGACATGAACAACATCAAGTGCAAGCAGGACTCGATGATAACGAAATCTCTACAAAAGGTTGCATGCAATTGAACATCAATCTTCTGCATCATTTCTGACGTCGTGACTCATGTGAACCTCAACAAGATAGCAAAAGAGAGAAGTATTCATCAAGAGCCCAGCTGGCCAAGCAATCTAGTTTTCCCCTGATTTTGATATGCTGGTCTTGAGCTTGCAGTCGCACCCTCACCTCCCCACTAATATATATATTACTCATGAGATGATGCAAACAGCCTTTGTCTATGAGAGAGGGTTCTGAAAGAAAAGACCTCATAAATTGCAACTAAATTAAATTTTGTGTGTAGCATCTCAACGAATCTTGGAGAGAGGAATTAGAGGGGTCGAGCAATAGTGAGCAGATGCGTCTAAAATGGCAGGTATGATCCTCCAAATAACAATGCCTCAAGTATAGAATGTGAATGATCCAAGAGTTAAAGTCTAAGCAGGTATGCCAGAGCTTGGCTTTAGAGGGAGCCTTCGCCAGCTCGAATCACTTGGAGACATGCGAGTCTCAGCTCTCGGGTTTCTTCCATCGATACACGATGGACAGATGAAGACGGAGCTTCCATGAGAATGTGCAGGAAGCAGGGGCTACTGATGCAATGTAATGAGTATCGATGCAAAGTTGGGTAGCTGGGAAACCTGGATGTCGGAGAAGACAGACACTGGAGGAGTATTGAAATGAGTCGCGAGATAATGGCCAAGCAGCAGCGAGAGGTGAGGATGACGTAACAGAGTAGAAGCCTAAAACCCACAAGGTTTTTGTTAGCCCTTGAACCACATGAGCAATGGCGCTCGCGACCACATCCTTCTCTTTTTCATCCCCATCTCTCACTACCCCTACCCGCTGCCTCACTCGAATGCCTCGCGACTCCTCCGCATGCGCAGTTGTAGCACAGCTGGCGCTACGAAGCAGGAAGAATTCTCTTCCCAGAGAAGAGATCGATCGTCGACAAATCCCTGTGCTTGCACACGAGGAGCTCCCAAGTGCACGGATGCTGGCCTCTCGTTTGCGCAGCGTTGAAGGCTTGCTCGAGGGGAAGGAGATTTATTCTTATATCATGCGACTGGGACTCGACCAGGACGCATTTTTGGTGAACGTCCTCATTGCCATGTATCGCAAATTCGGTTCAGTGGAGGACGCCCGGTCTGCCTTCGACAATTTGCAATATCCGGGTGTCGTTGCTTGGAACAGTATGATCGGGGTGTACGTCAAGAGTGGGCGTCGTAGAGAGGCCCTTCTACTCTTTCAGCAAATGTTGCAACAGGGCCTTAAGCCTAATAGAATCACGTTCATTGTCATTCTTGGTGCATGTGTCTCACCGGATTCTTTAGCAGAGGGCAAGTGGATCCATGCGTATGTTGTGAAAGAGGGATTTAAAAAGGACATGGGCGTAGGGAACGCCCTTATCACAATGTTTAGCAGATGTGGAGCTCTCAAAGACGCAATCTCAATTTTCGATACTATGAAACTCCGCAATTTGGTCTCGTGGAATGCCATGATCGATGCCTTTTCTAAATACGGACATAGAAAAGAGGCCCTCGAACATTTTTGGGAAATGCAGAAGCAAGGCATGAATCCGGATCAATATACTTTCGTCAGCATGCTGAGTGCATATGCTTCCCCCAATATCTTAGCACAGGGTAAGGAAATTCACAAATGGATTTTCGAGTATGGGTTTGAAACAGATACGGTTGTCGGTAATGCTCTTATAAATATGTATAGCAAATGTGGGGCTCTTAGCGATGCTGTTTCCGTGTTTGACAAGATGAGCCAACGTGATGTCATCTCCTGGACCGCCATGATTGAAGCATACTCGGAGCACGGGCATGGCAGGAAGGCGCTTCAACTCTTTCAACAAATGCAACAACAACGCACTGAACCGAATAAAGCCACCTTCATAAGCGTACTTAGTGCATGTGCTGCCATGGCAGCGTTGGAGGAGGGACAGGCAATTCACGCTGATATCAGGGTCCGTGGGCTTGATCAAGATCTCCATGTTGGGAATTCTCTAGTGTACATGTATGGCAAGTGTGGGGCTGTAAAGGAGGCACGTGAAGTGTTCAACAAAATGAATGAACGCGATACAGTCTCTTCGACTGTGATGATTCATGCCTACTCTGCCCTAGGGTATGCGAAGGAGGCTCTTCAACTCTTTGGAGAAATGGAGAAGGGAGGAGTGGAACCAGACAAGCCCCACTTGATTAGCGTACTCAGTGCTTGTGCCAGCATAGAAGCACTGGCAGCAGGTAAGGCAATACATGAATTCATCTTCAATAAGGGATTTCACTCAGACGTTGCCGTAGGGAATGCCCTCGTCAATATGTACAGCAAATGTGGAGCTTTGAAGGAGGCCCGAGGAGTTTTTGACAAGATGGGTAGGCAAGATGTGGTCTCCTGGAACTCAATTATCACTGCTCGTGCCAAGATTGGGAACATCAAGGAAGCCTTTTATTTTTTTTGTGAAATGCAGGAGCAAGGGGTAGAGCCTAATCAGGTCACCTTCCTGTGCATGCTCGGTGCATGTACTAGCCCAGCAGCCCTAGCAGAGGGTAAAGGGATACATGGAAGAATTGCTCATTGTGGGTTTGAGATGGATGTTGTCATCGCAAATGCTCTCATCAACATGTACAGCAAGTGCGGCTCTCCAGAAGATGCACAAGCTACGTTTGACAACATGCAGTTCCATGACGTGGTCTCATGTAATACTATGATTGCTGCCTACTGCCACCATGGAAATGGCACAGAAGCCCTTCGAATCTTCAGACAGATGCAAGAACAAGGTATAGAAGCAGACAAGATCACATTCATCAGCATACTTGGTGCATGTGTAATCCTAGCAGCACCAGCAATTGGTAAAGTAATACATGCAGGCTTAATTGATCATGGATTGGAGGCAGACGTTCCTGTCGCAAACGCACTTGTCAATATGTATGGGAAATGCAAGGCTCTGACAGAAGCACGAAAAATGTTTGAAAAAATGTACGACCGTAATGTTGTCTCTTGGAGTGCCATGATTGATGCATATTCACACGCTGGACATTCTAGGGAGGCTGTTTGGCTCTTCAAGCTAATGCAGCAGAATGGTGTACTACCAAACAAGATCACATGTGTCAGCATACTGAGTTCTTGTACCGTCCCTGCAGATTTGGAAGAGGGTAAGATGATCCATACGTATGTTGCTGATATGGGACTGGAGTCAGATGTTGCTGTAGGGAATGCTCTTATCAGCATGTACGGCAAGTGCAGGGCTCTTAAAGATGGACGTGAGGTATTTGACAATATGGTTCAACGTGATGTTGTCTCTTGGACTGCCATGATTGATGCATGTTCCAAGTGTGGGCATCACCAAGAAGCCCTTAAACTTTATGAACGCATGCAGCAGGATGGAATGGAGCCTAATAATGTCACCTTCCTTAGCATACTCGATGCTTGTTCCAGCTTGAAAGCTTTGGCAGAAGGTAAGACAATCCATACTAGCATTGTTAATGCAGGATTGGGTTCAAACGTTGCCCTAAAAAAAGCTCTTATGGACATGTACAGCAAGTGCTGTGCTTGTGAGGACGAAACATCATTGTTGCCCAAAAATGTCAGTGCGATTTGACTCCAAATAAAAGCCATGGTTTCATTTAGAATTGCTACGAGCTATCAAATACAATCTATAATGCCAGATGGAGGATTAAGATTTATGGGTTATCTCTCATCTTGATCGTCTGGGACAGTTGAGGCATGCACTTGCTCTTACAGATTTTCACAAGTTCAGTCCAAGCATGAACTGCAACATCACTACTACCACTTTATTGGCTGTGTCACAGCTGCATTACAGAGGGTAAGGGAACTTGAATTTGAACGGAAAGTTCATGAATGCGAGGAGCTTATTTGTCTAGAGTAAATGTTTACGCTCCTGAAGGCTTGGGATCGATATAGCTCTGTGTCATTGAAATGACTGTCCTTGGTTTTGAGTCAGTGACTGGAGGCAGCATGCCCAGCATTGCCAGCACATAATATAGTTTCAAAGTCTCCCAATTGTGCTCCTTTTGGTAAGAACAGCTCCACGTCATGAATGTCGAGGGAGATTAACTATATGACCACGTTTGATGGATCCAATGTATGGTTTTCTCTTGTTCTTAAGGAATAGGTGATTACTCATGTTATAGTGGACCCAATGGCAAGTTGTCCTGCTCCAACTGTGAGTTCTACTAGGGGTTCTAATGCAACGTCGAGTTGAGTGGCAAGGTCTATTGCAATGGCGAGGATTCAAGCTGTGGGCTGGACTTTGAGCTATGGCGGTGGTGCTGGCAGACAAGCTATGGCAGCTAGGACAGATGGACTGAGGTGATGGCTGCTCCAAGACTTGAAATAACCGCCTGTGCGCAGAACAGGTACCTTTCTACACAGTGGTCTGGATCACGCATAATTTTTTGGTCCCCTCAGCTTGAAACTCTCTCAAGAGAAGAACTGGCTTCACGTTTGACTTTGAACACTCTGTGCCTGCCATTAGGCAATTACTACTGCCGGAGTCATACAATCATGCATATATCTGCTCCCTCGATCGAATTTGTATCAAAGAGTACAAAACTTGATCTTGTCTCTCAAAGATCTCATTTGAAATTTGTCCAGTATTTTCAGCTTTGGACCTTCAGAGTCTGTATTAGTTGTGATATTGGGTGAATCTCACCTAGTGATGGTATTCAAATATGCTTTTTGCTAAAGATATAGGAAGCAAGTCTTCAGATGATCTTTTTTTTGAGAGTATAGTAGCTGCATTAGCATAGATACTTTACCAAGGCAAACTGATCCCAACTGATATGCAAAGAATCGGTGGTGTGCCTCCCTTGAGGATTGTATGCCACCAATTGGAACTGTCTACCTCCCGCTACATTGGTATCAGAGCATCAGATTCTTTTCTGAGACAGAGCGTTATCCTATATTTCTTTTTGTATTTTGTCCCTACCTCGGACTAGTGGTAGTACCATACTCCATTAGCCACTCCCTCCCTTACTTTATTGCGCATTGGGCCGGCTCATGTCTTCACCCGCAGGTCGTTACTTTATTGCTCATTGGGCTGGCTCATGTCTTCACCCGCAGGTCGTTACACCTTGCGGTGTGAGGGGCAAGTTCGTTTCTAGAAGTCAGGAGGTTCAGGTCAGTCAGGGACATCCCCACCGTTTATGGTCCAAACAAGATCCGGTAAGACACCATGAGCACCAGTGAGGAATCCAACACAAGGGGGGAGGGTTCAGTGCCTCCACCAGCCACCCCACCACAGAATCTTGCAAACACTTCCATGTTTGCCATGACAGCCATGTTGCAGGTTATGATGCAGATTTAGTAACAACAGTCTGAGGCTCTCCACCCGCATGACCTAGCTTTAGGAGATGCGGGAAGATTGTGAGTAGGGCGCTAGAGAGCGCGAAAGGCTAGCTCGGGAAGCAAAAGAAGAACGCGATCGAGAGGCTCAAGAAGCCAAGGAACTCCGCGACTACGAGGCTCAGGAGGTCAAGGAGCTTCGAGAACGTACCGCTCGAGAAGAGAAGGAAGAACGGGATCGGCAGCTTCTCATTTCTTTACTGCGACCAGTGGGGGGAGAAAAGTCCACCTCTAGCCAAGCCTTCCTTTTGGGGAAAGCTCAACTTCACACGATATGATGGTAAGCAGGAAGCCTTAGTGTTGATTTCATGGCTCAATCTGTTTGAATGTTATTTTTCAGTGATGCCTACGAAGGAGGATGAGCGGTGCATCCTAGCATCCATGCACCTCACAGGCGAGGCGGTCACCTGGTGGCTCAGGTGGTAGAAGGACCACCATGATGCTGACGAGGAGACACCTTTCTATAGCTGGAGGAAATTCGTGAAAGATCTTTGATCACGATTCCTGCCACCGCAGTACTTGGACAGGCTCCAGAGTCAATTCTATGAGCTACGTCAGGGAGGCACCGTGACGGTGAATCATTATGCCAAGAAGTTCACTTTGGTGTTTATACAGTTGCAGTTGGAGGATAGTTAGAAGCTGAGCTAATTTCTCCATGGGCTGTGTACGGACATCCAGTGGTACATTAGAAGTTTCAGGCTACGGGATTGTGAGTGTGCATATGAGCTTGCTCAGAATTTTGAACTCATGCACAAGGGTCAAGGATCCAAGTAGGTCAACAATAAGAAGTCCCATGATTCCACGCTAGGTGATGGTGGGAATGGGCAGTAGAAGAAGATCTGGATGGCGAAGGACAGCAACGGCTATGGCGGGTACTTGGATACAGCGACACGAGCACTCTATGCCAAGGAGAACCGATGCTTCCATTGTCATGTGCCGGGCAATAATAAGCAAGGTTGCCTGCATTACCAGAAGCTTCTAACAGAAGGAGCCGCATCAAGTGGTTCAGCAATAGCTTCAACAACCTTAGTAGTCATTGAGGAGCTTGAGGAACAACAGACTACGGGGATAACTTTAGTAGTCATCCAGGAGCTTGAGGCTTAACAGAAGGGGGAGCCTCGTCAGTTTCCCAATATGTTCTAGTTTTGGACTGTTCGGTGGTCAGAAGGTCCTTATCCTAGCAAACTTAGACAATTTAGCAAACTCAGACAATTCTGAGAACATCGTCTCCACCAAAGCAGCTCAAAAGGCTTAGTTGTCTCTACATCAACAGAACCAATGACCTTGAACGGTGCATTTCCAGAGTAGAAGAGAGAGAGCAACATGCAGGTAGCTTCAGCCACTCTGGGTGGGTACACAGTCGGCCACTCAGGGTCGCACCTACTCAGGCAGTGGACGTCATCTTGGGAGCACGATGGTGGCACCAGTTCGAAGTCCAACTAGATTATCAGCACCAAGGCTTGGATGTCAAAATCCCAGGCGATGGGTCCAAGTTCATCTATTGGAGTAAGGGTGTTCCATCTCGACCTTTGATATCAATCATTCAAGGGGTTCGAGACTGGCACCAACTAGACTCTATTACAGCAAGACACAGTATTACAGTAGGATATAGTGTTACAGTAGGATTTAGCATTACAAGAGGCTATAGGGTTACACCAAGACCGGGATGCCTCTCTCAAACCCAGTCTTCCTCCGTTCCTATCACCTATATTCATCGAGGAAAACCACAGGGAGCCTCATCTTGGAATATGAACCCACAGCAAATATCCGTACTAGAAGTTGCACCAAATCCAGGCATTCAGTACTTGCAGATCAGGATTCATGGGTTTAGCAACCATTTCCGGATTCATGAACCAAGCATTTGGATTAGGATTTTATCATCTAGGTATATCACAGACAGTCACCTCCGTTAGCACGATGGGAAGCCCCTTTCATACCCTAGTTCGAGTTTCAACAGAAGGAGATGTCATGGGGATCCACAAGCTGTTGGCCATGCTAGCTAGTGCCAGTGCAGGCAACCAGGTCACTGGCCATGTAGGCATCCGTACAGCGATGCAGGCAGCCCTACGCAATCAACACATAGTCAACAGATAGTCAACACCACGTTATCACAAGGTTGACTTTTTGATCAAAAGGCAATGCATTGACTTTTTGGACCGACATGTTCAATGGTCGGTGTTGACCAAGGTCAATGGTTGGCATTGACCAAGTCAGCCAGGCTGACCTAACAGCCTATAAAAGGGTAGCCTTTGGCCCTCATTCTTCATCCACTCCTCAGGCCTTCAAGCCTTCAGAGCAACAGAGCCCAGGCCTCCCCGCAGCAAACCAACAGGGTAGCTTCAGCTTGCAGGGATCTAGTGAGGATTCACCTCCGCTAGGTAGTCTAGTCTTCCAGTTTTGCAGTGAGGGTTTCAGCCCCTTCATACAGTTGGCCCCTTCATACAGTTGTATTCAGCCCTTTGGGCATTCATTATTCAGTTGTATCTATTTTCTCTTTGGAGGTCCACTACATTCTCTCCCTCTGATTCTCTCACTCACATCCACAGCATCAATTTGTGTATTGAGTGCTTCATCTTGCAATTGCAGTTAGTATTGAGTAGGAGAGAGAGTGAGGATAATCTATCTCCCGCTACATCACCTATTCTTTTTAGAATTAACCTCGGCCCATAATATCAGAGTGACACTCTCCTATTCTCCTTTAACTCTCTAAAAGATCTATTTTCGTCCACATACATCTTAGCCCTATCCATAGGTTGGCGGTTATTAGCTCTCGCAAAGCACTAGCATAATAGTTCTTGGCACTAGGCACTAGGCATTTTCCTTAGTTTTTAATGCTTTAAATAATTCATTCATTTTGTCATTCTTTCTTTCATTCATACATAAGAGAGAGAGAGAGAGAGAGAGAGAGAGAGAGAGAGAGAGAGATTAACGTCTTCAGAAGCCCTTGTGGGACTATGAGACAAAGCGCACACATCAAAAGGGTAAACACCAAACATCAGTTATAGACTGAGAGTCTCTTGGAAGTGCATATATCACTCCCAAAGTTATTATAGATTAGCTACATTGTACTAAGTAAGATAATCGGCCTATATTACATTAGTTTAAGACTAAAAGTCCTTGGATTTGGATTTAAAGGCTTTGATAAGTGCTTTTCCATCTTTGTAGACAGCCCATTTTCCTTCTTTGTGAGGGTCCTTCACTTTGTTCAGTTCTGTGGATTTCATCTTCAGCTGAGTTGGGGTGAGCTCCTTTGATATCCATATCTTGGTACCTCTCAACTTATTTGTTTGCAGAAGAATCTTGGTTCTTGCCTTCATGTCATTGAGCGCCACTTTAGCTTGTATCCCAATAGGAGCCACAATGGTTACGTCCTTTAAATCCCACTCAATCTGAGGGGTTGCTGCTATGATGTTATCAATTTTTTCTTCCAGGTTCCCTTCATGCCAATCTTCAGGTAGTCCTCCAATGCGTAGACATCGAGCATTAGCAGCCCTTTTTTCCTGCTAACACCCCAGACTGAGCCCGGGACTCAGCTCAGCCTGGGGGCTGAGGGTAGGCTGTTCTTGTGCCTCTCCTAGGCTGACGACCTGCGAAAAAAGACTGACCCCCTCGCATGCGACCTAAGGAGCAAACTGGGCTGCTGCTGTACTGATGCCGCCACTGTGACTTGGCCCCGGCTGTCGCCCTTTATTGATGCGCTGCTGGTTACTACAGCAGGCCAGAGGAGCGGGAGGATGAGAGGAGATAGGCGCGAGGAGCGGGAGGAGCTAGGCGGGAGGCACGGATGGAGAGGGAGTGTGAGGAGAGAGAGAGAGAGAGAGAGAGAGAGAGAGTTTATTCTTGATTTTTGCTCTCTTTTGTTTCTTGATATGCTTGTTTATTTTTTCTTAATTACCTTCTTCTTTGTTTCTTGTCATCTGTTCTTGTTGTTTAGTTGACGCATTTTAGTAAGCGGTTAGTTTGCCCAAGAGACATCACCGGTCTTTAGAAACCAGGTATAGCTGCTTATGCTTGGGCACTAATGGTGACATAAGCATTGCTTTGCTTGCTAGGTATATCTACCTTTTGTTTTAAAAAAATGATTCGTTTGCTCATTTCTCTTCTCTTTCATTTTCTCTTTTTCAATGTAGAAATCTGGACTTTAGAACAACAACCATCTGAATTTGTACGATTGGATATATTCTAGTCTTACAAAGCTATACTTTCTGAGGTATAGTTGGTAGCCATAGTTCAACTCCAATGGAATGTTTTCTGCCATTGTAGGCAAACTCCAAATTTGGCATCCACTTGTTCTATTTATGCCTCAATGGTATACATATGTGTAACATGTGGAGACTTGCTGTGCGGAAAATAGATGAATATAAAAGGCTAACTCGAGCATGAGAGACACAAGAGATTTACCTAACTATAGTACATTGCTTTATTTATACATGGTTGCCAAATCGGCATACAAAATTGTGCTGAGATCACTCCCCTAACTATGACATGCGGGAGATGGAACTATGCTGTGGAAATAGAACACCCAAACCTCGCACATATGCTGGCTGGAAGTGCTGCTGGAGCCTTGGAGCTGAGTCCTCAACTTAGGAAGGCTGAGTGAGCGAAAAGGGGGGCTGAAGGCCCCTTATATAGGGCTGGGAACCAGACCTTGGGCCAACGCAACTGACTGGTTGGTCGGTTTTGGCCGACCAGGCTACTGGCCCTTGCCTATCAAACCAGGCCTTTTGAGCCATTTCAGGAAGGCTAGACATCCAGTTGTCACTGCTACCTGGGCTTGACCCTGGTGCATGTGACATTCCCCTCTTCTGAACTTGTTGCTAGGTGGATACCTCGCAATGCTTTGCCCTGGCGACCCGAACTGCTTCGCCGTGGCTTGTGACTTTGATAACTAGGAACGGACCCCCATAGCTTGTGCTTGACTCGTCCTTGGGCTAGGGCTCACAACGGGTCACGACGTACAACAAATGGGTCAGATTGTGTGTCACCATGCTCCCTGGTGTAGGGGTGCATGTGACATTCCCTCTCGCTTAAATTTTGGATGATGATAGCTGCTAAGGGACTGAGTGAATCTGCAAAGCAAATGTGATCGTGCTGACCACCAACTGCTGCTCGAAACTTGACTGTCCTCCCAAAGAACTTAGGAGTAACAGTCTAGCACTGGGACTGATCTGGTACCACTCCAAAAGGTTGAGGAACGAATGTTCTTTTATGATAAAATGGCAGCTCAATAAAAACTCGTGAGAACCAGTACTGCTGTGAAGACTGGAAGCTGAACTGCTGAGGCCAGCCATCCCACCGCGCTACTACTGCGAACTCTTGATCCTTTGGGTGGTATGGCACTCTGATAGGCTCTTGGACGTAGGAACTACCTGCTGTCCTCGTGACCTGCTGAGGACTCTTTGGGCTGCTAATATGGAGGCACTGCACTCCGGAAGTCCAATGGCATGAAACTGGCTACCAACTGTCGGCATGCATTCTCCCCACTGCGGAAGATCCACCTACATAGAAATGCTAGTGCTACTTCAGGAACTGTTGGGGTGATGAGAAATCCATTTAAGCTACGTAACCAAAACTGAAAACCTGGAAACTTCAGAATACTCACATGCACTGTGGTACTGCTGTTTGCAGTGAGGGAAAGCTGGAATGAACTTGCATCCTTTGCTGGCATGATAATTGCTGAGGGTAAAAACTCTGCCATTCTCCTGGAATTTGGAACTGTCTCTCAAAGAACTTGCGTGATGCAAGGAGCTGTGGAAACTGTAGCTGTCTCTTTGAGAAACTCCGAGAGAGATGGAACTGTGGCGGAGGAGATTGTAATGGATGCTCTCCGAAGGAACGAAGGAGCTGCTGGGCACCCCTCTAATGACTCAACTGAATGGGATGCTACCTGAAAGAACTGTGAGAGGTCCAAAACTGCTGAGAACACCTCGTCTACCATGAATGATTGGTATGCCTCTCAAAAGGACTGAGAGATGGTTGGCATAGCTCTTTCTGATGGGATACTGGGACTAAGCATGTCCCCTTGAGGTATTGAGGAAGTACTAAGGCTGCTGGGCACACCTCTGATGAATCGATCAAACTGCTGTCATCACCAAGGGAGCTGCCGGTGTAGACATTGGTCACTGCTACTGTTGGTGGCTCGCGATTTAATGGAGAGGACACTGTATGACTAACCTCTAGGAGTGCAGGACACAATAATGGGAAGGGCTCGTCAACCTCTCTGCTGACTGGTACTACAATTGCTGCTTCCTAAGGTACCGAGGGAGGGGAGCTTCGGAGGGAATTGCATGACTATCCTTACGAACTGCCGAGGAATCATCAACCTCCTTACTGGTGATAGCTATACCTGCGCTGTTGAGCATCGCGGCATGTGGGATTGGAAACTGAGCCCCCTAGTCCTGAACACTTCTAATGAGAAGGTGAAATGTTAGTCATGCCGACTAAAATTGATGTGGTCAACTGAGCTGCAAGGGCAAAAGCTCCATAGGAGCTGACCGGAGCTGATGAAGAGATTTGATGGGTGGAAGACCCATCACACCTATCTGCTGCATCTGGGGTGTCCCCTTGGGTGGAATCCCCAAGAGAACTAACTGTGGGGAATAGACAACTCCTTCGGGCGATGGACCCACGAGGCTCATCTATGGCAAATGCTGATGGGTCTGAGATATCTCCAAGGGTGGAAAACCCATCCCTCATAGCTGTGAAAACCATCTGTTCCCCTGCTAAAGCTGATCGAGATGACTGAGTTCCCGGAGTGGAAGACCTAGAGGAACTAACTGGACATGATAAGCTGTTGGACGAGTATAAGACCCATCTGACGTAACTGCATGAACTGATTGATCCTCAACGGGTGGAAACTCCAAGAGAATAGGCTGCTGAAGCTGAATGATCCCCGTGGGTGGTAGACCCTAGAGTCTCATCATTTGGGCGTGCGGAATGAACTAAGCTTGCCCCAGGGATGAGAGACCCCTGAGAGCATGTTGTGGAAATGGCTGCACTACCCCCATGGGTGGAAAACCCTGAGGCACTGCATGTAGTGATTGTGGAAACTGTATGATCCCCTGGATTGGTAGACCCAAGGGAAACCACTATCTGAGCTGCTGCAAAATAGTCCACTAAACTATGCTCGGAGATGGAAGACTCCTGTGCAGATAAAGGACTTTCTGCTGATGCATGGTTTGTGGGTACTGCGGATGAGGAGAGGAACTGTGAGCAGGCCATGAGAAACTTGGTAAAATGAGCATCCTTGTTTGACACTATGGATCTAAGTAATCCATGCAAACGAAATAAATGATTAAGAAATGAATCTGCTACTTGCGGAGCACTAACAAACTTCCTAGTTGGAATGAAGTGAGTCGTCTTTGTAAGACGGTCGGCCACCACAAGGATAGAATCATACCCACCTTGTGTCCCTCGACCCGGCCCTCCCCCCTTTCCCTCCCCTCCCTTCCCCTTCCCTCCCCTCCCTCCGCCGCCAAAAATCCTCCCTCGACCCCCGCCCTCCCCTCCCCTCCCCTCCCCTCCCTCCCTCCGCCAAAATCCCCCCGTCGACCCCTCCCCTCCCGCTCCCCTTCCCCCTCTCCCGTCGCCTAACCCCTTCCTCCCCTACCCCCTTTCAACCCTCCCCCCTTTTCCCCACCCCCCTTCGCGACCCCCCCAACCCTCCCCCCCCCTCTTCCCCACCCCCCCTACCCTCCCCCCCCCTCTTCCCCACCCCCCCTTCCCCGGGCTGGCGGCCGCGGCCACCAGCCCCCCCCCTCCTCTCAACCCCTCCCACCCCCTTGCCCCCCTCTCAACCCTCCCCCCCCCCTCCTTCGCGACCCCCCCGAGCCCTCCCCCCCTTTCCCCCCGGGCTGGCGGCCGCGGCCGCCAGCCCCCTCCCCTCCTCTCAACCCCTCCCACCCCCTTGCCCCCCTCTCAACCCTCCCCCCCTTCCTTCACGACCCCCCCGAGCCCTCCCCCCCTTTCCCACCCCCCCTTCCCCGCGGCCGCCAGCCCCCTCCCCTCCACTCAACCCCTCCCACCCCTCCCACCCCCTTCACCCCTCCCACCCCCTCCCTGGGCTGGCGGCCGCGGCCGCCAGCCCCCTCCCCCTCTCAGCCCTCCCCCCCCCTCTTCCCCACCCCCCCTTCGCGACCCCCCAGCCCCCCAGCCCTCCCCCCACTCTTCCCCACACCCCCCTTCCCCCGGGTTGGCGGCCGCGGCCGCCAGCCCCCCCCTCCTCTCAACCCCTCCCACCCCCTTCCCGCCCTCTCAGCCCTCCCCCCCCCCTTCGAGACCCCCCCGGCCCACCCCCCCTCTTCTCCACCCCCCCTTCCCCCGGGCTGGCGGCCGTGGCCGCCAGCCCTTCCCTCCTCTGAACCCCTCCCACCCCTTTTCCCCCCCTCTCAGCCCTTCCCCCCCCCCCCCCTTCGCGACCCCCCCAGCCCTCCCCCCCTTTCCCACCCCCCCTTCCCCCGGGCTGGCGGCTGGCGGCCGCGCGGCCGCCAGCCCCCCCCTTCCTCTCAACCCCTCCCACCCCCTTCCCTCCCACCCAACCCCCTCCCCGCCCCCTTCCCTCCCACCCAACCCCCTCCCCGGGCTGGCGGCCGCGGCCGCCAGCCCCCCCCTCTTCACCCTCCCCCCCAGCCCTCCCCCCCCTCTTCCCCACACCCCCCTTCCCCCGGGCTGGCGGCCGCGGCCGCCAGCCCCCCCCTCCTCTCAACCCCTCCCACCCCCTTCCCCCCCTCTTAGCTCTCCGCAGCCCTCCCCCCGCTTTCCCCCCTCAACCCCTCCCACCCCCTTCACCCCTCCCACCCCCTTCCCCCCCACCCAACCCCCTCCCCGCCCCCCGAGTTGGCGGCCGCGGCTGCCAGCCCCCCCCTCCTCTCAACCCCTCCCACCCCCTTCTCCCCCTCTCAGCCCTTCGCCCCCCCTTCGCGAACCCCCCAGCCCTCCCCCCGCTTTCCCACCCCCCCTTCCCCCGGGCTGGCGGCCGCCAGGCCCCCCCCCTCCTCAGCCCCTCCCACCCCCTTCACCCCTCCCACCCAACCCCCTCCCCGCCACCGAGCCCCCCCCCTCAGCCCCTCCTACCCCCTTCCGCCCCACCCACCCCCCTCCCCGCCCCCGAGCTGGCGGCCACGGCCGCCAGCCACCCCTCCCACCCCCTTCACCCCTCCCACCCAACCCCCTCCCCGCCCCTGAGCTGGCGGCCGTGGCCGCCAGCCCCCCCCCCCTCTCAGCCCCTCCCATCCCCTTCCCTCCCACCCACCTCCCTCCCCGCCCCCGAGCTGGCGGCCGCTGTCGCCAGCCGCCCCCCCTCTCAACCCTCGATCCCCTTCCCCCCCACCCACCCCTCTCCCCGCCCCGCCAGCGCCACCAGCCCCCTTCCTCCCCTCCAGGCCGCCAGCCCCCCCTTCAGCCCCCCCTTCCCCCTCCCCCCTTCCTCCCTCCATGGGAGACATCATTTCCAATCACGTTTTGAGACTACCATCTCAGCCATTCGATGGTCCTTATTATGTGGACAATTTTTCCATGGATGAGGCTGAACGCATCCGAAGCATAAGCCTTCTCTCCTCGCATTTATTTTTGTTTAGGGGCCAAAGAGGATTTCGCGTGTACTCATATTGAGCTCCTACCTACGTAAACCCACTTGGCTTGCCTCTGGCATTTTCATAGCTCAGGGCTTTAGGTATTGCTTAATTCAACATGTTCACATACTCAGTCCGAACTTCCATCTTAATCCTGTCATTCTAGTCCAAAGATATAATCTTTTACTTGCATTGATTGAGAGAGAGTTTCATATATTTTCATGACTTCCTCTAAACTTATCAATATACTTGGCCATTGATAAATTCTTCTGACGAAGATACCTATCCTCATCCTGAGGTTGGGATGCTTCGTTGGGAGGTAGGAAAGGCTTTGTAAATTCCCTCTTGAGCTCCTCCCAAGTTAGTGGATGCTATTTCATCCCTTTGTTGTTTTATCCACCATCTATCCGCCGCCTTAGTAAACATGTGTGTGGCCTTACAGATTCTCTTCTGACTTCACTAACAGAGAACGCCGTGTCCCATTTGTGTCACCAGCCCTAAATGACATCAGAGCTATGGTTTGCCATCCAACCAGCATACTTTTCCGGTCTACAATTTGCAATATTCGGCACTTTACAGGTTCAACTGTATGTTCACTATACTCTGGCTCCATTGGAGCCTTTCCCATTCTTCTCAACACACGGATTTCAGACAACCAACAATAGTGCTTTATTTTGGGCAAGAAACCGTGCTTTACCTCTGCAAGCAAAGAGACCCAAAAGTGGGGACTCTATGGAAAGAGGGAAAACAGTTGAGTATCTATATGGCTGTGTGTGTGTGTGTGTGTGTAGCCATCCCACTCTGGGACAGCTATGAATGTAAATGCTTTTTTAATGCAAAATTTATTCTACAAAAAAAAAAGTGTGTGTGTGTGTGTACGTGTATGTGTATGTACAAATGGCCTACATTGATACAAGTGGCCTATGTTGCAACTGCATAGCTTGGGACTGACATATGCTGGCATACTCAGCATGCTACTTTTTTGCAGATATATATGTTGTATAAGCAGTCCTTTTTCAAAGGTTTCCCTACATGATTCGACCTGGTTTGGCTATATCTTTTCTGTACTCTCTCATCTTTTGCTCGTATTGAGGTATGGCATTATTGATTTTTTTATTGAGGCCTGCCTGACTGGGTATGAACTTTTTTGTAGAGGATGATCTCCTGGAAGAACGTATTACAGAAAAGGGTATCTGAAGATATTTGGTCAGCAAGCTATGTTCACGGTGCTGAAAGAGGTTGTGGCTTGGTATATCACGGGCAAAGTTGAAAATGTTTCACGCCTTGAATTCCTTAACCTCTTGAGAAGGCAGGTGCCAGGGTCATGAGAAGAGGTCAACATAACATGCAGTGATGGTGGCCAAGTTGAGCACCAACGTCAACTTTGCTACGTGAATGCAACAGCACAGATGAAGTAGATAGTGTCTGGTGCAGCAAGACACAAACAATTGGTTGGCTGTAACGGTGAAGGTCAGATAATAGAACTTTAGTTTCAGAGACAGGCAATTTGCAAGAAAAATGATACTGTTTTATCAAATGGTGAACTGAACCATGAAGTTGTAGGCGAGACTCCTCAGTTGAGGGATGCTGAACTGGAAAAGTCCTCTAAGAAAACTGATGCTCATGGTACTAATCTGTTCTTGAAAGGGAGATGGAGCATTGCTGACAATTTGATGTTTCCACCTGCATTCTTCAGGAGTGCTACCCTCCTTTCAAAGCACTGTTATAGATCTTGCAAGGCAGGATCATGCTTGTGAACTGGTTCTAATAAATGAAGTTTTGGAGTGCAGGAGGATGCAGCGATAGTTAACATGGAAGTCGAAATGTTGGAGATCGCGGCCCTAAGCATGCAAGACTTTAAAATGGATTCAGTTAAAATGGTGACCCTCGTAGGGTGTGGGATTGTGATTGTGCGGGTGGGCGGTTGGTCGCACACGCACACACACACACACACACACACACACACACGCTTTTTATGACGGTATTGGATGGGCACTCAATGCTAGACCTTGACATTGATGTATTGCTATTAAGCATTCGATAATCCGTGATATGCTAAAAGCATTTTAACAGGTCTTGCGGCCTATGTTACGTAATGGAAGCCCAAGCAGGAGGATTGAATACGGGCTCATAATGTGTTAATGAAAGCCTTTGGATAATAGATAGTAAAAGTATATGTCTTTGTAATAACAAAAAGTCCAAAGACTACTATAGGGCATAGGCTTGGGAGTGCTCATAAGAATAGATGGCGTTAAAGTACATGAAATCTATGCATGCAATTTACAAGGAACTTTTCATGGAAGTGCTCGTTTGGAAATGAAACGACGAAAGAAGACGAACCGACCAGGTCGGCCTGAGCACGTAGATGGCTATATAAGCCTCCCATACGCGCCATAACGACTCGAATTGGGCTTCTCTGTCCGGGGATGAGATGTGCACGGTTCATATACTTTTGACGCTCTCTGCCTTTGGCCTCAGCCGCCGGTAGTCTTCTTATGCTACTAGTGTAGGTAGTCTTCACTGCCCATAGACATAGCTAATACTTTCTCGTACACTATCGCTTCACGGGCGAATAAACAAGCCTTGGCGGACTGACAATATGGAGAACCACATGTGATCTTGGGGCGTTATCCCGCTTGAAACAAGGAGCGACAACCAATTATCACTTTTGAGGCAAGCCATATACTTGCTGGTCGACACCACGAAATATTGTGGTAAGAGTCTAAGGTCGAGTCATCTTCTACGTAGCTCTTTTGCTGAACCTTGTGTATGCATAGCTCTTTGCTGATTGAGATGGCTCACGCTCTCACACGACGTATTAATAAAAGGATCGTTGTAGATAGAGCTTGGTGGTCGTGTTTGCTTTTAACAGCACGTGATAAGCAAGAGTTGGCGCACGTAATTGGAGCATCTACCACTGTGTAGCAGATCGAGAAAACCAGAATGAGCGTTACGACTGAGAGTCACAATCGGTAGTTTATAACCTCATATGGCAACTCTTAATCGGTGTAGTTGAAGCTCACGGGCGTCTGTGGAGCTAGTACATTTACAAGCTAAGCAAGGGTAAACCATTCGATATGTTATGAACAGCGAACTTCGCTATAAGCTTGCCATCGGTACGTGACCATTACCTCCCATGCAAACGGTTGCTTGATTAGCATGCAGGTCGACTACTAAGCAGCGACAACTTGGTTGGACGGCTGGAGTATCAACGCCACGAGCTACTATCAACATAAGTACCTAACGTTGAGAGCACACGGTGTGATTTGTCACTTGCTAATAGATTTGGGTGGCCATATATAAGGAATCTTAACTGGTGTTGCAAAGCCAAGATATGACACTCATGTGTTGTAATCACATCTTTTTTTTTTCCAATGAGCAGTTCATATCTTTCCATTGATCCTTCGTGGCCTATTTAATTGACTACGTACACTCACACTTTCTTACTCAAGACCATACGATACAATACAGAGAGCTAGTGATACAATGGTCTAATCTGGAGGTGTTTAAACTCCTCCTACCAGGTAATTTGTTTAATAGGTGGAAAAGAAGCTTTTACTATAATCACAAGCTCTTGTCTTTGGCTAATTGCTACATTTAAATGTCTATATACTACTCAGACTTCACGTACTCCTCCTAGTTATGACATACATAGTTGACAATAGCTTACTAGCTGATAGCTTGATTACGTGGATGGCAATTAGATTCGAACTCTTCACCAGTTTGCTGTTTTTTTGGCTTCACTTGGCATACATCATCGATGCACGGTGCCTTATATCCTCAACAGAATCCCGTGGTTGAGCGGAAGAATAGGTTAGGGCTTGTCTATCCAACCATCCTATATGGGATTGGCTATGGAACGCCTTGTCTATGAAATTAAGCCCATCAACTATGGCTTCCACATAGGGATATAACCCTATATCATGATCATAGTTTTTATATTTAGTGTATTCACTAATTGGCCGGCCATTTTTTCTTTGATGAGGATACCTTATAAATTATGATGGGAATTCTCTCATGACCCCATACTGGGAAATTTGTATAGTGCTAGTTTTGGAAAGAGTAATACATGGAGCATCTGGATACCTGTGACTCAAACATTGGGGTGCCACATGATATACCACCATCCAAGGTCGATAGGATTTGCTATTATAAATATCTTATGGTGTTGTGATGTCGTTAACAAGTGGAGTTGTGCTTTGAAGCCTGTAGTCCCACAATCCAAGGTTCTTGTTCTAACTGGTCCTTGTTGTGGATGGATGCAGGTGAGTGGAGCTCCTTCAATATCATTCAGTATTTATAAATTAGCAAATTGCATGTTTTTTCCATAAAACTCTCCTTGTAAAGATTATTTTGTCATGTACTGTCTTGAATGATAAGTCTAAGATTGATAATGTTTGTCTTGAAATGTGCGCGCGCGCACACACACACATACAATTTTAGTGAATCTTTTCATTGAATGTGCTGAACTTCTCAAAAGAGAGTGAAGCTACAAGTTGGCAATGTTTGTTCTAGGTTAGGAGTAGCATGTAAAGTTGGGCATGAGGAGTGCTAGCAATTCCATATTACTATGTGCTTGATATAAAAGCATATATGGACTTCGTTGTAATAATAGACATGCTCCTCCTCATTGGTATGGACATGATGTGAAGCAATAGCAATAACTCCTTTGTCATATGCAGTGTTTGTTCTAGGTTAGGAGTAGCATGTGAAGCTGCAAGTTGGTAGTGTTTTTGCCACCCTTGTTCCATGGTTTTATTAGCATGTAGGTACCTAGGTAGAGAGTTAAATAACATTTAGATAATTGAATAAAGAGTTGGAATATATTCTTTTGAGGGATGCTCCTAAGGGTTCTTATGCTTTAGAACCTCTTGGAAATGTTTGAGACGTAGAGGATAAGTATCACATCCATACTTGCCACTTGTGGGTGATGTGGGTTGATCATAGGTTGATACTACCTATGGGTGATGTGTGTTTACCAATAGGTAGATACCACATCAATGTGAAAATCGGCCCAAAAAGATCGTTGCCTAAAGGGTTACAATGATTATGGTGTAGAGAGAGATAATTATGTTGTGTGAGAATGATTTGTAATGCAATGGGTGAGTGCATAATATTGATAACCTAAGAGGATGGGCTCAAGTTATGAAAAATGTAATAGGTTTCATCCATGGAGAGCTGTTGTGTGGAGGGCAACATGTGTCCCAACTACTTCATGGATTTTTTAATTTATGAAAAGTCTTTCTAAATATAAGAATAGGCAGCTTTCATTCTGGTGTCCTCAAGTGTACTTGTGAATTGTTCTCTCTATCTTAGTTTTCATCACCCAACATGTTGATCTAAGAAATAATTAATTGACCTACACACAACATTGTTATGAGAGCAGTACTCCTCAGCCTATTGGTAATAAGCCTACATTGGAGCTTTTTTCATAGCTAGCCTTGCTCTACCACCTTTGGGCCTTTGTTTCATGCTACCATCAACCTCTAGCATGTTGTGGGATTTTCCCATGGATACCCTTCCCTTGTGATTTGCTTGAAAATCTTTTAGTGGCCCATATATCCACCTCTTATTTTAGAAGTCATTCCCCCTACCTCTTATTCTCCCTGCAAGCTTTGCTATGGGAGTTCAATGGGTCCTCTAGCATGAAAGGGGAGGGATGGTTCTAGCTATTCTTCTACTAGGAAGGAGGGTCACTCCAATGACTGTTTCTATAGCCTTTGAGGTAGAAGATTGATACTTCATTCATTTGAGGGTTCTTGTCTATATAGATGATCAACTAGAGATGATAGTATCAATACTAGAGGTTGGAACCAATCACACCCCAATTTTAAAAGCACTGGGATGTGGTGATGAATATCTAGACAAGGATCTTATTTTTGAAATGCCAAAAGTGATAACCAACATGGCTCAAGTAGTTTTGCTGTTGAGTCCCCCTTAGCATGATGATCCTTGGATATATTTATGGGATGATGAGGAACCAAATGGAGGTGGCAGACAAATCTTTGGCATTATGGATTATATCTTCATGCAACCCAATATATTTGGAGTTAGAGATATTCCTTCAAAGAGCATAATATTGATTACCTAACATGAGGGAACCAACAAGTATCCCAACTACTTTATGGAACATTTCTACTTATTTAACTTCTTTCTATGAATGAAGAGCATGCAACTTTCCCATGCATTATTGGTCTCTCACATGCACTTGTGCTTTTCTATCTACTCTTAGTCTTCATGACCCAACATGTTAATTAGTTGGATTGCACATATAATATAATGGGACAAGGAACCCATTGAAATTGCACATATTTTCAAGTAATATCATGTTAAGCAAAGAGACAAAGTTTATGGCCTAGAAAGGCTATGTACACCAAAGAGCTATGGTGATTATGGTGCATGCCACCCTTGTTACAAAATTTATAATGATATAAGAGCGCATAATGTTGGTTACATAACATGATAGGCCTAGATTATGAAAAGGATAATAGCCTTAATCTATGGAGAGACAATGCGAAGAGGGCACCCACAAGTGTCCTAACTTCTTCATGGAACAATTCTATTTATGTTACTTTTTCTATGAATGAAGAACGTACAACTTATACATGCATTTTTGGTCTCCTCAAGTGTGCTTGCTCTTTTTTATCTACTCTAGTCTCCATCACCCAAATTTGTGAATCCAAAAGCAATCAGTTGGCTTGCACATATTATACAATGGGACAAGGATCCATTAAAATTGCACATATTTTCAAGTAGATTAAAGAGGGAAGTTTATGGAGTTTTATTTACAAAAGGATGAATCTTATTGTCACACTTTTTTACCAAGGGCAAAGATAATGGATATCTAACATAGTCCTTTAAATCACATAGATATAGAGGTGCTTGGCTCACAAGTGTAAACTGCATAATTTAAATCTTTTTGCAAACCTTACACAATTGTAGTGGTTTGCTTCCATTCTCTACATAGCAGAGGAAGCTTAGCAAGTGATGTAGCTGATTCTATATCTTTGTATTTTATCATTTTTCAAAATGCTTATCTTTTATATCTTTTTCTCTCGAACATATTATAATTATACTTGTTAAACGTCATTCATGGATCAAGATGACAAAATACTTGACACATACATAGCTTTGAGGAGAGTTCTTTTGATAAGGATCCTTTCATCACTTTGTAGTCTACCAAAGGTCTATGCCTAGGGTTTACCATTTCAAGGTTTCTTTGTAGCTTTTGCTCCATCAATTCAAATCTCAACAAAAACTTTGCTACATGCACACATTAGGAGAAACCCAAGATTGAGATGATGTAGATATGTCTCTATCAAAGAGAGGAGGAAGAGCTTCATGAGGGGGAAGAACAAGGAGAGCAAGGCATGGGTAAAGTACAGAGAGGAGCATGGACACCCCTTTAGAACCTAAAGGGATCTTGTGGCTTGCATTGCTAAAGTTGGGAGTGAAAGAAAAAAGAGGGGAGAAATGAATTTGGGGGATTTCTCGGGGGGGTCACTCATCATATGTAACCCTATCACGTGAGTTCGACAGAAGGATATTTTTTATTCCTAAAATTTACAGAAATAAATATACATAAGGGACTATTTAAAATAGTTCTGGAAAAAATTTACAGATTTGTATAGAAAAGGGGTACATTTTATTAATGAAAAAATTTACAGATAAGGGATTTTAAATATAGGCCTTGAACGCATGTGATATAGAGGGTTTATACATAGTGACCCCCCTGAGGGGGATTTACATCCTATTTCTATCTCTAAATTTGTGGATGATAGAAAAAAGTGGGAAGATAGGAATCTACTAGACCTATTACCCTATTTATATTTCTTTTTCTTTTTTCTTTAGAATCACACTAGTGTATCCTCCTCCTCTAAACTCTACCGCTAGGCTTTGACCTCTTAAGGTATGAAAATTAAAGTAAGGGCAATGTAAAATGTCTGATTGAGGATGGAAACCTATCCATTGGCAAAATGGTGAGTTATATCATGATGGATCCTACACAATGTGCAAAAAAACCTAATTTTGATTGATCTAAAGTAAATAATTACATACATGCACAATTCTATAACCATACCTTTACCCGTAGTAAGGTTTAAGGATATGCAAATATTGACTATGGGTCAAGTTAACTAAAATGAAAATTGCATTACCCTTTGGTACGAGCATTGTATGCAGCTAATATGGGCATCCATATGTGCAATAGGAATGTTGCACTAATTTTATCATGATCGTTAAGTGATGATTTAAATATTCTATATGCTCTAAACAAATATAGAGAATGAAAAGAGAAACATGTGATATTTAATTCATTGTATTACATAATGCATGATCCATGTTAGGACATGCAATGGCCATTCCCCAAGGGACGATAGATAGTGGATGGGAGAGGATTTGATACTAAAGAGTTATATGATCACTTAGTCTATTAATCCAAATCCTAGCCAACGACTCAAAGGAGAAACATATGTTTTGATGTTGCAGTAGACATGTGCCAAGGCTTCGGGAGACAACAATAGTTGGGCTTGCCAGAAGACATACTTATAGGAAATAGGAACCATTAAGAATTCCCATAATTACATGTGAATAGATAATTAAGGGAAAGTTGAATTAGAGGGAAAATCCTTTGTTTATGAGGTGAAGACTAGACTCTTTGATTAAGGTAAAGGCTGGACCTATTCTAGCCAATTCGATTGGATGGGAACTAAATTCATGTATTTCGATGGAAACTAAGTCCATCTAGTTTGTTTACATGAACTAAGTTTTAGTTTTGTTACATTAGAACTAAGTCCATCCAATTTGGTTACATGGAAACCATGGATTACTAAATTTACGTACCCAAACCATTTCTTACCAAAACCAAGAAACAAAACCATGTCTCATCAAACCATGATCCAAAACATGATTTTTTCCCACCAAAACCATGGAAGGTAGTAATTTTGACCATCAAATTATGGGCATTCACGTTATGTGCTAACTAGTTAGCTAAATTAGGATGATGGTTGGTCTAATAACTATATTAGTTTCCAACAAAAACTCATATATTAAAAAAAGTCATCCCACATTGACACGAAGAACACTCCATGCAAGCCATTGTATCTAGAGATTGGTATAAAGGGAACCTATATTTTCTTCACTCTTTCTTTTTTGTGGATGCCTATTTCACCATTAAAGCTTCATGTTGCAGGGTTTTTGGAGCAATTGTCTAGAAGTGAGGCAAGGTCCCTCCTCAATTTCATCCCTCTTCTTAGTCTCTCTCTAACACTTTCCATGATGTGGGCCTGAGAAATCTATGAGCATATCTCTTGAATGGAATCTTTGTGATGTACAAGGGTTCATTGTATGGTTTCTTGCATTTTTACTCTATGTTCAGCGTTGCAATTTATGGTTGTGATAAAGATATTGAGATGAACCAGATAGGCATTGTGAGAAGTCATATCCTAAAAGATTAACAATGCCCAAAAATTGATGTTGCACTTCTATTAGTGCATTAGCTTGCATGACGCACATAATAAACTTGAAAAGCAAGCATATAATTCTAGATGAGAACTGGAGAGAATTTTTTTTAAAGAAAGAGTTCTCTCAGGAATTTTACTCTCTTAAAGCTCATGCATTTAGAAGATGTTGCGTCTAATTAGTACTCAGATTTTGAAAGGGTCAACAAGCATAACTATGAGTGTCTTGGCATGTAATTGTACATAGAGCAATTTAATGCAATGTTTGAGAGAAACCTTGAAATGTTTTGATGTTACCAAGCGTTTTGATTTTAGGTGAAAATCCATAGTACCTTGAGTACTTGCACTTAAAAGGAAGTGAGAATTCCTAAAATGACTACACAAATAGATTTGTGTCATTGTTATAGGCAATCTAACAACATGCCAATGGTTGATATTGCCAAGTGTTTTAATGTTAGCTAAAAACCCATAGTCATGAATAATGAAACTCTAGCTACAACTAGAAATAATGCATGCAATAATGCTTAGCAAAGTGTGCAGTAATGCTTAGCAAACTGTACAGTAATGCTTAGCAAAGTGTGCTAGCATGATGGTGTCCATCATGAATTAGCTTAGCATACTAGGTGGGATGATGTAAGCATCAAGTTGTTATCCCATCCATCAAAAAGTGGGAGCAACCCACTATATGAATCTCAAAGAGTGAAAATGACCTGCTGAAATAGATTTCTCCCTCCAATAAATGTATGACATTCTTGCATCCTACACATGATGTAAATGGATTGCTCTCCATTTTATATATCTTTCCAAAAGTTGCTTGCATTTTAGTATGTTCAATGTTATTTTTTAATTCATCACATATCTTGCATGTTGACATCATTTGCTTTGATGGTGTTTTCACATTGCAAAATTGTCCACACCAAATTTTGTAAAAACTAGTTCTAGAAATTTCTCCCTCTTCTCTGTCTTGTAAAGTTCTATTAACAAACTCTAGCACAACCTTCTTTGTCATTCCTATAGGGACATGATGTTGGCACATGATAAATGGTAGTGCCTAGTCTTGAAAGATTTTCTTTAAATCCATATATGCATTCAAGGTATGTGGCTCTTTGTCCTTTTACCTCTGCTATGCATTCAAGGTAGGTACCACCTGATAGTGTAATTAATATTCTCGGTTAAAAATGACCATCCCATTAATAATCAATATTGAAACATAAATACAATTCAAACACATATAATAGCACCAAAAATTGAATATGCACGGAAACTCATGAAAGACAAGAGGCAATCACTGGGTACAATCTCCCCCCTCAAGGTGTGTGTCTCATGATCCCACACCAAGAGTATATATAATATTTCAATAAGAGCATGAGCCATTGATACAAGTCATGTATTCATCTCTTGATCATCCCTTTTCCATACTTTTCTCTTGAGCATCCTTTTACCTTACTTTTCTCTGTGTCACTCCTTTTCTCACTTATTCATCCAAAATTACATGTTAAAAGTGGAAGGTTTTTAAGCACTCTCCCTTATCCAAAAATGTAATGACCCTTGGTCATTTAATACATTACATATCACTAGCACAAAAGCATAACATTTAGCCTTTATTCCCTCAAGCGTGTTTACTCCCATCCGTCCATGTCATTCCCTATACTCAATAAACCAATCCACCAGTAGTCAAATACTTAGCATAATGATATACATCATATGATTAGCCAATCATGCTAAGTAATGGTCTTTACAAATGACAATCAATTAATGTGAGTATTTCTAAATGGCATCACCCATGATACTTATTAATGGCACACATTTAGCTAGGCATCCCTGACTAAACCCAAGTATTAAATAGAACCCCCACCACGTCTGGTGCGATCCTATAAATACTTTACATCATTTCAAACAAGAGCTTTGAGAAATACTTTCTCGTAACATTCCCTCTTGCTTAAGGTGCAATTGATGTCAGTTGTGATTCTATTTATATGAGTTAAGGATATCAGGATGGTGGTCTCAGAAAACTTGCCCAGGGAACCACTGTGCATTCTCTTTTGGATGATTTTTAAAATTCAATAAATAGGAGTTATAAGTCTTTCCTTTGTGCGTTTGTTCTTTGCTGATCATCTTGAATACAATTAGGCTCAAGAACTTCAACTTCATCCATAATCAAAGGTTGCTTTTCATAAACAGGATGCATTGGTAATTCTCCTTTAAAGGTTTCAAGAGTGCATTTGTTCTTTGCTGATCATCTTGAATACAATTAGGCTCAAGAACTTCAACTTCATCCATAATCAAAGGTTGCTTTTCATAAACAGGATGCATTGGTAATTCTCCTTTAAACGATTCAAGAGATGAATGTGAAAGGCGTTATGAATCTTCCAATGATTTGGCAAGTCCAAACCATAAGTCAAATCATTTACCTTAGCGATAACCTTGAAAGGTCCATAAAACCTTGGTGCTAATTTCACTATAGGGCATTTATCAATACTCTTTAAATGCCTCTTTTCAATTCATAGAAGGACAACATCTCCTTCCTTATACATCATATGTTGTCTTTTCTTGTTTGCTTGCTTAGTATACTTCTCTAGAGCTCTCTTGATGGCTTCAGTCACTTCTCTCATGATCTAATCATAGTTTTGTAAGAAAATAATACAACGTATGTGCTCAACAGATAACAGGATCTCGTATGCAAGAGAGAAAAGTAGATAGTATGGAGAATCAAAAATTTAATTACTGTAAAACTGATACAATAGATGGCGCTACCTCCCAGTCGTGTGCTCCTATGTGAGAAGCTTCGATGGCATGCTGGAAATGGTAGAGGACGGAGGTTGGATGCTAAGGAATCAGGGTTGCTGTAGCCAGTGATGATAATTGGCTTCACAGGTTTGCTCTTAAATAGCCACAAGACGTAGTCAGTTAGACTCAATTGGGAGACTGACCCAGTCCGCCCAAACCGGTCGACTGGAGGTCGGTCCCGAAATAGGCCACCGACCACACGATAGAATCGTGGCACAGAATAGAGCAACTAACCTACAGTCTCCGTTCAACGGCCCACAGCCATATGGGATCATCTGGGGCTCCAAACGGGCCCTGCAACCCGAGAGTGGGCTGCCTTGGGAAATGCTCCATCTACCCTCAGTGCGGTCAGTCATGGGATGCCTTCCCACACTTGCATGTAGCCTAGTTGGCAGTGTGCCAACTCTATCTAAAGCCGTCCAGCCATCAGGCCACACATGGCCCCCATCTGGTGTCCAAATCAGGACCTACCGGATAACCAAGCTACTCAAATGCCTTCTCCTCATATGGGGGGCTTACAAGTAGAGTTCGTTGGTTCCCGCGTAGTTACACGAGAGTGTTGCATTGATATCTAACACCCCCCCTCAATGTCCACCTACAAGTGAACTTACTTTTTCGGCCCAATGCCAAGTCGATGAAGATGCCTCTCCAGCAAGTCTCTTCCAAGAGCCTTCGTGAAGATGTCCGCAGCATTCTCTGTAGTCGGACAGTACACCAAGTCAACCTCTCCATCCATGATGAGCTCGCATACAAAGTGATATTGAATCTCAATGTGTTTTGTGCGAGCGTGGAACACAGGGTTCTTTGCAATTGCCATGCAACTCTGATTGTCACATGATAACTGCGTAGGCTTGTTCTGCACTGCACCCATGTCCCCTAAAGTCCTCCTCAACCACACTGCCTCACAAGAAGCAAAACATGCTGATTTGTACTCAGCCTCGGTAGAAGAAAGAGCAACTATAGGTTGCTTCTTGTTGACCCATGACACAGCTCCAGATCCAAGTGAGAAAAGTAACCTGTCACTGATCTCCTACTGTCCACGTCTCCTGCCCAATCCGAGTCACAGAATCTAGTCAAGATGTTGCCCTTAGTATAGGTGATGCCATAATCAAGTGTGCCTTTGATGTATTTCAGCACCTGCATCCCTACCCTCCAATGGTTCTCCCGGGGCTTATTGGAAAACCTGCTTAGTACACCAGTCGCATGTTGCACAAGTAAATCAAACTATCCACAAGCCTTGTGTACTTCGCTTCATCCACTAGTGGTGATGAATCCTCGTTTGAGAGCTTCACGTCAACCTCCATAGGGGTGCCAACTATCTTGCACTCAACCATGCCAAATGCCTTCAATATCTCTCCAGCATACTTCAGCTATGAGATGAAGATCTATTTTGGCTCTTGCCAAACTTCAATCCTCAAACAAAAATGCATCAATCCGAGGTCTGTCATTTCAAACTCTCTTCCTAGCAAATGCTTTGTCTATGAGATCTTCTCTTCATGGTTCCCTGTTATGACAAGGTCGTCCACATAAAGGACCACGATCATACATTTGCCTCCTTCTCTGAAGATATACAAATTTGCATTAGATGGGCTCCTCCTGAACCCGTTTTACAAAAAGTAGGCATCAATCCGCTAGTACCATGCTCGTGGGGCCTGTTTCAGCCCGTAAAGTGCCTTCTTTAGTTTACAGACTTTACCTTCTGAATCGGGGATCACAAAACCTGGTGGTTGCTCCACGTATACCTCCTCCTTGAGATCTCCATTGAAAAAGGTGAATTTTACATCCATCTGAAACATGGGCCAACTTCCTTGTGCTGCTAAAGCCAAAACATTGCAAATTGTGGTTAGTCGAGCTGTGGGAGCAAAAGTATCCTGATAATCAAAACCATGTACCTTTGTGAATCCTTTTGCCATGAGCCGAGCCTTGTACTTATCCAACGTGCCATCGATTGGTCTTGTACACCCACTTAGTTCCTATTACCTTGCGTTTTGGTGGTCGATCCACAAGGTCCCAAGTGTTGTTCTTCATTATGGAGCCATACTCCAACTGCATAGCCTCCATCCACCTATCATCACCCTATGCCTCTTCAAGACACTTGGGTTCTTTAGCACGGATCACCTGTGTCATCAAAGCATAGTTGACCAAGTGTTCCTGCGCCCTTCTTTGCTCCTCTAATCTCTTGGACCGGTGGTGTTTGGAATGTTCCTCCTCAATGGTTGGAGCTTCTCTGCCATCCAAAAGCTACTTTACCCACTTCGAGAATGGCCATTGCCGTTGTGATTTTGCAGGCTCTTCTTCCTCTTCTTTATCTTGAATCCTCCCAAGCACCGTTGGGGGAGTTCGGTCTGCTGTTGGTGGTTGTACTGGATGGATATCCTAGTCTTGGTTGTCTGGGAAGGAAGCATCCTCCTCCAATTGATGCGGCTGTTCTGAGAAGACCACATCGTGACTTACTATTACCTTCTTGGTAACAGGGTTATAGAGATGGTAACCCTTCGCCTCTTCACTGTAGCCCAAGAAAATACACTTCTGGCTCTTCGGTTCCCATTTGGTCCTGTTAGCATTAGGGACATGCACAAAACAATCACATCCAAAAACTCTGAAATGTGTAGCTGAAGGTTTCTTACCAAAAAAGGCCTGCAATGGAGTCATCCCGTTCACAGCCTTCGTGTAGCTACGATTCAGAATGTAAACTGCCATGTTACATGCTTCATTCCAGAAAGTCTTTGGCAAATCTTTCCCTTTCATCATACTCCTGCCCATTTCGCAATTGACATGCATCTTGCATTCTGCTACTCCATTTTGCTGTGATGTATGTGGCTGGGGTTTCTGCCTCTTGATCCCGTGACTTTTGCAGTAACTTTTGAATTCACTTGATGTGAACTCTCCACCTCTGTCTGATCTCAACTTCTTCACCTTCCTCCTCGTTTCTTTCTCGACCATTACATGTCATTCTTCGAACTTACTAAAAACCTCATCTTTAGTCTTCAGGAAGTATATCCATATCCTTCTACTGTAGTCGTCGATCATTGTCATGAAGTAGTAGGAACCACCCAAAGCTTCCATCTCCATCTTTCCGCAGAGGTCCGTGTGAACGAGCTCTAGAGAAGCCTTTGCCTTGCTGGCCTCTTTAGGAAAGGGATGCCGATGCTACTTGCCCATCATGCAAGCTTCACATACATTGGGCAGATTTGTAATTTCTGGTAGGTCTGCAATCATTCCACTTTTATGCATCTCCTTTAAAGAACTAAGGTTTAGATGACCAAACCTCTCATGCCATAGCTTAGTGTTCTTCACATCGGCTCGAGCACTGAAAGCTAAGAGTTCGTAGATGTTGTTGTGCCGTGTACCTTTACCAACGACCTTCCCTTGAAGATCCAAAATCTGTGCACCATTCTTATCGAATTGAACTTTGAGGTCTCGATCCGTGATTGCAAAAACGGACAACAAGTTCCTCTTGATATCTGGCACATAAAGAACATCGGACAACTGTTTTACAACTCCATCTGACTTGAGAGCAATCGTACCTTTTCCTTTTGCTGGACATTTTGCATCATTGCCGACTGCTACCAAGATGTCATTCCCTACCAGATGTAGAGAGATACCAATCCTTCCGACTGGTCATGTGGCGCGATGCACCACTGTCAATAATCCAAGGTTCATCTATAGGTACATGAACTGCCTCCGTGCAAATCTCCTCAATTGCTACGAATAGCTCTACCGGTACTGCCTACGCACTGTTGCTAGACTCTTTCTTTACTCTGTTCTTCTCATCTACAATCTTCTTTCGACACTCATTTTGCTTGTGCCCTGCCTTGTTGCAATAGAAGCACTTGATCTTCTTCTTTCTCTTTTTATCATCAGAAGAAGATGGGTTACTAGAGTTCTTACCCTTACCTTTCTTTGATCCAGTCGAGAAAGTTGAATCTTCTTCAGTCCTCATCTTTTGATGCATCTCCTCCTCCAGAAGCATTGCGCTGAAATCCTTAAAGTTGAGGGGTGGATTTTTGTTCTGTGTATTCAGCGCCATAACAAGATCGTCATACTTTGGTGGGAGAATCTGTATGCACCTTCGTGCTAGATTCTCGCTGGTGATGGTGATGCTAATCGCAATCATCTGATTGTGCAGATTCTTCACCCTGGTGATGAACTTCTCTGCCATTTTAGACTCAGACAGTCTCTCGTTCGTGAGTTGAGTCTCCAGATTCTAAATCCGCATCTGATTCGTGGTCTCGTACTGATTTTTCAAGACCATCCATGCCTCCTCTGTTGTGGTGACATGTTGAATTAATGCCATGACAGAATCACTTACACTGCAGACAATAGAACACAACACATCTGCATTTCTTCTTGTCCACGTGAGAATCTCATCCGCAGTTGGTACTATCTATTGTGTTGCATTGGCTAGATTCGGTTCCGCAACCGGCTTCAAGTCCACCCTAGTAGTAGTATGCCAAAGCTCGTATGCACTTAGGATGGTCTTCATCTTGAACTTCCAGAATGGATAGTTAGTGCCGTCTAACTTTCCACTTTCGTCGAACGGTGGGGTTTGCAGTCTTGCGGGTTGGGCCATCTCTCACAATTTGCTCGCAAATAGAAACACACTACCAAATCTTCTTACTAGAGCCCAAGCTCTGATACCATGTAAGAAAATAATACGTCTGTGCTCAACAGATAACAGGATCTCGTATGCAAGAGAGAAAAGCAGATAGTATGGAGAATAAAAAATTTGATTACTGTAAAAGTGATACAATAGATGGCGCTGCCTCCCAACCATGCACTCCTGTGTGAGAAGCTTCGATGGTGTGCTGGAAATAGTAGAGGACGGAGGCTGGATGCTAAGGAATCAGGGTTGCTATAGCCAGTGATGATAATGGGCTTCACAGGCTTGCTCTTATATAGCCACCAGTCGTAGTCGGTTAGACTCAATTGGGAGACCGACCCAGTCCGCCCAAACTGACCGACTAGAGGTCGGTCCCCAAATAGGCCATCGACCACATGATAGAACTGTGGTGCAGAATAGAGCAACTGATCTACGGTTCCCATTCGGCCCACAACCATCCGGGATCATCTGGGGCTCCAAACGAGCCTCGTAACCTGAGAGTGGGCTGCCCTGGGAAATGCTCCGTCTACCCTTAGTACGGTCAGTCATGGGATGCCTTTCTGCACTTGCATGTAGCCTAGTTGGCAGTGTGCCAACTCTATCTGAAGCCATCCAGTCATCAAGCCACACATGGCCCCCATCTGGTATCCAAACCAGGACCTACCGGATAACCGAGCTACTCAAATGCCTTCTGCTCATATGGGGGGCTTACAAGTAGAGTTAGTTGGTTCTCGCGTAGTTACATGAGAGTGGAGCATTGATATCTAACAAGTTTCTTGTAAAATCATTTGCAGCTTCTATCTTTTGACTAATCCTTGTGATAGGGAAATAACTTTCCATAAATTATTTCGAATGGAGTTCTTCCTGTAGTAGAATGGATTGTGTTGTTATAAGCAAATTGCAATAAATACAAATACTTATCCCAATTCCTACCTTGAGCATCAGCATATATCCGATGCATATCCAAGATAGTATTATTGGTCACCTCCGTTTGTCCATTTGCCTTAGGATGGAAAGCTGAAGTAAAATCCACTTTGGTGCCAAGATTTACAAATAAAGTCCTCCAAAAGGCACTACAAAACTTGGAATCTTGATCTGATACTATAATCTTTGTAATCCATGATGTGGACAAACGTACTTCAAATACATGTGTGTCGCTTGTGGTGCAGATAATGTCTTTTTGTAAGGAAAGAAATATGCTTGCTTGCTAAAGCGATCCACAATAGTCCAGATCATGCTATTTATGATTAAAAGTCAAAGGAAATCCAGGAATAAAATCCATAGATATTTGTTCCCAAGACTGTGAAGGAATGGGCAAAGGCATTAATAGTCCTGGTGTTTTCCCTTGAAACTTTTAATCTTCTGGCAAATCAAACACTCAGCAACATACTTAGAGATATCCTTCTTCATCAAAGGCCAATGAAATTCTTTAACAATACTTTGATAAGTTGCAGTCACCCCTCCATGTCCCACATAAGGAGGTTGATGCATTTCCTCCATTACTTGTAATCTAAATGGATTGGTGACGCAAAGCCTTTTCTCATAAAAGAGATATCCATCATTAACTGAATAGCTAGATATAGGACTCCAATTGTTTTGTTCAAGCTTAGTCCATATATTAGAGAAGTCAGAGTCATCGTTTTTTCATTGCCTCGAATGGTTGTATTTCAATTAGTGAGATGTTGATTTTTTCGGTCTTCGACTTAATGCATCTCCAATCGTATTTTCTTTTCCAGGCTGATATTGAATCATTGGCTGAAAACTTTGAATAAAAGAAGCCCATTTGATATGTCTATCAGAAATCAATGGTTGCTCAAGACGTGCTTAATGCTTTGTTGATCAGTCTTGGTCAAATTTTGAGCCCATAAATAATGCTTCCAAATCCTTAGGGCATGTACAACTGCTATCAATTCTTTATCATAGGTACTGTAATTGAACTTTGCAGGCTTAAGCTTTCTACTTTCAATTGCTATCAGATGATTGTCTTGCATAATCCCCGTTCCACTAGCATCAGTTATTACGACAACAAAGAAAGGTCATGAAAAGTCTGGTAACTGAAGTATTGGGAATTTGACTAAAGCTTCTTTTAAAGCTTGAAATGATTTGTCATGGGCTAGAAGTCCAAATGAACTTTGTAGTTTCCTTAAGGAGATAGGTCAATGGATTTGCTAAGAATGCAAAGTTCCTAACGAATTTCTGGTAGTAACTACATAAGCCTAAAAATGATCTTAGCTCATGTATATCTTTAGGCTTTGGCCAAGGTTTCAATAGATTCCACTTTCTTTGGTTCTACTTGAATACCTTCACTTGAAAAGATATGATCCAAGTATTCAATGCAATCTTGAAAGAATAGACACTTCTCAAAATTGATGTACAATTGATTTTCTTTTAAAATAAAAAAAGTCAATTTCAAAAGTTCCTTGTGATCTTCAGTATTCTTGCTAAAAACGAAAATGTCATCATAGAATACCACTACACAATCTTGATCTTTTAGAAAGATTTGGTTCATCATTCTACTAAAAGTAGCTAATGTGTTGGTGGTCAAAGCAAATGGCCATTTGCATTCTAAAAGAAGTTTTGTAAACATCTTCTTCGGTCATTCTAACTTGATGATAACTAGATTTAAGATCAATCTTGCTAAAGACTTCAGCCCCTCTCAACTTGTCAAGTCAATCATCTACTCTTGGAATTAGATACCGATTCTTGACTGTGATTAAGTGCTCTATAATCCACACACATCCTAAATGTGCCATTTTTCTTTTTCACCAAAGGACCGGAGCACCATACAGGGAGCCACTTGGTCTAATCAATTTCCTTTCCAGCAATTCTTCAATTTGTCTTTAAATCTCTTTTCTTTCTAAGATGTTTACTTGATATAAAGCTCTACAAGGAGGTGAATTTCCAAGTAAAATCTTTATGCGATGATCTTCACGTCTAGACTTGGGTAAACCTGGGGGTAATTCATCTAAGAAACAATCCGAAAATTGCAAGATAAAATCTTTGAAATTGTCATTCGATTTTAATTTGCACGGCCGTAATCGAATTAACCAAAACCAAAATTGATTTTTCACCTTTCCTGAAAGCCCTTTTAGCTTGTGTTTGATTCAATAAAGGATTCATTTCATTCTTTATTTGTCCCTTTAAACAAATTCTTCTATCCTTGTGTGTGATTCACATTTGGTGAGTGTTATATTAACATCAGGATTAAATTGATGTCGCCATGGCATTCCCAAAATTATATCTTTTCCACTTAGAGGAGGCACTAAGAAATTTCTCATATCTTTGTATGGATCAATCGTGAGTTCCAAATCTTTCACTTCATTCAAGCAATTATATCTAGTTCCAGTAAAAGTAGCTTTAACCTTGTACTGTGTTGGTGAAACTTTAAGATTCATTGCTTTTACTAATCGTTCAGAAATGAAATCATATGTACTCTCATCATTGTGTAGAATAACAATTTCTTTCTCATTTATTTTAAGCAATGCATAAGGAGAAAACTTACCTGATTTACTCGACTCAGAAGTGTTACCCTCTTGCTTGACTTCGTCGATCACAGATCTTTGCGGTTGATGCCTTCTTCTTTTTTGGACAATTATTTGCATAATGTCCCTCTTTGTGACAGTTGAAACAAGTTCCCTTCTTCAAGTCGGTCTTCTTTTCTTCTTTTGATTTGCCACGATCCTTCAAAGATGTAGTTGATGGCGTAAAGCGAGAATACGGCTTGAACGTAAACTTCTTGTCCCTCTTTTGAAAAGGAACAAAAGCTTTACTCTTTTCACCATCCTTGGGTATCCCGTTCTTTCTTTCACAATTTGTAGCGGGAAATAAACTCTCTTACACTCAATAAAATGAAATTTACTCAGTCATTATACTTATCTCTTGTGCGCTCACCACCCAAGTTGAGAGCGTCCACTCGTGTTGCCAATCATCTTCGCCAAGATCCACAATACCAATTTTACGATGCTATCAATATGTGAGAGAACCTTATTGACGCTTGGTGACAAGAGCTTTACGGCTTCTATATGTTGCCGAATATGATGTTATCGGAGTAGAAAAGCCTCCAAAAATCAGCTTGAGGAGAGCTATCCATATGCTCGAGATATGAGAGAAATAGCGTAGAAATAAGAGGGGTAGAAAAGGAGTAGAGGTCTTTGATAAGTTATTGAGAGTTTTGATAACTTATCAAGCAAATTCTCTTCCTCTTATCACTCCAAACTGCTCTTATCTTCTTCTTCAATGATTTCTCCTTGATACGCACTTTTGAACCCGTTGCTGTGGTAGGAATAAGCCTGAACGGACGGGGGAATGGATTCGGAGGGTCTAAAAACCTAATAGCCAATTCTAGAAGTGATTTTGTCACCGAAATTTTACGGGCTGATTCTCCTTGTTTCCGTGTGGTCGTCCGCTAGAATTCGTTACTTGCAGTAGAGTTCTCACCAAAACCGATTTTGTTCATTTGAAGAGGCTTTGGAGGGAGGCTTTGAAAGGCTTAAGTAATAGAATGAGGTAATGGAAGAAGCTTTGAGAGGCAAGAGGATAAGAAGTGTCATGCGGCATCACGAACAGAGACATCTCTCTATGTTTCAGTAAGCCTCCATACAGCCTCGTACAGTGGGGCTGTACTCTGTTGATGTCATCATGCCCTTCACAGGGTCCAATTGTAGGTTGTACGCTTGCTCTGAAGTTTCATCTTGCCAGGCCAGACCCAAGGCCACATGCCCTCACCATCTCTTCAACACAAGGTCTCCTTCTAATGCATTTTTTGTGCTATCCACATGACAGCTCATGTGCTACCCATGTGGCAGTCCCATTCTTTGCCCATTGGCAGTCTATACATCCCTAGGTCCACCCCCCCATGCTCTCCTCACATGGGGGATTACAGACGGAGAGGTGACCTTTCCAACATCACGTGCTAGATCTCCTCATATTAAAATTTTGTTCATTATCCTTATGTTAGAGTTTACGTTGCTAATATGATGTTCATGCTAATAGCGTATTCTTTATGTGCATGCACCATGGTTTGTGGAGAAATGGTGTCCTCTATCATTTGGAATACTCATAGGGAGAAATCATACTATAGAGAAAAGATAGGATGGCTACTAGTCGATGGCTCAACATGACTTTGTTGGCATTTCAAGGCATGGTGGGATGCCTAATCACCTATGATAGGGACTTACAATTCAATAACTCCATTGGTTGGCTATGGTGAAAAACACTTGTGAAACACCACCATCATGCCTACAGGCAAATGGCTGATCCAGTGTACCATTGAGCAACCTTTGACCAAAGTTGCTACAGACATGCCCCCTCCGAGAGGAAAATTCATCGACCCAAAGGCATCCTATAATAGTTCAAACATTACATTATAAGAGTACTTCAAAACACAAACTCAAAAATTAAAGAAGGAATGTTTAGTTGCTCCCCACCACATTAACATCTAGTTCTGCACCTTCAATGTTGGCTCTTTCCCATGGCTTCCATAGGAAGAGCAAGGTATTCTCAGTATGTAGGGTTTCGAGGCTTTTTGTTACCTACAGATATATCGGTGTTGTCATTTGTAGTATAAGTATAGCTTAGGACCTCGGGTCGTATTCCGGTGAGAGATGTAGGCTTAAGTGTGGTAAGCAAACATAGTGCATGCATGTGTGAAAGGAATGTGCATCATCATGGTTGGGGTAATGAAGGCTTTCACCTTCATTAGGGGTTGAAGGGCTTAGGAGGAGTTTAAGGGTTAGAGGGAGGTTCATGGTTTAGAAGTGGGTTCCAAGGTTCAAAGAGAGGTTCCAGAGTTTAGAAGAGGTTCAAGGGTTAGAAGGAGGATCCAAGGTTCAGGGTAGAGTACATGGTGGAGAACTCGTCTCCCTCATAGATCATAGAGGTTAAGGGTTGAGGAACTAAGGGTTTAGGGGGAGCATAAGAGTGGGAGAGGAAGAAGGTGTAAGAGCATGGGGGGAAAGGAAAAGGGAGGAGGAGGAGGAGGGAGGAGGAGGAGGAGGAGGAGGAAGGAGGAGGAGGAGGAGAAGGAGGAGGAGGAGAAGGGAGGAGGGGGGAGGAGGAGAGGGAGAGGATGGGTTGCAAGTTTGGAGGAGAGGGGAGGAGGAGTTGCAAGGTTAGGACATGCTTTTGGACATGGAGTGCAAGGAAGCATGGACACTTCAGACAATTGCTTGGAATACCAAAGTAGAACTCAACACAATGCCCCAAAGAGTGTGGGCTTCATTCCATTATGGGGTATTTATACAAGTTGGAGAGCTTCTCTCTCTGGATGTAGGAATTCTAAGAAATTCTCTCTCTACATGTAGAACTTGCATATAGAAGTTGCATGTTGGAGTTGCAAGTTGCATGTAGAACTCGCATATAGAACTTGCATGTAGAACTCGCATGTTGCATGTAGGAAATGTATGTAGAACATGCAAGTTGGATTCCTAAAAGGGATTATTCCTAGCCTTGTGCAAGTACAAGCAGAGCTTTGCCGCTACTCTACACACACATTCTGTGCTACCTAAGTCCATGTTGGCATAGAGATAACATTCAATCATCTCCAATGTAAATAGTGATCTTGACTATATTCTGTGTTGTGCAATAGGTCAAAGCTTCCTTCGGTTGTGTTACAATTGGTAACAATTCATAGGTCAAGGGCTCTGCATTCTTCAAACTTGCTAGTTTTGTGCAAAGAAATGGAGATTCTAGATCTTTATCTATTCCTAGAAATCAATAATCTTTGACGTTGTGTCAATCTCAAAACTTGACAGAACTCTAGGTCCCTCATTTTCCATCAAAACAAAGGAGTCTCAATGTCATAGAGGAATAGATATTCTCTTCATCAGATAATGACAAGGATCAATGTTAGAATATCCATTTTTGGATCATAGGGCATGTTTAAAGGCATGGATAGGGGTGTTGTGCTAGTCAAGGGCTCTATGTTAGGATCATTTCAAGGCTTCCTTTCCCTAAAACTCCTTATCTTTCCCATAAAAAATTGCCTCTTCCAAGTAGAGATCAAAGTCATCTTGAAGGACTGACAGAATCAGAGCTAGAGGGACTCTGCAAGGATGAGGGCTCTTCATGATGGTGGTCTTCTTGGAGAATGAAAAAAAAATTCCTCTCCCAAGAGAGGAACCTAGTTCTTGTGTTCCCTACCATACCCAATTCTAGAGGTCTCTTGATATCGACATCCATACAAGATCGTCGGTGGCGAGAAGATTAGAGACAAAATGATCAAGAAGCTTTATAAATCGAGGCTTCTCAAAGTGCAAGTTGGTGAAATAATCTAAGGAGACCCATTTCTTCCCAAATTCATCAAGTTGGTATGCAAAGTCCTTTATTAAATCTTGCATGTTCTTGATTAGAACATGGAAGGGATCTTTTGTTGCTTGGTATGTTCCTAGGAAATCTAGGGTCTTGTAAAATATGGAAAAAAGCATGTTCTCCCTATCAACAAATGAGCTTTGTGAGATGAACTCATAGAATGCAAATTGTGCTAAATTCATGGATATTGTGGTGACTTTGGTAGGGGTGCTAGAGGGACTAGCATAATTAGCAAAATTCTAGCTACTAGAAAAGACTGAAAGTGAATAACAAATGGATCTTACGCCCTTCTGCATCCGATTGACAAATGTGCCAAGGTTCTCACTTTCACCCATCTTTAAATCAAAGATCTCCTGCTTCAATATGGCTTTGGAATGCTTCATCCGTAGTCCGAATAACATCTCCAAGATCCTCCAATTCTCTCTTGTAGACTTCTTCACATCAGTGTGATGAAAATAATTTGGCCCGATTGCTCTTCCAATCATTCTAATTGCCTTGTTCTTCTTCTGGTTCTATGTCAGTAAGTCCCGTTCATTTTTTGGCTTCTTCTCCGACCCATCTACAAGGTTCCATAGACCTTTTTGCATTAAATATAGCTGAGTTGATAACTGCCCCACGAGGAGAAATTTCATCCAGTGAACTTGATGAGAACACCCTCAGACTTCTCTATCTTGTGAACCTCCATCTTCTAAGATTGCTTCGAAGCAAGCTTTGGCCAATAAATAAATTGATGAATGCCTTCTTCTAAAGATTCGACTGCACAGATGTCTACTAGATGGAGGGAAGAACCAGATTGTGTGCTCGAAGAATACTACACTATGAGATTTTTTCGACATGTAGATATATGTTGGTTTGCACGTTCCTTGCACTACCTCCCATGTGATTTGCTAAACACTGCTCTGATACCACTGATGGCAGTTCAACTACTACAAACACTTCAAAACTCAAAGGACTCTCACATGCGATATAGAGACAACACACAAAATGATGATTCTTTGACTCAATGCAACAGTGAATCAATCTCTTCTCTCTTATCCAATACAAACCATTTATTGATCAACCTATTGAGCTCGACTCTCTACAATAATATCAGTAAAACCTATTAGCCTCAACCCGACCAAGTTTGTTGGCATTACAAGCTGTGTATAAATTCCTATACTATAACTATGAGCATCTGCGACACCTATAGGCACATGGCCTCGACAAAAGGAGGGAGATCTTCCAAATACATGCTTATATCATTGCCTCCATGATCACCACCATGTCTTGTGAACTGCTTGAAAGAGTCGTGTCCCTTGAAGAAGCATCTAGTCATCAACATGAGCAACCAACATCACATGCAAATTTGCACATGTCCCTATAGCAAACCAATCCAACACACGATGCTCACGAGCCAATCAACAGTCACCTCCTTGCATTGGCCAATCACTAGCTAGTATCATCTCACCAACCCCATGAGGATGAACCCAAAGGAACCCAACAATGTTGTTTTTAATAAGATTGTAAGAGAGAGAGAGAGAGAGAGGGGTATATCACATAGCTCAGGACACCCTTATTGCAAAAATTGGTAAGCCAAGAAGGTGTACAAAAGAATGCATAGCCCTCCAAATCACATTCTTTTGTACATTTATTTCTAGTTAGGGTCTACAAAAAAGTGTACAAAAGAATGCTATTGAGAGAGAGAGAGAGAGAGAGAGAGAGAGAGAGAGGTATATATCACATGGCTCAAGACACCCTTATTGCAAAAATTGGCAGGCCAAGAAGGTGTACAAAAGAATGCGATTTGGAGGGTTGGGCGATTTCCAACCCTCTAAATCAAATTCTTTTGTACACTTATTTTTGGTGAGGGTCTACACAAAACTATACAAAAGAACGCTAGAGAGAGAGAGAGAGATAGAGAGAGAGAGAGAGAGAGAGCCGGGAGAGATAGAGATGTGTGTTTGTGTGTGTATGTGTGTGTGTGTGTGTGTGTGTGTGTGTGAGAGAGAGAGAGAGAGAGAGAGAGAGAGAATACTTAGATTGTATAACTTAATCATTCAGATAGTAAATTTAAAGGGATATTTCAATTTTTGGTGCAAGGTGTACTAGAATAATCACCATTTCCTTCAATGGAAAGGAGATTGCAAGGACAAGCTTTCCCTTATCAGGGAGAGGGAAGTTCAAGCAAGAAGGAGAGAAGAGATAAAATCAAGCTAGCAAGTGTTCAAGGCATGTATCTTGTAAAAAAGACAGTCTAGTTCAAAGGGAAGACATTGAAACAAGACCAGAAGTCTGCAAATTTGTTACTTTTTGACTTTCTTAAGAAGTGTGATGCTCAACACCTGATTACCATCTCTTTTATGAGATGTGGAACAAAGAGCTCAATTATGTTGCCATTTTGGAGACTCACAAAGATTTTTTAGCAGAAGAGCTAGCATGATTTTAAAAGATTTCAAAGAAACAAAAGGTGACCATATCAAGCAAGTCATATGTTCATGCCAAGGATTTGATTATAGACAAAAAGCTCCGAATTCCCATAAGTAGGAGATTTGATAGCTTTCCAGATATATACAAAGCGGTTTGCAATTTTCATAGTAAATGATGCAGGCTCTTG
The DNA here is from genome assembly GCF_047967505.1 of Dipteris shenzhenensis. Lineage (NCBI taxonomy): Eukaryota > Viridiplantae > Streptophyta > Polypodiopsida > Gleicheniales > Dipteridaceae > Dipteris > Dipteris shenzhenensis. Next base: position 52,479,924 of record NC_141617.1, read on the forward strand.
GAGGAAAGCCTTGCTTTTGCTTTGTTTTCTAAATCTTTGTCATGAAGGTATTGAAGACATGCGAGATGAGGCTAAGGAAGATCTTGGGGAAGAACCCAATATTGAAGACAGAGATAGAAATATAGAAGAGGCTCAGGAACTAGAAGAGGAGGATATTAATCTTGAGGAAGAGAGCAAGGAGGTTGCAGCCTTGGATCTTGCAGCCTTGAAGTCAGAAACAATAAATGGAGCTATGTCTACTAAAGGATTGGATTTTGAGACATGTAGTCCAACTATATCTATCCTTCCTTCCTTCACTATTCAAGGTCAAGAGTATTATCTATTGTCAGATATATGCATCATCTTTGACCTTAGAGAAGATTATGCCTTGGCCTTAATTGCTCAACTCTGTAGCATAGACAAGGAGGTTGGAATTCAAGATGACGATTAATGGTCCTAGAAGATACATTTGACCCCAAGGAGGCACTCTCAATGTGCTTTCAAAAAGCTGAAGATGAGGAGAACATGGATGATGAGATCTTCAATAAGGTCAAAATGCAAAAGGTGGAGGAGTAGAAGAATATTTAGCTAAAGGTGGAGGAGCAAAAGAAAACACAAAGTAGCCTGGAAAGAAGCACTAATCTTTGGACCGAAAAAATTTTGGAGGATGATGAGAATATAAAGATACGATATCACTTTTTTCTTTGCTAGATCTTTTTATCATGACCTCTGTACATATTTCTCATTACTTATTTTTTGATATTGTAGTTCTATATTGAAGATGACAGTTTCCTGAGAAGATCCATTGGTAGCCGAGAAGGGGGACTTGGACAGTTGTCTTCCCTTGCACACTATATGAACAAGATCTTATTTGCCAAGATTTTGATATACCATAGACAATTCAGTAATGATGGAGAGATGACTATCTACTTTTTTTAATGTTTGTATACTTGTGTCTCTATTGACCAATGGCCAATGGTCTTGAAAACTTTTTTGGTCATCTTGTCTCCTTGCTAGACCAATGTGCCTTAGAGGAGCATAGGAGATCTTCATCGCCTAAAGGTCTAGCCGAGTGCTCTCATACCAATCTGCTAGCCACTATGAGATTGGATCTTGCTACCTAAGTTTCTCTCTCTCTCTCTCTCTCTCTCTCAAAGAAAGAGTGATGTCATTGTAAGGGGCTCCTCAATCCTCCTCTAAATTGCATCTATGGCCCATATGGCCTAACCTTGGTTTAGTGCCCAATGTGCAATTTTATTGAGTGGCTCCTCCTAACCTAGTGGGTCACTGCTACTGCAAAATGGTGCAAGCTAGCTAGGTGTGTCCATGAGTGATCCACAACTTCTTCCCCTACTCTACCCTAACCATTCCTCCATCATGTTGAACATCTGAATCCTTAGCGATAATGAAAAAGAAGAGGGGTCCACTGCTCCTTCCCTTGTGAAAGTGGAATTGAAGCCCTAAAAGGGATGGGATGGGCTTCCAACTGTGTAATGAAAACCCATTCTTGAGGTTGCAAGCTCAGAGTTTTGACACCTCTAGTGCAAGTGGGTAGTCATAGCATAATGAACTTGCAAAGCAACAAAATGGTAGCACTGAACTAACACTCTATAGAACAAGCCAACAAGAGACGGCAACACCATCTTCATATTGATTTAGCCAAAGAATATGCGCCTCTTCCAAAAGACAATACGTAGGTGCCATGCAAAGAGAAAACATGAGGAGAGAAGGTTTACAACATATTGACTTATGGTGTGATGGGAAGATTTATCCAAAATGTCTACTCTGAAACTCTACTCCACTATTCTCAAATCTGACAACAATGCTGAAGTTTATAGGCGACAAAACGAAAGGTATGCACGGATACATTAAAGCTCAGTCTCAAGTTGCACACATGTATAAGTCTTTATATGAGCAAGAGGCGAGCACAAAAATGCAAAAGATAGCCAAAAGCTCTAGATTGAAAGAGCAATTATAGAATGAAGAACATACAAAGACGAGGGAGAAGTTATGTAAAGCAAGGTCAAAAGCAACCCCATTAGGAGAGAGACTTATACGAAGAAAACTTTGCAACCTTGCATAATTGAAAGCAAGAAGTGGAGAGTGCAAGCGTCAAGTTCAAGAAGCATGGTAAGGTTTTTTAAAACGTTTGCTATTTGCAATGTGGCTATGATAAATCTTCGTATGTTAACTCTTATTTATGCATCCTGTTTATAGGAAAATTATGGAGCCTCAAAAGGAAAATGTTGTTCCGATCGCTCTTCCTATAAAACAAATGAAAGGTTTATTTCAACTACTATTGCAAAAGGGATGATTGAGGAAAAGAAGTACCATCAAATGCAAAGTTGTGCAATAGTTCGTGGAAAGCAAAAAAGTTGTTGTAAACTTAATTCAAGAGGCTCTCAATGAGAGTGGAGTTAGCAAGAAAGGTTATTCTTCTATTTTCAAAGCAGTGTCATCAACTTTTAAAGATCAAAAGATCAAACGTGTGCTTCTTCCAAATCCTGTTGAAGTCTCGAATTTAAGAGCTTTACTCAATCAACAAGTACATGTTTTTATTGGACAGTGGTTGCATATTGAGGATGTATTTGAAGGTAGTAAGGGGAGCACTGTGCATAATCCTTGGAATAATATTTTTGTCAATCTTGAACAATTACAAAAAAGAATGATTGAATTCTACAGAATCACATTTGAAGAGTGTCAGGGACAACTTATATTTGTCATAAAGTTGGATGAATGTGAAATTGTTAAAGAGAAAAAGATTTAAAGAGTGACCATCACACTTATGAATAGGGCACTTGATACACCAATAATAACAACAAACTCAAAGCATGTCAGTGTACAATCAGAGAATCACATTTGGTGGTTGTTGGGAGCATTTGAGGTAAGTTTGAGCTTTCATTTAAAATGAAATTTCATTTTTCAAATATGTTGTTGTTTGATTTCATTTATTATATCTTGATGCTTCAATAGAGTTTCATTTCCCAATGGCAGGTAAAGACAGAGGATCACTAAATCTTATTTTGGGTGTTTCACCATACAAAAGTACCAGAAGTCATCAAAAACCAAGTTCAAGGACGGCAACTTCATGTTGAAGACAAGGGATTTCCAAGTTGATTGGCATATGGCAAGAGACCTGAAGACCCTCAAGTGCATGTTCAACATAAGCAAAGGAGGTAATTCAAAATCTCCATGTCTTTACTGCAAGGAGCCAGCCCATGTCATGGATCCTAAATGTTGGCGAAGAGATTCTAATGGGGACAAGATTGATTCCGAATTCAAAGAAGTTCTTGATATTTCTATGTTCAATGTACATATATGCACATTTCATGCTTTATGTAGAATCATTGAAAAGTTGGTTTTTTTATATACTGGATTTGCTTGGAAGCTTCAACTAGACAAGCATAGGAAAAAAGCAATTACTACATTAGAAAAGTATTATCGAACATCGGTCTCCATGGAGGAGATGTTCATATCATAACAGACATCAAGAAGTCCTCAAATGGAAAGGATGTTCCTATCAAACCATTAATTGGTGGAGGCAAAGCAAGAAGGCTTTTATCAGAACCACAAAAGAGAAGGGAAGCTTGGTAGACGATCAAGATATGTTTTGAGGGTGAGATACGGCCTTTTGAAGCAGGTGTATAATGTAGTTAAAGATGATATGGCAGATGGTGTTGCTCGAAATGTTAAAGCAGATATATGGAAATCCTTAGACAAGCTTTTCTAGCTTTGTGACAAAAAGACGTGGACCAAGAGCGATCATCGAGTGTTAGAAGAGGAGCTTAAAACTTTTGGGAAATCAATGAAACAAGCCTGGACAAGCTACAACATAACACACTACATGGTAAGTTAAACTAATTTGTTTTGTATGCATAGTTCGTACTTTCAAACATGGTCTACAAAATATTGACTTATTCTTTTTTGTGATCGCAGAATATAACCATCTTTTATATTTTGTTAAAAACTATGGATGCCTTACAATATGGTTCACACAAGGAATGAAAAAGTCTCATTACACAGCCAAAAATGCTTTTTTACGACATACACAACATTTTTTTTGCAAAAAGACATACACAGCATTTCAGAGTAGCACATAAGGCAAATAGTCTCAAAGAGGTATTTCAGTGGTTCTTTAGAGGTATACTTCAAAGGTTGCAAATCCAAAAAAAAGTTGCATTATCACAAGTTAAAGTTGCCTACAATATGTTACAAAAAGAAAAGAAGAAGGCAGATCCTTGACAATTCAACAGCTACACAGAAACATGCAGGCAGTCAAAGGTCTTTGTGAATCACAAGTGGAAATTGATAGAGTTGGAAACCTTATGGAGATTTATAACAATGAAGTAGAGACTTTGTAATATTTTTCAAAAATTTTAGTACAGAGTCTAAGTTGACTATCTTTTCTTGCAGGACTTTGTGTCCTTTGTAACTTTTAACAATACAATATATTTGAGTTTGCTCGTGTACTTTTACATCGAGTTGCTCTCCTTCGATCTATTTAGCCTCAGAATCTAGTAGAAGTGGCTATCTAAACCTAATCAAATGATGCTTTCCATAACCATCTAAATGTCTAGGATTTTTTATTCCAAGTGCTAAAGCATAAGTAGTGTATGTCAAAAAGTACCCTGCCATTGAGCACTGTTCGCCTAGGCAATACCAAAAATTGTCCAAATCAAATAACTTCTCCATCAATATAACCTTGTCATTCTGCCAATTTACTTAGTACCCACCAAGAAATTTCGACAATCGGATGAGAGCGATCTATTAGATGAGGGTGATCAGATGCAATTAGACCCTCATAAGATTCTAGAGAATGACGACCACTACCTTCTGTCAATAGTTGTTTGATCGAGGCCATGCATTCATGCAAGGCATGAAATAGATTTAAACCCCTAGAGTGGGAGTTAGAGGGTGCCCTTGGCCACCCCTTGGACTTGAGTTAATCTTTGGTTGATGGACTCTAAACTCCACATGGTGGGCTAGCATCTTTGTGCATGGGGACTTGTTAGAGGGCCTCCCTGCGCCAGCTTTGGTGCTAGGGAGGGCTGCCTAGTGAGCAGCCATAGTCCTGCAGTGGGAGCGTTCCCCTGTGTCAAATCCTGCAAGGAAATGACGAAGTCCACCGGTTGAACCTGCTGCATAGTCTACATTGTGCAAGAAACTGGTATATCCAGTTTTTCAGAAGCTCAAAATTGCATCTAATGCAGCCTGAAACCAGTTCTTCCAATCTAGCAGCCCAAGGTTGGGTTGGAGATGCGAATTTTGGGAAGGCTGGCTTGGCAGTCAAATGCTAAGTTCAGCAAGCATCCAAGCTCATGGGGACCTGCAAATAAGTTGCTAGCACAGCTGGGATAGCCCTGCTAGCTCACGCGGGGAGCTGCTCTTATTTGCTCAGATCATTGAACACGTGGCATCCGCTAGTGCATGGGGATTCGTGGCCTTGGTACATAGTCTCACCCTTCACGTTGGTGTTTTCACAAAGAGATGCATGGGATGCATGTTGTGCAGCTCCTAAGATAGGAATTTGGAAGGCACGAGAAACACTACCTAGAGCCAATGGTACGGTAATGCATACTAGCGTATGACAGTTGCACTAAATTCAAGAGTTGTTTCTCTTTGCGACATGAGAGACTGCAGGATCTTTTGGGGGAGAGAGGTTCCAGGACTCTAGTCAGGGGCTTCAGTTGTTCATGTAAAACAAAACAGTGACAACTTTTCAAAGGTGTACCTACTCTCCAGACTCATTCATTCAATCGCAGCACATCCACCGCCGGGTCTCATCACCCTCATCCGCTTCGTCCTCGTCTTTCTTCCCTGTGTCATCAACAATCCTCTCTTTGCTCTTTGCTTGCCGCTGCTCACTCTACTGCTACGACTACTCTTATTACAACAAGATAGCTAGCTGCTCGACCTCGTCATCTTCATCAGCTCCTCCCCGATGAGGAGCTTGGCAATGCAGCAACTTCTACTCCCCACAAGCCCCGGCATCGCCCTCCTTGCCTGCTCTTTCCTCCTCCTATTCGCCTCTCAACCTGCTCTTGGTATCGTATCCCTCTCCCTCCTCCACTGTTCTGCACCTCGCTCCTTCCCTCATCCACCCATTTTGTAGTATACGTACTGCCGGTACGCTTGCGCTAGTGAGCTTATTTGGTAGGCGTATTCATCACCCTCCACTGTGCTTTGCAGGTTGCCCCTATAACTTCGCGATCGTGAAAAACTTCACCAGCTTGTGTGGCCAGCTCGGGAGCACCTCCGTCTCCTCCGCGCAGATCATCATCTGTTGTGAAGATATCTACGGAGCTGCTGTTTTTGCAGTGTCGCAGCATGCCAATGCTACAGGTCACATGTTCGTGGAGACTGCCCAAGAGGCCGCTGCCTGCATCGACACCTACGAAGCTACTCTCATCGCCTCCCAAAACCTGTCTGCCGAGTTCTTTCGGCGCTACTGTTTGTTACCAGCTTCCCGTATCACTGCCAATACAAGCTCTTGCAACTTTGAGTCCACAAACGCCTTAAAGAGGCTCGTCGATCTCTCCAATGTCTCTCAGGCGTGCAACCAGTTGCAACTAGGGGAGAGAGGCTGTCAAGCTTGCCAAACGCAGCTCTTAAACACCGTATCGCGGTTAGTGAACCTTACTGGAGCCGAGCCTGCGGCTTGCGGCACCGCTGTTGCAATCGCTATGACAAGCTTCAATCCCACCCTCCCTGCGTTCGAGAATTTCTATCAATGCGCCCTCGAGATCCTGAATGGCGTGCCTCTTTCAGGTCCTCCACATTCTTCCAATCCGACGCACTAGAATTGCCGTGCCTTTGAATTAGAATTTCGATGCACTCAAGAGTATTCTTACCCATGTTTTGCAGAGTTTTTGAACTTCTCTACATCGCCTGCGCTTCCGAACTCCGATCCTTCTACAGGTACTGCTTGTAGTTGTATTGAAGCATTGATTTCCGAGCTCTTTCATCATTCTCTGTGTGTGCTTGATGAGTAAATTAAACTTGCTGCAGCGAAACCCCTGGCTTCCCACTTCGCAAAATCATCTTCGGAGAACCTTTTTATCCTAGTCGGAACTTTTGCAGCCTTAGCGTTATTGGCTTGCTTTATCTTCGGTGCTCTTTACATTCTCAAGGCCCGGAAGTCTGAATACGACTTCCCAAGCGGTTTCTCCAGTAAGTTATAGTTTTAAGTCTGTCCGTACTCTGTTCCATTTTCGAGTCACTTCCTTCTTCGACTAACGCTGTTAGGGCTGAACTTGCAGTGTCCGCAGGTGGTCTGTTATCGTCCGAGTCCAGCGATGCAACTATGCTTCCAACAGAGGGTTTTTATATCTTTCATCTGAAGGAGCTCACGAAGGCCACCAATAACTTTAGCGAGGGATTGGTCATCGGAGAGGGCAGTGCAGGCACCGTCTACTTGGGTAATCTGCCTAGTGGCAAGCTTGTAGCTGTCAAGCGCATCTTGAAAGAAACGAAGGTGGAGACTTTCAATAAAGAAGTAGAACTGCTATCTCGAATCAGGCACCCGAACCTTACTGCCCTGTTGGGGTACTGTCAAGCCAAGTTTGTTCACCTCCTAGTATACGAGTTCATGAGCAATGGGGATCTTGGACAAAAACTTCTGGGTATTGATTCTGCGCCGGAGCCAAAAATCTTCTTTTAGCTCGTCTGTTAGTAGTGGCCATATTTCGTTGCTAAACACAGCTTGAATCTCATATAGATCAAAACGTTCCGCCTTTAACTTGGGAACAACGAATCAAGATTGCAATCGATTGTGCTAAAGGCCTCACGTATCTGCACGAATGTCCGGAGGGCCCTATCATCCATCGTGATATCAAGGCAAGTGAAGACGCGTAATCTTTGAACTGTTTCACTAGCAATTTTGTCCGACTTTGCGAGCTCTTATTAACTATTCTTGCATTCTGGGATTCCTTTCGGTAATCTTAACAATCTGAAGGGATCTTCCGTGAATGTCACTCCTAAGCCTTTATCTGATTGGTTTGTTGCAGCCCAGCAACATTCTTCTGAGCGAATCCTTGGAGGCCAAGCTTTCTGATTTCGGCCTGTCCAAAATACTGGAGTTGGAGGCATCTCATGTATCCACAGATATAAAAGGTACAACGGGTTATTTAGACCCCGAGTACTTAATTTTAGGGCAACTTACGGAAGCCAGTGATGTGTACAGTTTTGGAGTGGTTCTCCTTCAGCTCCTAAGTGGCAGAAAAGCCATCGACGGAGATTCCCAGCTCAACAGATCTATCGTTCAATTGGTGCGTGGCATGACTTTATTTCATGTGGACGTTTCCTCAGGTGGGTAAGAGCGCGCGAAGTGTCTTTAAAACGAGGCTCGTGGTTTTTTCTGCAGGCATTCATGGTGATGAGTAATGAGGTGGCGTTCGAGGACTTGATAGACGCAAGACTGCAGGGCTCCTATCCCGTGCGCGCACTTCAGAAGATGGCAGAAGTCGCCCATCGCTGTGTACAACCCCGGAGTTACGATCGGCCTTCGATAACTGAGGTGCTAGATGGATTAGAGTTGGCAATGAGACTGGGAAGTCTGGGTTCGCCTGCATCATCATGATACAGAAGTCCGTATGTGTGGTTACAGTGGAGACTGTTTTGATCGGCAACTATAAAGGTTTCTGGGATGCCGCCCGAGACAGACGGTCGTCTCCTACTGCAGGCTCGGCGACGCTTTTCGTCCATAAGCGTGGTTCAGATCAATTGAGAAAATGATCTACGGGTCCGAAGAGCACCTCGAACGCCCACTGTTTGGGGAGGCATTGCCATGGAAGTAGGTGATTGCTCTTGCGTGAGCTGCTTCGAGTTAAAAAATCGTTCAAGCAAGGTGTTCGTGATATAGAGGACTCTTTGGATTGCAGAGATGTTGCTGCACCAGCGTTTTTCCTTCCAAGCCAAAGATCAAAATGCCTGCCTTATCCATTGTTGTTGAAGGAATTGAGGATGGATGGATGACAGACCCACTAATGAATTGGGTTCCTTAATGTTGCAGCTCGACTTTTCTGCACTTGCTGCCTGCTGCAATGGCTATGCTACGTGAAAACGTATTAGAAAATAATTCTTAAAATCTTTTGGGGTGTTCATAAACATATCACAAAACTTGGGGTTTCCAAGTTTTTGAAGGGTTTTCTTGAGAATTTGCAGACTTTTTAAAATAAATATGACTATATTGCCTAAAATTTTACTGATTTTATGAATTTAAAAAATATTAACATCATGTAAATTGCAAGTCACCTCACGTGACTTTTGTACCTTTAATGTGGCTGCTGAGCCATCTCTTTTAGCTCCTCAAAGTTGATGTGTCAACATTGGGATGACAATTGTGATGTTGCTCCCACTAGAACAGTAGGAGTGAGTGTTTTGTTTAAATTGTCGTATCTATCTGAAAATTATTGCCTCAAACCCAATCTAAGGTACAATCTTTCAACATTACAGCTAAATAATAAATGCACTAAAGGTCTTAAGCAGTTTTTGGTCATTATAGCTAGTAAAACTACATTGAAGTTTTTAGAAGTGTTGGCCCATGGGTCACCATATTTAGGGCTTTGTTTTTCCCTCTTCTTCCATCTCTCTTTTAGATTATATCTTCATTTCCTTACACATTACAAAAATGGTGGGGGTTTCGATTTACAAGAATTGCTCTGGCCTCCAATTTGCTCATTAGGTACGTCTCAAATTCAATCTTTGTCTTTGCATCTTGTTTAGATCAATCACACTTTCTTCATAACACCATCTTCTAGTAGAAATTCCTCATGATGAAGGATTGTCCCAATTGAGATTGTTGTTCAACTATTAGTTATCTCTCAAGCTTTTTCCACAAAGCTCAATATTTATATGGTATCTTGATGGTGTTGCTTCTTGGTAATTGATATTCCATGCTCTTTGCTTTGAGTTAACCCAACCGCTTGCCTCCTAAAACATTTAATGGACTTAGAACACAGCCAAACACAAGGTGTTAAACCACAGTAGCACTACTAGCTTCAAGTTATGCCAAAACAATGGAGTCTTTGCTTCGTGGAAATGGTCTTTCTATTTTATTTACTCTAAGAGTTAACCCAACTGCTCGCTTGTAACATTTGATGGACATGGAACATGATCAAACACAAGCTGTTGCACCACGGGTACGTCTTTTCTTTGAGCGTCTTGGTTTGAGCACATTTTTTTTAGCATGGCCTATATTGTGATTTCATAGACAATTTTATCATAACATCATACACCATTTAGTCATAAAACTACCCCAAGAAGATACTATATACATTTTCACCCCACAAAGATGCCACTAACATCACATACCCTTTAGTCATAAAACTATCCCACAAAGATGTTATATACATTTAATTACATTTCTTTCCAATAGTATTTAGGGCTTATAAGATCCCTTTATTCACAAAACTACTTTTCATGTCTACTTCATTTCAACACCCTCGACCTATATCATCCATCATTCATACTATCATGATAGATAGTGATTTATCGATGAAATGATTGCAAGTCACATGGTGAAGAATTTAGGGTGCAAATTTGCATGCATCTATGCCAAAACATCTATTAGTTGCATCAAGGAGATACTTTAAGATTCAATTCACCATGATGATCATTTGTACACAACTCATAGTTTTGACATGCAAACCTTAACTAAGATATGACATGATTGTCACATCTCTAGCAAATAGAAAAAGTTTTATGAAACCAACATGCTCAAAATTGAATGTGCGATATTGAGATTAATATTCATGGTGGGTACTCACATGATGTACTAATAGTTCTTCAATATGATTACTACATCTCTAGCAAATGAAATAGGTGCAAGACACCACAAAAGTTATGCATGTTCAATACTAGGGCATCATAAGCAAAATGAATTGCTTGAAGGGAAAATCTCATGTCAAATCACTAGACTCAATCTTCTTTACTGATGTCATCCACATAGATACTGCGATGATGCCTTCTCTCTTTGATGGGGGCATTGAATGCAATGTCATTACACATCATCTCAACCATAGCACCTACATAAGAAGGCAAAAAGCTAAAATAGATCAATCAATATCAATGCCTCATTGATAATAATATTCTCCAACAAATAGGTTTAAAAAGATAAAACACGAGAGTAACATACTTACTAGTCATCTGGAAGATTAACAACCATTTCCACATCTTCGGAATCATTTAGAGTCCCATAGTTGCTTAACACATTTCCCTTTCCTTTCTGTCCATCCAAAAATGGTTGCAATATAGAATTGCAAATGTCAGGATCATTCTCAATAGATAAGCATGCTCTCCCAGAATGCATGCATGCTTTTTGCATAGAATCAGCCCCAGCACCTAAGTCCACCACATGTCCAGAAATTGGACACAAGAACTCCAAGAAGTACAACATCATGCATGGAGCCTTCTCCAATGCACCTCTCCATGGAATACTCTCTCCATGTTTTATAGTCTGCTCACTTGGTGGTAAATAATGATGAAACAAACTACTTCCAAAAGCAATGCCCAATTTGGTACCAACCACGGAAGCATTTCCAGGAAATCTTCATAAAATTCAAGTCTATTCATTGCTTGTATTTCCCCAAAATACTCTCTCAATGTAGGATCTTGAGGAAGCACAAAGCTAGCTTGTTGACTAGCAACCAAGACCTGAGAGAGCAACCTCTGAGATTCACAAAGCAACTGATCCATCCATGCCTCTTTCGCCATCCACTATATGAATTCTATCAGCTTTTGGCATCCCATAACTTGTTCTCAAATTTGAATCTGACCTAAGATTCTGAGGGTTGCTAGTTGTGTCTCCTTTGAGACTTTTGCAATGGAGATGTTATACAACTTTTCCAATGTGACAATGGATGATTTTTCATCAAATGGGAGGCTCCACAAGATATTAAACCAATCTTCGCCATTTGTTGGTTTGACAATAGATAGAATCTACATATAAACAATACATGCAATCATCACACTCAACTGCATTTTTTAATCATACAATACATGCATATCCCATACCTTGATCATTTTGTAAACAAACATCATACGACCAATCTCAAAAAACTCTTGAACACTTTAAAAAGTCAACTTTATGTTAAGAATCATTAAATCAACCATACCTTGATCATTTTTCGACCATACTTGAGATTCACATCCTTTCGAATACTTTTAAGTGCTTTCTCCATATCAGCAACACTCAAATTTGACTGAAGTTCCTTTAGCTTTGCCTCATAATCTTGCTTGTATAGTGGCTAAAATATATTCCAAAGAAATGAATGAGTACAATGAATTAGTTAGTTATAATTCAAAAGACATCCATGACAAATGGTATGAAACTTACTGCAAATACCATTCTCCCTAGCATCAGAGATGTCAAAGGATACCAAGTACTTGATCCTTTACTGCTTTCATTTGCCCTATGCTTTTCAAGTGTCTTTTTTTCTTCCTCAGAAAATAGAGATAAGTACTCATTCTCATCACACAAACACATTGTCTTCGTGTTGTACAAATAATCCTTGAGATTTGTTTTAATAATTGTTGTTTCATTAAGGCTGAAAAATAAAAAATACATACCTTCAAACATATTAAGAATTGTTTACAAAACCCTTAAAAGCTCGAAAAAAGGTAACACATATAAGCAAGAACTCGCACTTACAGATTGAACCTTTGAAGAGCAGCTATTAGCTTCATTTCTGTTTCTTTCTCTGGAGTAATAAAACTTGCTAAAACTCGAATATGCCATGCCTTTGATGTCTTGAATCTCTCTTCAATTAGAGACATCCATGCAACAGTATGGTGATTCCCGTCCCACACAAAAAACATCTTTCGAGACAAAAATGACCATTCATCATCATCAACAATCTGTGCCTCAAATTCTGCATTTACATCCCTCCAACAAGAATCCCATGATTGTTCAATTTCATCTGTCACCTCTTGCAAAACACTATCCGGAAGTGTTGTAGATAAAATAAACATTCCTTTCTGTTGAATATATTTTTCTACCTCTAGAGCTTGCTTTAGGCTATCCATATCAGTTCGTAGGCCTCTCACTCTCGTGTTTACAACACAACGACATAAAGGGATCAAGGGAGAAATCTTTCCAGGATTGATTGCAAGAGATTCAATAACATCCTTCCCCTGGCCAATATCAAGTGCAGCAGGAACTCTTGCTCAAACTCCTCATCCAGTTGTTTATCCTCTTTCTTTCTCTTCTTAGAAGATTCCTCCATAATTATAGTAGTGTCTTCAAAGTCTTCAATCTCCTTATCCTCTTCAACTCCAATTTCAACCTCTTTTTGAATCTCTAAATTTGGTGTAGATTTCACTTGCAAACTTCTCTTGCTACTTGTCCTTCCACCTCTCCTACCTCCTCGTTCTCCTCTTCCACCTCTCCCCCTCCTCTCAAAAGTTCTTATTTTTACCATCCTGCCAACGTGACAAAAATCGGTGAGAAGAACTTACGATGTGATGGAGAAAGCAAGGCGAGGGAAGAAGGAGCGAGGCGAGGGAGGGAGGGACACAAAGACAGTACAGAGGCAAGGGAGGGAGGCGAGGCAGAGGGAGGGAGGGAGGCAAGCGAGGGAGGGAGCCACACAGAGGGACAAAGAGAGGGAGGGAGGGAGGCAGAGGGTTGTTGGTAGCATATCACGGCTGATGTAGGACAAGAAGAACAAATGGGAGCGGCTTCACCGGCAAAAAACCAGTGACAAATTTATGCACCCTTCCAACGCCTTTCTTAGAACTGCCTTTTTTGAGCTCAACATAAAATTGGCTTTACAATACTTTCTTTTTTTTCATGAGAATGAAAATTGTATTAGATAAGAGTTTAATTTGGAAAACCTTCGCAACCCCTTCTTTTTTCAATTATTCTCTATTGTGAAATTCTTACTTGGTTATCACGAATACCAGCAGCCCTGGAAGGTCGAACCAATAGCATCTCCAGAATAAGTTTCCATAAATGCCAACCCTCCCTCAACCCCACAAACCTACTCCTTCGTGCCCCTGCCAAATTCACAAACTCGTTTGCACTCTCTCTTTGTAATCCACGAAAAGCTCTGCTTGCAACCATGACATCTAAAAGAAGACAGATCTTGGGGCACAACAACACGATATATTTTGCCAGGGTAGTAGTGTTCGAAGTACTCTTGTAGTGGTCTCGTGTTTGCTGCTAAAGTCCTAGGAATCCCATGAATCATAAGTGTAAATGCAGCAATACAGTCTGTAGTTACCTCTCCATGAAATCGTGTGGATACAAGTCTTTCACCCAAAGCTCGTATACACAGATGCATCACTCCCACCACTACAACCATGAACAAAAAATGGCCCCATAATAAGGAAGAACCCTTTTCTACATGTATAACTGTGGCCTATTGCATGGGAGGAAGGCTACACACAGGAGGGAGGCGAGGTGAGCGAGGGAGGGAGGGAGCGAGGGAGGGAGGCGAGGTGAGGAAGGCAGAGCGAGGGAGGGAGGGAGGGAGAGAGGGAGGGAGGCAGAGCGAGAGGGAAGGAGTGAGGGAGCGAGGCGAGGAAGGGAGGTTGCACGCGGGAGGGAGGTAGGCAAGGCGAGGTGAGCGAGGGAGGGAGGGAGCGAGGGAGGGAGGCGAGGTGAGGGAGGTAGAGGGAGGGAGAGAGGGAAGGAGGGAGGCAGAGCGAGGGAGCGAGGCGAGGGAGGGAGGCTGCACGTAGGAGGGAGGCGAGGCGAGCGAGCGAGGGAGGGAGGCGAGGTGAGGGAGGCAGAGCGAGGGAGAGAGGGAGGGAGAAAGAGCCAGAGGGAAGGAGTGAGGGAGCGAGGTGCGGGAGGGAGGCAACAATCGGGAGGGAGGCGAGGCGAGCGAGGGATGGAGGGAGCAAGGGAGGGAGGCGAGGTGACGGAGGCAGAGCGAGGGAGAGTGAGGCAGGGAGGGAGATAATTATACTCATGAAAATGAAAGGCCCCTAGGCCCATTTCGTCGACAAAAGGGGTCTATTGGCCTTTCATTTTCATGAGTTTAATTAAGAAAATGAAAGGCCAATAGACCCCTTTCATCGACGAAAGGGGTCTATTGGCTTTTATATTTCTTAAGGGCTTTGGCTTTTATATTTCTTAAGGGCTTAAAAGGCCAATAGACCCCTTTTGTCGTTGAAAGAGTCTATTGGCTTTTATATTTCTTAAGGGCTTAAAAGGCCAATAGACCCCTTTTGTCGATGAAAGGGGTCTATTGGCCTTTATATTTCTTAAGGGCTTTCATTTTCATGAGTTTAATTAAGAAAATGAAAGGCCAATAGACCCCTTTCGTCAACAAAAGGGGTCTATTGGCTTTTATATTTCTTAAGGGCAAGATTGAGAGTCTTGTGTAGTGCTCCTGCGAGCTCCCTCCCCCTTCGCTCCCCATCTACCCCCCCCTCGCTAACTGCACGGCCCTCTCTCTCCCTCCGTCGGCTGCTACCGCACAACCAGCCGCCCCCCTCTCCACCACGCCCCCCCTCTCTGCCACACTCCCCCTCTCTCAGCCTCTACTCCTCCGCCCGTCGCTACCCCCTCTCTCCTCGCCATGCTCCTTTCGCCCCGCTCTGCCTCGTTCCTCTCCACTCCTCTCCACTCACCTCACCCCATCCCGCCTCGACTCACCCGCTCCACTCCGCCCACCTGCCTCTGCCTCGTTCCCTCCACTCCGCTCCGCTCACCTCACCCTGCTCCACTCACCGCACCCCGCTCCGCTCCGCTCCACTATGCTCACCTCACCTCACCCCGCCTCGCACCGCTTCGCTCCGCTCACCTCACCTCACCTCACCCCCTGCCTCGCTTCGCTCCATTCACCTCACCGCCCCCTTTCTTTCCCCTCCTTTTCTACTGCCACCCCCTTAGTCCCCACCCACCTTCCTCTACCCCCGCTTCCCCTTACCTCTCCCCTCCTTCTTCTTTTCCCTTCACCCACCTTGGGAGTTCGCAGTTAGTCAAGCGATATGGCGGCTACGTGCTCGGAACCAGTGGCCCAGACGAACCCCCCCCTCCACCAGCCTATCGTGTTACATTGACAGAGCACCAGGTCTCCTTGGTGAAGCAGGCCGCCACAGACTTCTCCCAGACATCAGTTTATGGGAGGGTCATTGGCTACTCGCCTTCACGACGAGCAGACATCAGGGACTAGTTGCAGTCCACCCTCTACCTCGAGGAGAGTCACATTGAGGAGGTTGCACTCATGGGACGTGGCATATTCTGGCTTAAGCTCTCCTCAGCATAGGCTGCGAGCGACATAGTCAGGCGATCCCCTACTTCTGTGGGTGGGAAGATCATCCTCATGGTCCCTTGGTACAGGGGATTCAGTGTAGTGGACTTCGATGCCTGCTTTCGCATTCCTCGACACCCAGTTACCCTTATCTTCCCAGGTCTCGCAACCGAGCTTCACCCGATCATCAAGGACCTAGGGGTGCACTTTGGTTGGCCTATGTAGGACACTTACGTTGATGCGGCGGTAGCCCAAGGGGTGCCACGTGTCAAAGTGGCAGTCCTTGATCCACAGAGCATCCCCTCGGAGTTCGAGATAGAGACAGACACAGGTGTGGTGACGCAGTGCATTCTGGTCATTGGTTGCCCAAACCAGTGTCTGAGATGCCATGGCTTTGGGCACCAGGCTCGCTCACACAAGGGGCTTCCAGTTGGCAGCTGGCTAAGACATATGGGGTAGGAGGGGCATTGCCAGATGTGTTTTCAGGAGGAGGAGTCCCTGAAGCATTGCCTTTGGAGCTACTCGCATGCGCAGACGGTTTGGAAGGGAATCATGGGGATCTTAGCTAGGGCTACACCCGAGCTAGGACTGATCACTTGGGGAGCTGTTTGTTGGTGCAGCACTGAGCCGGGACATCACTTGGCCTATGAGTTCTCTAGACAGGATCCCGTCTTTTTCATCACGCAGGCCACTTGGGCATACATGGACAGCTTCCCATGGCATCTGACAGAGACAGATGCAGGAGCGATGCCTTGACACCCAGTTTGAGAGATCATAGG
The DNA here is from genome assembly GCF_047967505.1 of Dipteris shenzhenensis. Classification (NCBI taxonomy): domain Eukaryota; kingdom Viridiplantae; phylum Streptophyta; class Polypodiopsida; order Gleicheniales; family Dipteridaceae; genus Dipteris; species Dipteris shenzhenensis. Next base: position 52,496,884 of record NC_141617.1, read on the forward strand.
GAGCATCGCAGGCTGGCATATCTGGACTTCCAGATGCGCGTAGACTATAGGAGCTCAGACTACTTCTACTACCCAGACCCTAGCAGATATCTGGAGCACGATCATTCACATGCTCAAGGGTTAGTGGGATCAGATTCAGGGAGAGTCCCGGGCAGGGAAGGAAAAGAGATGATGTTTCCTTTGCAACTGGGACCACCGGGAGTTATTCTTCCAGCACTCCACTTAGAGTCCTCAGTGGCATTACGCCCCTCCACCGTGGCTGTTTGTCCACTCTTCGATGATTATGCCCTAAGAGGCTTGTATTTAGCATTTTGACTTCTCGGGCTGAATCCGTTTTGTGATTACAGCCCGCTGGCCTTAAGGCCTTCTTGTACTCTCGCTTTCAAGTAATATAACTAGCACTACTTTTTGCAAAAAATATATATATATTTCTTAAGGGCTTAAAAGGCCAATAGACCCCTTTTGTCGACGAAAGGGGTCTATTGGCATTTCTTAAGGGCTTAAAAGGCCAATAGACCCCTTTTGTTGATGGAAGGGGTCTATTGGCTTTTATATTTCTTAAGGGTTTAAGGGCTCTCATGAAAATGAAAGGCTAACAGACCCCTTTCATCGACAAAAGGGGTCTATTGGCCTTTCATTTTCTTAATAAACTCATGAAAATGAAAAGCCAATAGACCCCTTTCGTTGACGAAAGGGGTTTATGGGCCTTTCATTTTTATGAGGGCTCTTTATTAGCTAGCACTCCTTACCACACATGACGTGATGACATACAATCAATGCATTTATTTTATTCACCATGACGGGATGACATACTGGCTATAGAAATGCTACCGCACTATGATGTTAAAAGGAACCATGACTTATAATGATTATCATACGAATTCGATTGCTCATGAGAATACAGCAATGATGAGTGATCATTTAATTAAACATCATTACTGTGTGAGGTTGATAAATTTTCATAATTGTTTTTGAAAATTACTGATCAACCATTTCTTGTTCACCACAATTATAATTTATATATATCTATCAACTTTAAAATACTTATATCAAATTGTCGGAATGAATATGTAGCAATTATGAAATGTCATTGCTAGCAAGAATGGCTTGCAATAACTCCCATACGTGTCAAAGAAAGGTTGGGGATTAAAAGGTCTAAGAGTCCATGGTATTATAGTATTGTTGTTAACAAATGATGGCTAAATTTTACATCATGGTTCAGTGCCATTGTCACACTAGTGCCGACTTTCACAAGATCTATCTTACAAAGTTGTGAGTATAAACAATGGGCAGTGTGTGCAAAGCATTTGTGAGCAACTTTTCTTGCGGCAGACTCTTGTTTCAAATGAGTTCTTGAAATGAACACTTTGCTCTAGATCTCACCCTTTAGACTTCATCTCATTGAGTTGCATAGCTTAACCATTCCATTCTTATGGAATCTATCACAATTCAGAATGAGGATAGATCTTTGCATATGTTTGTTCGCACTTTCGTAGGTAGAGGAGTGTTGTCAGAGATGGTGCTTGCTAGCCATTTTCAATTCACACTTGGGTCCATATCTATCCATCAGCACTTTGGTGATAATGGATCTGATTTGACAATGGAGCTGCAATACGAAGTCCATCATGATGGATACAAAATATTTCACCTTGATGGTGCAGTTTGGTGATATTTTCACCGTGAAGGGAGAAAGATTCAAGCTTGATGACAATGAACTTCAGAAGACTCTAGTGCATGAAAACAAAAAAGATTTCTACTCTGTTTGCAACAAAAATGATGAGGCAAGGAAACTTGATTCAACTAGCAACATTGAGAATGACAAACAACATAGTGTCATTGAGATTATTATGCAACTACCTATAAAGAACAAATTGCATGAGGCCTATGAGAAGGTTGAAATGCACATCACTGTGGATGAGTTGCCTTCTACTATGATGGTGATGTTTTCTTTGAGTTACCAACTACTTCAGTGAAACATCGCACAAAAGGTACGGAGTCAAAATTTGATGGTCATGTTTGGAGTGATCCTATAATAACAAATATAGTATTTCCTGGTGTGGTTCGTAGAAAGGAATGTGGAGGTCACCTCCATTGTATAAATGCAACTTGTGGTTATAAAACAAGAATTGGGATAGAGAATGAGACACAATGGGATGGGAGATTGATTAGAGTGGCCCCAGCAAATGTGTCAATTGAATCATATGGCTCCTTATCATGTATACATTGTGGTCGTCCACCAATTTGCTTGGAGAGATATTATTGTGAAATGTTACTCTGCATGCCAAAATGTAGAGATGGTGTGAATCTTACTCGTGCAGTCATACACCATGGCCATCATAATCATCCCGTTGGAGATGGTTTGACTAGGAGAACAAAGGATGCCATTAAAACCAAAGTTTCTGAAATGGTGAGGGCTGGTGGTGCTGTATGCCCTAAAGGGGTACAAAATATAATTGTCCAAGACATTATTATGGAAACTTTATTGTCTAAGAAAGTGCAAGATGGGATTAAGATGTCGGATGTTGAGCTACAAGATTTACTAAAACAATGTGAACCTTTGCTCGACAAAAGAAGGTAATTACCATAATATTTGTTATTGCATTGGTTTATTAAATTATGTTATTACAATGAATATTGACCAACTTTAGGTCTATGTATAGATTATCAAAATGGATTGAGGAGGGTCGACGTGACTCTCGACCTGCGTCAGATGGGCTAGATGGAATTTTATACTTGAAAAGACATTGTAGATATAATTATTTCCAAAGAGTAGTGTTTCCTGGACAATTGCAACATAGTTCATTCAGCAGGTGTCATGTATTTAAAATGTCTACCCAAGGTTCTAGTTTAGGGGTTGATTTGGTAAATAAAATGAGACCTAGAGTAGAACTAGGTCATTGTTGGGTGTTGTTTGACTTTGTGAAGCGAATGAAAGATTGGACTACCATGGCTTGCCATGTGTATAATCCTTTTATCCAAGAGTTGCAAACAATTGCAACTTGTGACTTCAAGGTGGAAGATACTGACACAAATTCTATTTTGGGATACTCCCAACAAAGTCATGGTTTCAGAAGGGTTTGACAATGCAGATTTCAAAGGGTTCATGGTAGATGAGGCCGAAGCCAACTGGAGAGCTGTACGTGCCACTTTCAATGGTGGCCTTGACAATATAATGGAAGGGAAAGAGCATTCTTGCCTTTTCCATTGGGAGCAAAGTCTTCATTCCCATGCAAAGGCATGTATAAAAGTTGGTAGCCAAGAGGAATTTAAAATCCGATGTAGATGCTGGAAGGATGCCTCTACAGAGCAAGCTACAGAAGTCAAAATGAGAAGCCTAAGGACATGGTGGAATGCATGCCATGCAAGTGATTCAGACTTGCCACGGCTAAGCTTGGTTTGCATGGTGGCATGCTAGGATTTCCCATTGGGGCCACTACATTATAGAGGTTGGTTTTGTATTTCTCTTGAATTTTTTTAATCATGTTAATAATGTAATTTTGCCATTGCAATATCTCTTCAATGCTTGGTTTGCAGAGTATGTTAGATAACGAGATGTATTGATACCTCGAACAAATCTAGCAGAGTCTATTCATGGTAGTTGGAGGGCTGGATTGAACCATGTCAAATATGTTGGTCTCTACAATGCCTCTATTAGTGACCTCTCAAATGCAATTTTACAAAGCTCTAGATACACATCTTTTTTGAAGGGCCAATTCATCGGAAGTGGATCGAGTCTAGAGACCTAAAAAAAAGATCTTCAAAATTTCAGATTGACATTAGTGCCATAACAGTTGTTGATCTAACAAGTGATGTTGCAAAGGAAATGGGTGTTGCATCTAAAGTATGTTTTAATGATGGAGATGACAAGACTATGCGAAGGAAAAGGCCAAAGTAAATGCCTTCAAATATATGTGAGGATGATAGTCACCGCCCTGAGTACAGTTATGCAAATAAGAAAAGATACTCCATGTCTCCAAAATCTAGTACTAAATTTACAACAAAGAGTTTTGAGGATGATGATTCCAAGAGTGTACAAGAATATGAAGTGCATGATGCAAATTGGGCATTATGAAGAGTTCCTATAACAAGCCAAGTCCGTTGCTAGGCTTGGCTTGGACAAAGAGGAAAATGTAACAAGCTTGTCAATATAAAGGATCGTGAAAATCGACGTGGAGTTTTTGCACCATCATTCTTTGGGAGGATTCAAACACCAATTGGATTACGCTCCCAAATGATTTGGTTTTGTGGAAATGATGTAATTCACACATGGAAGCCATCAACTAGCATTACAGGTATTCCAGGACCATCACCAGGAAGGTGGAAGGTTCAATCAGGAACATCCTTGACAAGTGTAGAGATTGCCAGATTGACAAGCTCGAGGTTTGTCATATTAGGAGTGTCAACTCCGATGGTGGGTGCAAGTTGTGCTTCACCAATTCAAGCCCATGATGAAACAATAGTATTGCATGAAGATCGACCTTGACGTCGAGATGGCAAAACAAAATCTCCAAAGAAATGGAAGATAGAAGTTAGAGGTCATTGGTCATGAAATGCATTGTTAGGGATGCAACAGTCGTGAAGGCCATGGATCATGCTGAGTTCATTGTTTCTACAGAAGGATCAATGCAAAAAGGTATTGAATACAAGGTTGACATTTCTCCATTTCCTTCTTGCAATTGTGAAGACTTCATTGGACGATCCTGCAAATTGGATGCCTATATTCCATGCAAACACATTTATTACATCTTCCTTTTATACCTTGGACTGGATAGCAAAAATAATATGTTTGTTCACCAAGCCACCCTCAATAAAAAAGAGATATTCCAAGCATTGTCCTGCATGCCTTGAGGTTTAGTTTTTGGAGACTATACTTTCATGAAGATTTTGAACCACAAGAACAATGTTTTTGGAGCCTTTTGCATATCTCCTTGTGTAAATTTTTGGTTTGTTTCTCCACTTGTTGGTAATTGTGGTAGGACACTTTGTAAGAAACTTATTTGAAATAACATGAACTCAACACAACTAGTAGCAAAATACCAAACTATGAGTGTAAAATATTGACTTGAAATTTGGCAATATTTGTTACATTTCCTTTTGTACCTTGGATTGGATATAAGAAGTCCTTTTTTCCATAAGTAATTTGAACCACAAGGATAGTGTGCTAATTATTCTCCACTTGATAATTGTGGTAGGACATTTTGAAGGACGATTTTACATCACAAAAGTTTGAACATGTCTTCTATGTAATAAATCATGTCTTCATTTTCATTTGCATAGGTTGAAAACTTATTTGAAGATTTGTTTTTTGGTTATTGGTTGTTGTGGTTTATTAGTTTACAAGGATAACCACTTCTTTTATTGAGCAATATGACCCTTCATTTACAAAACAGTTTCATAATCATGGCCTCATTTCATGAACTTCAAGAGTTAGAAAACTTGTTTAGTTAGAAATGAGGATATCCATTTCTTTTCTTAAGCAATATGACCCCTTTCTTTACAAAAGGGGTCCATACACTTGGATTGTTTTCATAAACTTTGACACAAAAAAACTACATTCTGATCTAATTTGCTCGTCAAAACATAGAATTTTGAATTTGAATGTAGCTACTATTATCTAAAAGAAATCAATGCAAATTCTTTCAAGGATTCTAATTCAAGTTGCAACACTTTTTAAATTGCCAAAAAAGGCATTTGTCCTTGGTTAAATTATTCTGAGAATGTATGAATATCATCATTGGTTCGGCTTGCACAGAGTGCATGAAATTAAGCTTTTGCTCCAAGGTTTAGCAATTGTTTGGTACTATCAATTCGATGCTAGCATGAAGCCTTCATGATCTCAATTGATGAAACTTCTAATTAATGCTTTTGAGAACATAAAAGCCAAATCTATCCCTATGTCAAGCAAAAATGTCAATCTTATTAATAAGTTTGATGAGGGAAAGGAGACGGGCAAAAAGGATAATGTAGAAGATTACGACGGGAATTGCTCGCGAAACTTGCAAATCATCGAAAACACAATGAAAACTATACACACAAATATGCATGATCTTTCAAAACTCACAAACGGAAAAGATAACCAGCACGGCTCGTCTTCCACTTCCTATGTATTTGTTTGATTCAATAAATTTGAGCAAGAACCGATAGAAGCTCCTCTACATCTCCTCCATGCATGAACTGGAGATAAGCCACACACACACTTTCCAAAATAGCTTGCCCTTTCTAGAAATAGAGTTTGCTTTTCCCACTTTAGTTACTATGCTTAGGCTAAGCCTCTAATGTTCCAAAAATTAAAATATGTACACAAGCATTTGTAATCTCAAAAACTAGGCTTTCTGAAGCAAGCCTTGTTTATTACTTGCATCACTGGTTGCCGCTTACATACACAAAAATACGATGAATAATGCTTGCCACCAATAGCCATCGCTTGATTAGTTACTCTTCCCCTGAATTCACAACACCATCAATAATGCAAATATTTCAAGCATAAGAAACCTTGAAATCAATCACCAATATTATTCAATCTTTTAGCATTTAAGAGATGCAAAATCTACAAATCATAGATGAATGGTGCACACATGTGACACATACCATCACATGGTGCACACACCGCTACACATGCAAAAATTCATATACAGACACACACATTTCAAAAAAAGTTTCCCCTTTCCAATTGTACCAAACCAACCCCCCTCCACTCTATGCTGACAACCTTTTCCCCCCCACTTCTATGTACACACCTCTCTACCTTTGTTTATTTTTTAGAAAATCTTCCCCTTAATTTCTAACCCCCTTTTTATGACTATTTAAATGTAAGCTTTTTACAATTGGTGACATTTAACTGATTCCCCTACTTTTATTAATATCCCCCCCGCCTAAAATTTCCCCTACACTTACGATCTACATTTTATTAAGCTCCCCTATGTTTTCTTAATACATCTCCTTTCTATTTAGGACATTTCTAACCCTGCTTCCCTTTTTTCCCATTTTTTAATAGATTATATACAAAATTTTAACAAGCTTTCTTTCTCAGATTGGATAGTGATTTTGCAATTTAATCATATGATAATGGGTGTTTTTGAAATTTAATCATATGATAATGGGTGATTTTGATGCTAATATGGATGAATGATCGATGAAGGTTATACAGAGGGATCACACTTGAAGGAAGTTCTTTTGTACCATGTTTTGGTTTAGTGATTATAAGCTAAGGGTTGGAATTACACTAATAGGTATTTAAACCTAAGTGTATGCTCGTGGGCACTAATAAGCATAGTTATGGGTAAGGTTGGTTTTATTAAGTAAGGCATGTGTGGTAAGGCAATGGAATTTAATGCTCACTCCCTTTTGATGCCTAGCAATTTTATGATTGCGGGATGTTTATAGTAATCTCCTTCTACACTACTGTGATTTGGATTCTCCTCTACTCCATATGTTCTTTAGCTACTTCAATAGCTTTCTTGGTTTGCTCATCTTGCTTCACTACACCTTCAAAGCTATGGCTTATGCTCAGCATGGTGGCTTCACAGGTTACAACTAAGGTGCCAACTACTACATGGACTCCAAGACATAGTTTCGATGCTTTCCTTGCCTTGCCTCATTTCTAACTCCCCGTTGCTTATGACCTCGCCTCCATTTCCGTTTGCTATGGCACGTCGTGACTTTCCTTCATACTTCGTCTGTGATAGCCTCTCGTGGCATGAATACCTTCCCTCCATTGTGCTAGCTGATTTCTCTACTTCGACTTTGCTTGCTGGCTACTCCTTCGTTGCCTCCTCTTACCGTTGTTCTACTCTAAGCTCACAATCCTTGGTTTCTACTAGCTCATGCCCCTGCTTGTTCTCCTTATATGCATCATATTCCCAGCTCTTATCTTGATGGCTTTAATTCCTTTAGCATCGCCTCCATCAATCGTGTTACGAGAATTGGAATTATCCCATTAATTTAATCCTTCAGTATTTAGTTTAGTGAGATCTAGCATTTTTGTCGTGCAGCTGATGCATGTGTGCTCACTGTTCCGTAGTGATGCATGTGTGCTCCTACATGGTTGGATATATAGCTGCAGTGTATGAGTGTGTAGCATTGTGTGCACCACTTATGCAATGACGGTATGTGTAGCATATGTGTGCACCATCTGTACAATTTTATTCATGTGTAGCATCAGGTGCACCATGAGATGGTATGTGTCACATGTGTGCACCATTCATATGTGATTTATTGATTTCACGTTGCTATAATACTGAAAGGTTGATTGACTGTGGTGATGAATTGATTTATTGATTTTGCGTTGCTATGATACTAAAAGGTTAATTGATTCCAAGGTTACCTTATGCTTGAAATATTTCATCACTATTGATCGTGTGAATCCAGGGGAAGAGTAATTGATCAGGCGATGGCATCTGGCAAGCGTGACCCACCATATTTTGGGCACATAGGTGTAACTCCAATGATGTGGGGATGAATAAGGCTTATGCCTAATTTTTGATATTACAAAAGCTTATGTACATATTTGAATTTTGGAATATTAGCGGCTTGGTTAAGTGTATAAACTAAAGTTAGAAAAAGCTTTATTTTTAGAAAAAGCCAGCTATTCTAGAAGGTGGATGGGCTTTTGGTAAAAGGGTGCATGGAGGAAAGTACAGAGGCTTTTTGTATGATTTTTGCTCGGAAGCTTCTTGGGGAAATATACATAAATACATAGGAGGTGGAAGGAGAGCACCACACCTATGGGGGGAGATTGTACCTAGCACGCTTGTTCAGCCTCTTCCGTTTGTGAGTTTTGAGAGTTTGCGCGTATTTTCGAAGAGTGTTGCTGTGTTTTTCAAGGATTTGCAAGTTCCGTGAGCGTTTCTCATTGTAGATCGAATCTCCTTTCATGACACTACTGTGTACAAGTTTCACTTGATGGCTACTAGATCCCTCTTGAAGCAAGGCTTCCTCCTAGAAAAGCTCCACCACCCCATTCATGTCTCCCTACGTAGTGTGGAAGCAGCCCAACTCGTTTGCTGGCCATCTTGTATTGGTCGTGATTCTCTTGCCCACCCTCATATTGATTGTCAAGTGTCTCTCTGCACAAGCTCGTGCATGGCCTTATGCCCTCTGAGTTACACCTCCTCTCTCTCCTTGGCTCCTTTTTCTTCATGGAAGACTCCATGCACAACATGGCCTCATGAAAGAACTCTACTCCCCACTGCTCCTTCACTTTGCAGTAGCTACAGCCTGAGCTTCTTTCTCCATCTCAATGTCTTCTACTACTCATTCCATGCTCATGCATCACAAGATCCTCCAACATAGTTGCCTATGGAGCTCCCTCTACTTGCTCCAACCCATCATTTGCTTTAGGCTCATCACCTCCAACCTATGTTGCTTGGCCATTCCCCACACTGAAGTTTGATCATGAGTGACAACCAGTGCCAAAGCTATCATACGGATTTACAATGTGACAACTCCCTTTATCTCTGTGATATATTTACAATGCTTATTCAGCTTAGTGTATGTAGAACAGATATATGGCACCTCTACACGACCACAATGGCTTGCTTTAGTAGCTTGTGTGAAGACTCCTCATGCCTCAGTCTCCTCTTTATTTGCTCAGCCACTTGTTATCACTCTTTTTGTTTTCTTTATTGTTGCATGTTGCGTGCACTTAATAAGTTAATTATTTCTTGCTCGCGTTGGTCATGATTTTCTTTACTTATAGTTATTTATTTTTTGGTTGTTTGCTTTTACTTATTTATTTCTTGTATACATACTTATATATGTCGTATATTTTTTTTGGTTAGGTCATTACCTTTATTTTATTGTTTTGCTTATCCCTTAGATATATTTTTGACTTTCTTTCCTTACTTTTTCCTCTATAAAACTTCTTTAATTAATTTCTCTTTAATAATGGCCCTTATGTATTACTCATGTCGTTATTTTTTGTCATTTTTTAACACAAGCTTTCTTTATTACACTCTTCTCAACTTATCATTCTATTTAATTCTAACAAACGCCTTCTAACCATAATTATTCTTTCCCAATTATTAAGTAGCTTTTTTATGAATTTTTTTTTCAAGCTTGTAAAGTACCCTAATGTTTTCTAGATTATTATTTACTTTACAAAAATTGCTTTCCTTGAAATTACAAGCCCTCTCTTATGGTCTTTTTTGTTTACTTTTCTTTCTAAAGGTGTAGTGTACCCCCTTTATGAATTTTTAGCACTCCTTTAAGGAGTTTCACTTAATAATTTTAATATTTCTTCAAACGTGGCTTAAGGATTTATGATTAATTGTCTCCCTTGGTTGTGGACTACCCCCCACATTTGCGATCTTTTTAAATGGTGATTCTTCCCTTGGTGTTTATAGTTTGATTTTTTATCATTTGTTGTAGACTTGGTCGTTTGTAATATGACTAACCTAAAGTTGGTCGTAGTTTCCTCTTTAGTAAAAAGTTGAGATTGACTAACCTAAAGGAGGTGATTATCCCCCACTTTCTTTTTTCTTTTAAGGGTGTGGACTACCCCCCTTATTGTCTCGCACACTTAAGACTAATGATGGATTTGTGACACTGATTGTACATATAACATGGTTTTTGCTAAATTTTAATTTATGTGAGTCTAGACGCTTGTCTTTGTTCCTAGGTAAAGTAATAACATGCAAGGGAACCTATCTACCCAATTGAAACTATGATATTCTAACACCTAGTTTTTCTTGGATGGTGGCAGGTAAGTAGACCCTGACCTTGGAGCCTCGACGACTGGATGACTTCAACACGTGTATACTTATTTTTGAAATCATATTAGTGTTTGGCCATTTGAAATTAAACTTAATTTTAGTTAGATCTCTAGTCTTTACTCTCCATTTCTAAATAATTTCTATTTAATGTTTTAAAGCTATTCTATGATTGAATCGATTGTATGGTTCAATTATTGATGAGAATTTTGAATCTAAACACAACACACCAAGCATCGGGCTAGACCCACCCGAAGGTTCTTTATTCCTTGAGAAAATTTTGTGTACAAAAGGTCAGCATGTAGGCTGAGCCATAAATCCATACATGAGAGTAGTTTTTACAAAGAGCTCATGGCTCTCAATCTTGGAAACATGGCATTTGTCAAAATGCCTAACTATATTCTAGTTACATGCCATAAAAGGGTACTAGTTACATGCCCCAAAGGGCAAACTCTAGGGTCTTCATAGCCCTTGGTCACATGGACACCTCCTTGCTGCTTGTTAGGCTCCATAGAACTTGGGTATTAAGCCACTCTCTTATGCCTATAACAATTAATCAAATGCACATAGCCATGGCACCCATTAATTATTGTTAGCACCTGCATGCAAAAATAATCTCTAGACTAATCCTAGTCTCTGCCAGCATCCTCACCAAGCAACATGTGCACACATAATATAGCAATCTTCTTAACTGTAATTAAAGGGCTTTGACCAAGGGTCAAGGTGCCTTGATTAAAGCAAAAACCCTTTGATCGGAGTCGAGAATATCTTGGTTGACCAAATTCAACCCTGCTTGGCTAAAGCCAAGTTTTGGTGGTCGAAACCAACACTCGCTGACCATAGTCAACTCTATGGCTCTTTGGTTAACTGTAGTTAATCCTCTTAGTGTAAACTAACCATTCCTAACCAAAGTTAGGCTTATTTAGTTAGGTTAAGTATCTTTGGCTGAAGTCAATACTTTGACCAATTACAAAAAACTCTTTAACCATAAATAAATAAATGGAGAACTCCATAATTATGATCAAATGAAGGGTCAGTTGGAATTGTGACTTGGAGTATTTACAACTTGGTGCACAATCTTTTATTAAACCTTGAAGTGGGTCCAAATACAAGAAGGTGAAATATAATCTTTTATCTAATGGCAGCACCAATGAACCATGGAAAGATCTCAAAAGGCTTTTGAATTGGACTTGCATAGCTTTTGGGACTACGTAAACATCTACAACAACATCACAAAGGAGGAGGGTGAGCACCAAGCTCCTTGCAAAAAGAACAAAAGTGCTTGTGGTTACATACTACGGAAGAAGGAGACCTTGCAAGTTATGGTGACCTAAAAAGAAACGCCACAGTTGTTGTGTCATGAGTGACGATAACTGTTAATGAAGAAGAGAAGAGCAGCCAACTTGGACTCAGAGCTTTGAAGGAAGGCCAAGAAATGCAAGGGCATAGGGAGCTAACCCATCTACATGAGAGTAAGAAGACACCATTGAGCAATGGCGAAGGACTGTTAGCTATGTAAGAAGGAAACTAAGCTGGTAGTCTAGAAAAGAAGGGCCGTGAGAGGTAGCTTGGAGAAACTGTAGAATTAGTATGGGTAGCGAGCTCAAAAGGCATAATCATAGTACTCAATGCGAGAGGAAGGTTGGCGGTGCCAAACAATGGGCATAAAGAAGGTGGCAGTGCATAAGGGTGGCGGTGCATAACGGTTGGTAGTGGTGGCAACAAACAAACGGGTGGTTTGGATAAGGTCACGTAAGAGGAAGAGATAGGTAGGAGGGGTATTAATGGTGTGGAACTTTGGAGGTTTGGAAGTTACCTTAAATGGGGGTAAGATGTGGCCAAGGGTTTAGAGAAAGTGTGTGTAAGTGTATGGGTGGCGAGCTCGAAAGGCATAATCATAGTACTCAATGCAAGAGAGGAAGGGTGGCGGTGCCAAAACGATGGGCATAAAGAAGGTGGCAGTGCATAAGGGTGGCGGTGCATAATGGTTGGTAGTGGTGGCAACAAACAAACGGGTGGTTTGGATAGGGTCATGTAAGAGGGAGAGATAGGTAGGAGGGGTATTAATGGTGTGGAACTTTGGAGGTTTGGAAGTTACCTTAAATTGGGGTAAGATGTGGCCAAGGGTTTAGAGAAAGTGTGTGTAAGTGTGAGCATATGTGTGTGACCGAATGATTGGGGATGGTAAATTTTTAATGGGGGGTTATGGGTAGGCATGTTGAGTAATCAAAGCAGGGGGGAGCAAGTAGCAATAAGAGCAAGCATGTAGGCTAGACTAATTACTTGGCTCACAGGGAAACAAGAAAATTTTACTAATACATAACAATAAAGGTGCAATATAAAGCAACTTAAAGGGGGTTTATGAGAGTAAGGTAGGGGGCTAGGGAGGTCCATATAGTTAAAGTGTAGATCAGGGGGAAGGGGCGTTAGTATCATAATAATTAAACAATAATAAAAATTTAAGGAGTGGACAATATCTAAAAGAATAAAAATAATTAGAAACATGAAGGGTTTTAGGGAGTAAGGTAGGGGCCTAGGGAGGGGTTAGAGGTATGTGCGCGTGTGTGAATGTGTAGTAATACATTGTACTAAAAAAGAGACCGTGAGGCAAAGTGTATAAATTTTGTGTGTGTGTGTGTGTGTGTGTGTGTGTGTGTGTGTGTGTGTGTGTGACCCACCCCCAACCCAAAGGGTAAGACCACATGGTGGGGAATAAGCCCACCATGTGGAACTTACTCCCCACCTAATAGTAAATGCCAAAAAAATGGATTTCTATGATAAGTGTAAAAGTGATATAAAGGCACAATGCAATCAGTAGATGCATAATCTAATTTTTTGTACCAATGTTTTTGCACATAGAAAGTAACCAATAGCACACCAAGGAAAGGGACTCAAAAAACTTGCAATGACAAAGATTTAGCCAAGCATAAATCTATCCTACAATTATGAATTCATTGTATGGTACTAGCCTGACCAAAGGCTGGTTGGGAGATCAGTGTGTGTGTTTAGATTTAATAATCCCATCAAAAAATGAACCATACAATTAATTCAATCATTTGGATAATAATAAAAAGTTGCAAATAATAAATTGATTCAAATTTTTTTTAAAAATTAAACAAATTTGACAAAACTTTTACCTGAGTAACAAGATTAGTAATAGAATTTTTTATTTATATTGAAGTTGCAAATTTAATCAAAGAAATAGTACAGATGTGTCAAATCCATCAGGTAGTCTAGGCTCCACTCCAGGCTCCAAGGTTAAGGTCTACTTACTTGCCACCATCCAAACCAACTAGTTGTTAAAACAATGAAGTTGAATTTGGGTAGACAAGTAATGCCTGTATCCCCTAGCGTGTTATCGCTTTACCACAGAACTTGAACAAACCTTTCGAATTTTTAAAGGAAATTAAGCAAGAAAATAGAGGGGCTTTATAATTTGAAGCCAAAAAGAACTTAAATATATAGTTCTAGAAGCTAAAAAGTGCAGGTGACAATGGAGGTTTAGTCAATAAAAACTTACCTTAGTTATACAACTTAGGTGCCAAACTATTTTAGGGGGCAATCCACTCATTTGAGAAAAGGTGTATGAGTAGCTATACAACTAGGTGTCCCACTATTTTTAAGGGGGGAATCAAAAATTTATAGTAGTTAAACAACTAGGTGCCCAACTTTTTAAGGGGGGCCTCCACAGAAAATGCCTAACTTACTTTGTAAAAAAAATAAATTGTCAAGGAAATAAATGAGGAACGTATAGTTTAACAATGAGGAAAATGAGGAATTAATGAGAAAAGAGAAAATTTTAAGGACAAATTATCAAAAATTAATGAAAACTATTATTGAAAAAAATGAAAGGTAATGGGGTAGTCCAAGCCCAAATGAGAATAAATCAATCTCAAAAACTAAAGAGGGTAGTCCACATCCTTAGTTAATTAATTAAATAGAAAATTTGAATTAAAGTCATGGGGAATATTCCACACCCATGCTCTAGACAAGGAAAAGAAAGTAAACACAAACTAGCTAGAGCACAAAAAAAGCAACTGAAAAGAATTAAGCAATTAATTTAATAAATGCAATTTCCATTATAGAAGATAAGGCAGGGAAAAAAACAATTGCCTGACTAGACTTAACCACTGGAATTAATTATTTTTAAATTATTCTTATAGGTTTTGGGAAAAATAAAATAGGGGAAAAGGGATATATGTATATTACAAGTCTATGTATATTTAGGGGAAAAGGGATAAATGTACATTAATTAGAAGTCTATTATATATTATTTATTAAGGAAAAAGTCAAAAATGGGCTTCTCCTCTAGAAAGAGAAGAACACTATAACAATATATATGTAGGGGAATTAATTAAATATACTTAAAGAAATTAAAAAGTATATAAAAGTAGATAAAGAAACAGTTAAACGAACTTAGGAAAATATAAGAGATATCAAACACCATATGAGCAAAGAAATTTTAAATGCTTACACCTAAAAAACTCTTCTTAGTTACAAGTATCATCATAAGTGTCATATAAGTGTGGAAAAAACTAGAAGGATGTATATGTATATATATATATATATAAAACCAATTAATAATGGAATTGGAAAGAGACAACAAATAGACGTGATCGTGTCTATCAATAATTGAGCTGAGAGGAAAGACCAAAACTATAGAGGTTCTCGTACCACATTATTATCGGAAAGCCACAACTGTTTGCAAGTAGGCAAACTACAAAAATAACAAATCCTCGTGCTTGAACAAAAACACAATGAGTGACATGTGAAAATCCTATGAGTAGACAACACGTAAGGGAGAGGAGAAAAGACTCGAGAGCAACAGAGGGAAGCATACAGTGGCTAGATGAGGGCTAAGCTACTACGATCAAGAAGTCGAGCTCTTTACATAGCTATAAAATCGTAAGAACAGATTGACTCTCAGTCATTAAAGGAGGGCTTGTAGAAAGGGTGTGTGGCTGCAAAAGCCAATGTAGACACAGCTTCCAACATGTAGGAGAAGCAATGGAGCACAATCCAACAAATACCATCCAAGCATTTGTTGCCATGCTGAGCTCTACATCGCCACAAAGCTACGAGCTAAGTTGCCAAGAAGTAAGCAAAAACCATTAAGCACAGGGGAAGTTGAAATGACAGAGCACTTTTGTCTAAAAATCCAAGCTAAGAAGGAGGAAACCCACAGGCGGCAGCCAGGGAAAGAGAATCAAACATGAAGAAGCAAGAGGGCGTAGCAACGCACTTAAGTTGAGGTAGTAACGTGAATTGAACTGCATGAAGAAGCAAGAAGGGGTAGCAACGTGAAGGATGCGAGTTGAGGTAAACTTGTGAGCAAAAAGTTGCCAAAGGAAAATCCACAATGGAAAGAAGGAGCAATTTCAAGGAGAAGGGTGGGAGGGAGAGAGGGGCTGAGCCACAAACTCAATCGTAACACTGA
Source organism: Dipteris shenzhenensis (assembly GCF_047967505.1). Lineage (NCBI taxonomy): Eukaryota > Viridiplantae > Streptophyta > Polypodiopsida > Gleicheniales > Dipteridaceae > Dipteris > Dipteris shenzhenensis. The sequence continues at coordinate 52,513,030 of NC_141617.1, forward strand.
GAATCCATAAAGGACGGCGACGAGGAAAGGTGCGTCGTTTCACGTAGGAGGAGGGTAAGACCATAGAGAAGCGGCATTTATGTAAACATCTACAACAACGTCACAAAGGAGGAGGGTGAGCACCAAGCTGCTTGCAACAATGAGAACAAAAGTGCTAGTAGTTACATACTACGGAAGAAGGAGACCTTGCAAGTTGTGGCGACCTGATAAGAATGCCATAGTTGTTGTGTCGTGAGCGACGATAACTATCACTGGAGAAGAGAAGAGCAACCAACTTGCACTCAGAGCTTCGAAGGAAGGCCAAAAAACGCAAGGGCATAGGTAGGTACGCCATATACTTGAAGGGCCGTGAGAGGTAGGTTGGAGAAATGGTAGAATTAGTATGGGTAGTGAGCTCGAAAGGCATAATCATAGTACTCAATGCGAGAGAGGAAGAGTGGCAGTGCCAAACGGTGGGCATAAAGAAGGTGGCAGTGCATAAGAGTGGCGGTGCATAACGGTTGGTAGTGGTGGCAACAAACAAACGCGTAGTTGGGAGAGGGTCTCGTAAGAGGGAGAGTTAGGTAGGAGGGGTATTAATGGTTTCCCTTAAGTGGGGGTAAGATGTGGCTAAGGTTTTAGAGAAAGTGTGTGTAAGTGTGAGCATGTGTGTGTGACCTAATGATTGGGGATGGTAAATTTTTAATGGGGGGTTATGGGTAGGCATGTTGAGTAAGCAAAGCAAGGGGGAGCAAGTAGCACTAAGAGCAAGCATGTAGGCTAGACTGATTACTTGGATCCAAGGGAAACGGGAAAATTTTACTAATACATAACAATGAAGGTGCAATTTAAAGTAACTTAAAGGGGGTTTGCGGGAGTAAGGTAGGGCACTAGGGAGGTCCATATAGTTAAAGTGTAGATCAAGGGGAAGGGAAATTAGTAGCATAATAATTAAACAATAATAAAAAATTAAGGAGTGGACAACATCTAAAAGAATTAAAAATAATTAGAAACATGAAGGGTTTAAGGGAGAAAGGTAGGGGCCTAGGGAGGGGTTAGGGGGTACGTGCATGTGTGTGAATGTGTAATAATACATTGTGCTAAAAAAGAGACCGTGAGGCAAAGTGTATAAATTGTGTGTATGTGTGGATATTTATAAGAGTGTAGAAATTGTGTGTGTGTGTGTGTGTGTGTGTGTGTGTACCCACCTTTGCCCCAGTAGGATACAACACATTAGGTGAGACAGTAGGTCATCACCTAGTGTGATGACCTACTATTTACCCTAAAAGGACTAGTAATGTTTTAGAAGTGTCAAATAAGCAGTGGAAAGAGAGTAAGAGAAATGCTTGAGGAAGACATGCGATTTTGGAGCAATGGGAGTTGTTGGTTTTGCAAGTAATCAGGGACAAAAAAAGCTTATATGATAGCCATAGCAGGGATGGAGTGGGCTAATCTGGGAATTGTTTAGGGTGGGAGACTTTTTAAAAAGAAGGAAAAACCAAAAGAAAGAAAAAATTGCTCGGCGAGCAATGAAGAAAATCAAAAGGCAAGGCCATGAAGACTGAAATGTAATAAGTGCAACCATCCAAAGATGCCTGGGATGAGGGAGAAGGCCATGATGACTTAAATGTAATAAGTGCAACCATCCAAAGATGCTAGAAGAGGGTTGTTGAGAGGTTCTGATTGGAGTGAAACATCCCATGGAAAATTCTAACAGGGAAATAGGACACAAGTTAGAAAAAGGAGTCAAGAAGCTAAAAAAGGCCTTAATGAATTAAGTGTACTATGTGCAACCGTCCAGAGTTGCAGGGGAAAGGACATTTGTGTAGAAGACAAGACAACCACCCCTTTTGCATAATGAAAAGACAAAAGAGTCACAGTAAATGATAGAATGAGAACATTATAGAATTAAGGAAGAGTTTGAGTATGTAGGTAAAGCACCTACGAAATTGCATAAAAAGTATATAAGAGCTTTAATAAGAAATGACAAAAATGGTTTTGCAAAAAATAAAATTGAAGCTTGGTGAAGTCCTAATAAGCATCTCTTTTATTGAAGAGGAGAGTCTGCATACCTACCACTATCCCAAAAAAAAACATGGTAAGAACCATCTTAATTTTAATTGGAAAGATAGGTGTCATAAAGACCCCTCCCTTGTTATTAGGGTCACAATAAAATAGTGGCTTAAACACAGACTTCAACAACTCAATGTGGACTTTAAAGGTGTAAAAAAAGGAATCTAGAGAATTTTAAAAAAAGAAAAATGGATTTTAAAAGTTAGCTTTTAAAAATTAATAAAAATAATTGTGGGAAAATCAAGTGAAATTGCAGAAAATTATGGGGAAGGAAGAGGAAAATTTTTGTTAAAGAAAATAGGAGAAATTTTGTTAAAGATGCGGGGGGCAAAGAGAGAAAATTTTAGATCTTTAAGAAAGAAATTGAAAAAAAATAGGAGGAATCAAGAAAAATTAGGGAGTGTTTGTGAGATAAAAGGAAAAGAAATTAGAAAAAATAGGAAAATGGCAAATTAAGAAATTGATTGGATGCAAAAGAAAAAGGGAATAGTAAGTGTGTGTGTGTGTGTGTGTGTGTGTCCCACCGCCAACCTAGAGGGTAAGATCACATGATGAATAGTAAGCTCATCATGTGGAACTTACTCCCCACCAATAGAATGCTAAGTGACTTTATAACGGTAAAAATGGATAAGTAAAAGTGTGTGAAAAGTGTTTTTATAAGTAGTTGCGTACTCCAAATTCACAAGAGGTTGGATCCAATGTTTTTGCACAATAAACCAATAGTTAGAAATCAAAGGAAAGAGTATCAATTACTAAACTAAAAGTCGATTGTATGGTACTAGCCCAACCAAGGGCTAGTTGGGAGATCAATGTATGTATGTGTTTAGATTTAATAATCCATCAATAAAAGAACCATGTAATCGATTAAGTCATAGAATAGCTTAACAACATTAACTAGAAATAATTTAGATATGGAGAATAAATACTTGAAGAACTCAAATTAAGTTTCATTTCAAATGTATTATTACAACCAAACCCTGATAGGGTTTCAAAAAATGAGTAAATAAGCGTTGAATCCATTAGGTAGTCTAGACTCCAAGGCTGGGGTCCACTTACATGCCACCACCATCCAAATAAACCATATGTTAGAATAGTGTAGCTTAATTTGGGCAGACAGATAATGACTGTTTCCCCTGGCTTGTTATCGCTTTACCTAGTAACAAGAACATCCCTCCAAATTCTAGCATATAAAAGTATAATGATTTCACAAAGGAAGTGCTAATAAATAATGTATTAACTCGGTTAAAACAAAATGTACCAATAGGCTAAAGTTGCATTTAAAGAAGGAGTAAATTAATTAAAGAAGAAATTAATTTTAAAAAAAAATTGTGCGCGTGCGCGAGAGAGAGAGAGAGAGAGAGAGAGAGAGGCTGAGCAAGAAATTGGCATTAAAATTCTTCTTAGGCTGGCATGTTACATTGGAATCAGAGTAAGGTTTTCTCTTTTTCTCAAGAAAGCATGGTCCTTAAAAGGAATGAAATAACGGCTATGCTGCTGGGTTCAAATCCTAGTCGAATTTGGGAATGTATGCATGCGGATCAAATGGGATCCTTAATTGCCAGTTTGCAGGGCCGGACGTTGTTTGGGATTACACGCATATGCACATAGGCCCATGAATCACTGCTTACGCCTTGCATCAATGACAAGAGCATCAGGTGCATTTCATTGCAACGATAAATTAATCTTTCCAAGCAATATCTAGAGTTGGTAATAGGCAGAGATAGTTTGAGATCCTATGTGATATCAAGATGTTGGATTATGATGTGCGGAGCATTGAACTGTGCAAGGCAAATGGTGAACACTCGTGTTTCACCTCCTCATCGATGATTTGGTGGATTGGAATGGCACAAGGGGGGGGGGGGGGGCGAGGACGTGGAAATATGCCCAAGAATGTCAGTGTGAAGCTTGGAGCGATGCCCACTTGAGAAAATCTACCTAACAGAGACGCAGGAAGTTGAGCACTGATGTGGTATTGCTAGATAGGCAAAGTGTTGATGTGGTAAACTGACAGGCAAACACGTGGCATGTTGATATAGCAAACCAATTGACACGTGGTAGTGAAGTGGAGGAGTGATGTGGCATGGAGTCAGCTAATGTGGCACACAATCAGACTACAGATGTCAGATCTACTCAATTAACTAAACCATGGACAGGTAATCAAACTAGTGTTGAGCACATAACCAGACTAGTTAGAGCCTAACTAGACCTTTTTAGTCTCTGCCTCAACCAATTCTCCAAAAAAAAAAAGAACCAATTCTTACCTAGTCAGCTCTCACCTGTTAGAAAGTTGGTTGCCAGTGTTAAAAAATAGTAGAATATCAGAGTTTTCTGAGAAATAGAGAAATATGCATGCCTTTGAGCAGAAAAAGAAAAGTCAAATGCATTATTATAGCTACATGCAGTAGCCAGAAAGGGGCAACACAATAGTGATGCTTCAGGAAATTTGTAGTTTATTCCTTCAGTTGACATCCAGTCATTGGCACAAGTCTGGAATAAGTTGTGGATGCAATACACCTCTTGTTGAAGCATTTTCACTTTGAAAAGAAAAGGCATGTGTGCACTGGTTTCATACACTATGTGAGATTTGATAAGTCTCAAATCAATTGTAGAAATAGCTTCCCAAGATCATGCAAATGCACCCCATAAGGGGATTAATCAGGCTGAAGAAGGCTAGGAATAAAGAACGAAGAGTTGGTCAGGGCTATAAATGCCGATCAAATGCTCCATGGGGCTCCCTTGATTGGGAAGCTTCGTGTCATTACATAGATCAGAAGGATTTCTTCATTTTCCTGCTTAAACATCATGATGTAGTTTTGGGAATGCCTTGATTTCATCATAAGGCAATGAAGTGATCCTTTCCTGAAAGAGTGCTTAAGTTTGTAACATAGGAGTAAATCGCAACGCGTCGTTGCCAAGAATAGAGAGGAGACCATCCCCATTGTATTTGATGTTTCTATTGAAAAGACAATAAAGTCTGCAATTTCATTGTACATGGTTTTCATTAAAAGAAAGACATTTAGAAATGCATGTTGATTTGAATGATGCTGATATTAGAGAAAAAAATAAAAGTCTTTAAAAAAGCACAAGAAACACCTTGTTGTTGTTTTTATAATTTCCAAGGATGGAATACGAATCAATCCTACAAAGATCCAAGCCATCCAAGAATGGAGAGAGCTGAAAACTGTGCATAGAGTCTAAAGTTTATTGTGTCTCTATTCATATTACATTAGATTTATCGAGCATTTTGCTGATATTGCTGCTCCAATTCATGACTTGACCAAGAAAAATGCAGCTTTCACATGGGGTATCCCACACACTCAAAGAAAAGTTGAATATAGAGCCAATTCAGAGTCTCCGATCTGTATCAACGTCTTGATGTAGATTGTGATGCTTGTGGAGAGTGTGTTGGGACTGCATTTCACCAAAATGGTCATGTAGTGATGTATGAAAGGCAAAGACTACAGGATGCCGAGAGATACTTGAAATTCTATGAAAAAGAATTACTAGCTATGATTCATGCCATTAATACATGGAAGCACTCTCTCTTAGGTGCAGATTTTACTGTGAAAACTAACCACCAAAGTCTGAGATACTTCTTGACTCAGACTAAGCTCTCACATAAACATAAGAAATGGGCAAACAAGCTATCAATGTATCATTTTCATATTGTCCAGACATCAAGAGCTCAAAAAAGAGTGGTTGATTCTTTATCTCGAAGACCCCAGGTCAACAATGTGACTATTGCCTATCAAGGTAATCTTAAAGAAATGAGGGAACACTAGACCACTAATTCAGACTTTGGAGAGACTATGCAGCAAATGCAAGATAGGCAGTCGAGAAGTCAAAATTCCATGAAGGATGACTGCCTATGCATCACCCAAGACATGAGGCAAAAGGTTATGGAGGAATGCCATGCACCTCCATACACTCAGGCTCTAGAGAGGTATTGTTACTGACCAACAATATGTAAAGATATACATTAGTTTGCTACAGAATGCCTACAGAATGCCTTACTTTGTCAAAAGGTCAAATAAGACAGAGGATGACATCTAGCCTACTAACGCCTCTTCCTGTGCCTCAACACCATGGGAAAGTATTGCAATGGACTTCATTTTTTACTTGCCATAATCAAAGTCGAGTTATAATGGGATATGGATTATCATTCATAGATTCAACAAGCAGGCCCATTTCATTCCAGTACGCAAAACCATAAAGGTAGATCATATGTGGCCAAGGTTTTTATGGCACAAATCTTTAAAATCCATGGTCTACCAAAGTCCATTGTCAATGAGACTGAGAACCCAAAATTACTTGCCTATTCTAGAGAGCCTTATTTGATAACATGGGGACGAATCTAAATAGATGGTCAAAGTGAAGTAGCAAAATCAATAGTGTTAGACCTTTTGAAATGCTATGTGACTGACCAAAAATCAGACTGAAAAAAGTATCTTCCACTAGTGGAGTTTGTGTATAACAATGTTGTTCAAAGCTCTTCATGGAAAGGCCCCATTTGAGGTTATTTAAGAAAAGGTGAACCTCCCACGGTGAATCTCCCACCTATCTTAACAACCAAAAACGAGATATTTACAACTGATCAGTATGTTAGAGACATCCAGACAACTTTCAACCAAGTTTCTGACAACAATAGAAAGGTCTCAAGAGAAGCATAAGAAAGCTGCAGATAAGCACAAGAGACAGTTTGATCTCCAACGAGGGGACTGGATACTTTTGAAGTTCAAAATAATCAAGTTCGACAATCTCAAAAGAAAAAAAGAAAGCGTACGAAAAGTTATCTTCTAGACATTATGACCCTTTCAAGGTTTTAGATGATATCAATGAGATCACATACAGATTAGAACTGCCAAAGCATTAGAGGATTCACAATGCCTTTCATGTGAGTCTTCTAAAGAAATACCAATAATCAAAGCCTATAGAGCCAATAACAAAAGATCCACCAGAAGTGAATGGACTAAAGAAGATCCTTTAACCAAAGCAGATTGTGTACCATACTATATGCAAAGACCCTCAGAGCAATGAATTTTACAAATACCTTCTAAAATTCAAGAACTATTCGGCATTGAATGCCAAGTGGATGGATGAAGACATGTTGTATGTTCATCCACAACACTCGATAACTAAAGGAAGCTTTTCAGTTGAGGTCAACTGAATAGAAACCGAGGGAATGTCACCAAGGTGTAAATACTACAAGTCACAGTTCCAATTGATTATTTATTTAATAACAGTTATGAACTTCCTCGTTTATTTAATTATAATTAAAATGTTATTTTTTAATTATAATTCATCATTCATTTAATTATAAATAAAGTGTGATTAAGCCTCTGCCTAGCTTGTTAGAAACACTTAGTTTACGTCAAGAGAATTAACTATGATTAACCAATGTTTTCTCGACCAACAAAGCTGGACTTTAGTCGAGGAGGATTGCCTTCGGTCAACCAAGATATTCTCGACTCTAATCAGAGAGAGTTGTTGCTTTAAGACACCTTGACCCTCAATCAAAGCTCCTTAATTAGAGTCAAGAGCATTGACATCTGATCAACCAAAGAATGTGTTATGTGTGCACATGTTGCTTGGTGAGACTGCCCACAGAGAGATTAGGATTAGTCTAGAGATTACTTTTGTATGCAAACGCTAACGATTAATTGGTGTCATTGCTATGTGCATTTGATTAATTATTGCAAGAGTGCTTTAATACCAAAGTTCTATGGAGCCTAGCAAGCAGCCAAGAGATGTCCATGTGACAGAGGGCTATGAAGACCCCAGAGTTTATCCTTTGGTGGCATGTAGCTAGAATCTACTTAGGCATTTGGAGAAGTGGCATGTTGCCAACAGTGAGAGCCATGAGCTCTTCGTAAAACCTACTCAGCCTGCGTGCTGACTTTCTGTACACAGAATTTTCTCAAGTAATAAAAAACCTTCGAGGCTACAAAAGAGTGTGTGCACGCGCGCACCCCAAAAAAAAACATGCATGCGTGCGTGCCTCTGTGTGTGTGTGTGTGTGTGTGTGTGTGTGTGTACAGAAAACCGTTGTACGATCCTCCATACAGAATCCCATACAGCTTTCCCGTTGCTCCGTACAGTTCCCATCGTGTACGACCCTCCGTACAGTTTTTTCCATACAGCACCTCTTCGTCCGTATAGTGCTCTCCGTACACTTTCTTCCTACTGTTCCGTACAACCTATCCCGCACAAGCCTTCCATACAGCTTCTCCGTACAGCCTCTGCCGTACTGTTTCTGCACCTTCTCCCGGTGCCTTTCCGTACAGTTACTCTGTCTGCTTTGTCTTTCACTCTATTTCTTCCTTGCTTTGCCATATCTCAATCATGGCTTCAGGTTCCGATGTCTGTACATATGCTAGAAAAGAAAGATCTGCAGATGCCAAGCGTCGTCCTTCTCAGCCTTGCATCTCAAGATGATGAGCTTACTATGGAAGCTCAATATGTGTTTGATACACTCAAGGATGACTTTCAGCAGTCACGACAAGAATGGGGCAAACCAGTTCCGGAGGTCACATACAAATTGAAATGGCCCTCCCTTGTGAATCCTCTCAGGAAGCTATCTCAAACCGCGGTAATTATTTTCTTTCCAGGAAGAATCCCAGCCGCTAGTGATGTTGCACAATGGATCAAGTCTATCCTTGGAGGATGTTTTGTAGAGGGTGTATATTTTGCCTCCAGAGGCTTTTATGAGGTGCATTTATCAGATGCTTTGTGCAAGCAGAGGCTCCTTGAGCTTTCTCCCCTCTTTTATGGGAAGCAGATGGTACATGCCATGCCTTGGTCCCCAAATAAGGACTACCAAAGTCTTATACGTCATCATTGTCCTGTATGGGTTGAGGTTGTTAACTTCCCGGACTATATGCATGAAGAATTGCCTGGCCTGGCCGCTTCATTGGGACAGGTCATTTGCCCTCCACGCCCCATGGAAAATCGTAACAGATTTTGCATCCTCTGGGACACTAGCATACCTACCCCTCCTATTGCAGTGGAAGTTAAGGGTGTGCAATTGGGGAAAAAAATTTTTGACTTGAAATGGGGTGTATTTGCAGGCGCTTGCTTTGCTTGCCACAAGTTTGGGCATCTAGCCTCTGAATGCCCAATGGTTCTGCATTAACTCCCTCCTAATGCCTTGCCACCTCAGACAAGGGAAAAGAATGAGAATTTGCAAGCCAAGGTAGCAAATCGAAATTGAGCAAAGAATGCTAAACCAGTTAATCAAGTGCAATCACTTGTTGGAAAAGGGAAAGAAAAAGAAAAAGAGAAGATGAAGGAATCTATGGGGACAGATCGGGGTTTGTTTGCAAGAGCATAATCAACACTCTAAGGCTGGTCATCATGATCACTTTGGCGGCTATGATATTTATTATGCTGGTACCACTACCTACTGAGGTGTATGCATAATGGTCAGACATGATCTGGAGCCTCAGTTAGCATTCAATGACAGCAGTGGCCAATGGATAGTCATACAATGTAATGTCAATGGTGACATTCTTGAGCTTGCATCAGTTTATGCCTCCCAGACCTCTGCCATGAGGGCTTCTCTATGGGAATCTTTAAGCAAATATCCATGGAGATCAAATGCATTTATCTATGGAGATTTTAACAATTCTCCTCTGCTGAGAAAAAACACCACTTCAAGATCTCATATGCTTTCATCGGAAAGACAGAAATGGGATAGCATGCTTCTCTCTGTGCAGGCTGAAGATTTATGGCTGCTTCTACAAGGGTCAGTGCCCGGATATACTTTCCATCATAATGCATTTACCACATACTGGGCAAGGCTTGACAGATGGTATATGTTCTATCCACAACAATATGCAGATTTTAGCCTTCATCTCCTCATAGATTTCTCATTGGGATTGTCAGATCATGCCCCATTATGGTTAAATCTGCAATTTGGTATGCCATTGGATGATTTGCCGACTCTCTCCAGCAGATTACTGCATGTTAATCAGGCTTATCTTCGACATCAATATTTCCAGCAAATGATCAGATTTGCAATTCATCCCTTTCTTTTGCATGCTCAAGAGGACATGAATTATGCTTGGGACGGCTTTGTCTCTCGTATACAGAATGTCATTAGGGACTATGGAAAATGGCACATGGCTACATGGAGGAATGAGGTCAAATGGGCAAAAAGGACAGTACAACAGTTGACTGAATTTTCACATTTAAGGCCTCTTTCTGAATCAAAAAATGATTCCCTCTCACAAGCCCGGATCAAACTGACTGATAACGATCAGCGGAAATTGCACAAATGGCAGATTAGAGCAAGAATGAAGCCCCTCATGGATAAAGGCTGCTCATCAAAAGCCTTTTTCCAGGGCTTGCATGCCACTCGAAAGAAAAACTCATGTCTAAGGGCCAGGAAACTAGATGGATCTTGGACGCACTCTTTCTCTAACCTCCAAGATGAATGCCAAAATTACTTCCAGACACTGTTCTCTACCCCTGGCTCCCCATCAAATCAAATGACTGATGCGAGGACTGAATTTCTTCAATATGTTTCTGGGATAGTGAAAATGGATGATGCTCTATTATTTGAGAGACCTTTTGCTGACACGGAACTTGATAATGCATTGTCCCATCTCGGCAAATACAAGTCCCCTGGCTAGGATGGTCTTACGGTGGAATTTTATATTTCTTTCTGGGATGATTTGAAAGATGTTCTCTTACAAATGATCAATGTTGCCTGGCAAGAAAATCAATTGCCGAACCTCTGGAAGCATGGCATAATCAAACTTGTGCCAAAAAAAAATCTTTGTGATCATATGTCAGATTGGAGGCCTATTACTTTGATGCCTGTAGTTTACAAACTCATCGCCAAAATGATTGTGTATAGGCTTCATGGGACTCTGAATGCAGGCCTTCATCCTCATCAGTATGGGTTTGTACCGCGAAGACAAATCCATGACAATATCTCCAATGCATTGACTGCAATTGAATATGCTAAGTATTCGAATTCAGATGTGCTCATATTGCAGGTAGATATCACTAAGGCATTTGATACTGTACAATGGGATTTTATCTCCCAAACCATGACAAAGTTGGGCTTTGGTCCCAAGATAGCAAATGCAATTTATTGGCTTTATTCTGGCTCTACTTCCCAGTGCATTCTCGGAAGCCATCTATCTCGGTCATGGACATTGGGTAGATCAGTCAGACAGGGTTGCCCCCTTAGTGCTCTTTTCTATGCCATTGCGACTCATCCCCTCCTGATGTATCCTCCTGATGTATCTTGATCATCTTACAAGCACAAGACAGATGACTCGTCTTAAAATCCCTGGGACTGCATCTTTTTTGGCACATGCATATGCTGATGATTCCTTTTTTATGCCACAGAACTCTCCTCTGATGATTCCTTTTTTATGCCACAGAACTCTCCTCAGGAAGTCCACATGCTTATGGCCACATTATCATTGTATGGATTAGCAGCGGGATTGCATATCAATTTTGACAAATCCAAATTACTTCCCCTGAAACAATGTGACTAGCATTCTATTCTCTCGCCTGGTCAGATAGTGCATTCCAAAGATGTTGTCAGGCATTTGGGATATCCTATAGGATGGCATATCACCAAGAAGCAGCAGTTAAAATGGATCTTCCAAAGACTTCAACATAAATTGAAATATTGAAAAATTTCTACTTGGCCACTTCATGTCAGGCTCAGAATAGTCCAGTCCATTGTAATGTCTTATGGTCAATTCTTCTTGCCTTTACTACATTGGTCCTCTAGAGATATCTCAGCTTTTATGTCTCAAGATATGGAGCTGTTATGAAAGACAAAAACTGCTGTGAAAGCAATGAGACTACTGAAGATGGAAATGGTGTGCTCCCATAGGATGCATGGAGGACTTAATGTTCTAAATATCAGATACCATGTACTTGCAAGGAAGGCGACTATGCTTCATATCTTTTTCCGTCAAAAACAGCGGAGGTTGTCATTGGGCGATTTATAGGGAAGATTCTTGGGCCCTTTCTCTACTGCTCTGATACTGGACTGGAAACAAGTGCTTTCTAAAGTCAAATGGGCTCCTGATACTTTCGGGTTCAAACTCAATGAGAAAATAAAGTATTCATTGGAGTGCCATCTTTGACACCCCACTTGCTTTACAAGAACCAGTTAGGACATATAATCTCATGAAATTGGGAATCAGATACATCAATGACGTGGTAGATGATCATGGTCATGTCTTATCTTTTCCTCAGGCCACTGCCACTTATGCATTGGGAATGCATCACAGATTGATATGGAAGAAAATTGATGATCTCTTGCACCCTTTTCTACCTATTCCCCCTGTGGCTGACACAAACAGGCTCATGGAATGGCAATTATACCCCTCTGCTACATGCTCTCGTCCTATTCCTCTGCCTGTTTTGACCTCCATCAAAGTCTACAAGCTTCTTCAGTCTGCCCCTTGGATTCATCAATATGCTAATACTTTGTGGCATATCAGGTGGCCCCTTTCATGGTGGCGAAAAAATCTCCGACTAATATGAAGGTGTAAAATGCCTTTGAAACAAAGACTTTTTCTTTGGAGATGCATGACCAGCACACTGTCAGTGGGAATCACACTTGCCAAACGTCACATTGCTTCACCCACTTGCTTACGGTGTCATGCTCCTTCAGAGACTGTCCCTCATTTGCTTTGGCATTGCCAGTCTACTCGGAACCTCTGGGAAAAATTTCAGATCATCTTCGCCTCCGTTTCCCGAGTCACATTTGGGAAACATTTTTTGTTATTTGGCAGATTTAGGACGCCTTTATCTCAATACTCACTCTTTTTCTCATGGGTGAGATATTGGGCTCTTTGGACAATCTGGGAAGAGCATAATCTGGCATATTGGGGCCGTCAGTTTCAAAAGTCATATGAATCTTTTAGAGCCTCATTGCGGCAATCTTTATATGATGCCTGCCATGAGGGTGATATACATGCATCTTGCATTGAGCTTTTCTTTTTATGCTTCTGATCTGTGGAATACTCTCCATCTTAGAGACTTTCCCTCTTGTAAAGTTATGACAATATAAATACACTGCACTGGATTTTACAAAAAAAAAAGTGTGTGTGTGTGTGTGTGTGTGAGAGAGAGAGAGAGAGAGATGTCCGTTTGTACACAAATTGCTTATATTTTTCTCCACATTTCCTGCAAACCCAGAAAGAAAGGCCACGATAAAATAGCCTTCATAGCTGCCTTGACTTCTTCATCTCTAGCAATTGTCAAATCTTGATCTGTTATAGCATGATTAACAGCATCAGAATTCAAATGTGCTGGGTAAGTTCCTGATTTCATCTGATCCTCAGCATTAATCTCAGGTAAGCTTCCGAGGGAAACCATGCTTGGACATTTCTGATCACACATTCGTAATGGGTTACTTTTGACACCTTTGTTAAGGCCATGATTTCGATGGCAAAAGCAAGCAACTTCATGAATAAGCCTGGAGAAAGCAGCAGTTCCATCATATTTTTTAGTCAAGCTGTTGGCTGGTTTGCTTCCTCCACTGCATAATTCAATCGGTTCTCTAAGGCCCAGGTCTCCATTATTGCTCTCTGTGGGCCGCTTCCAGTATGGCATTCTGCCCGAAGCCCTCGCAGATTTCATTTTCAGTATGCGTTCGTTGCGGCGGATTTTTGAATACTCTGGTGTGACCTTCCTAGCTATGGAGTACAATTCTCTAATTGTTGCATCATCAGCTCTTTCAATTCTTGGCTTTTTACCTGGCCTGCCATTACAAAAACATCCTAGACATCATTTAACCTCTGCTATGCATGTAAGGTGTCACATATATAACGCACCAAAATATCACATTCAGAAAACGTACTGGCTTACCTTGTACTTTTTCTGTTAGGCCTGCTTTTCCTGCCCCTGTCCACCTTACACGTCTTCGGAAAAGCTGCACCGGTATCAGAACATGCACGTGGTTCAGGAATGAAATCACTTGGGCTTAGCCTGGGCCTTTCTTTACGTCTGCCTACAAAATTGCCCATAAGAGCAACCTTGTGAATGTGGACGTCCTTTTGAAATGCCACAACATGTTCCGGATGTAAATGCTTCCATCTCCTGCAAAAATGGGAAGAAACCGAGACACTTGAGCCAAAACAAAGTAAAAGTGATTAAATGTAGCTGCTGCCTCAACCCCACTTCCTTTGGATGGTGTATACTATGAATGGAACATCATGTGCACTCCTTGGTACTTAAACTTTAAAATAGAACGAAATCAGAAATCACACTCTTGGCATAAACTTTTGTTTATCAATACTTTATTGCCTTAGTCATATCTAGAATTTACGGGGGTGTAAATTCTCATTCACCCGACTTTTCAACACGCATGACCCTTAACTCAGTAGTCTGTTTGGAAAAATATACAGCATTAAGCTAGTTGAGCAAAGCACTACAAAATCAACAAAAGCACCTTGGTGAACCATCCTAATATGGCATGTAGTGTAGCAATGAACTGCTATGTTCAAATGCTACATTATTGATATTTCCAATGGCAGAACAGTCAGGAGGGGAGGGATAAGATGACTGACCAAGGCAAAAAAGCGGGAGTAGTGAACAGTCAATTAAAACTTGCAGAAACATTAGGAAGATGCAAGTCAGAAGCACCTGTGCTTAGATAAAGAGTTTCAAGCCGCAATACACAAGATTGGCACTTGACAGTTTACTTTATGCAAGTAGTTTTAAAGTGCTGACAAATTGTGTGATGAAATGCAGCAGAAACCGCTCTAAAGTTGCTTCATTTGCACAACTCGAGATCTGAAACTGGTTTCACAAAAGACTACTTATTTGTCCATAGTGCAAACAAACTGCTAAGAATACCATCAGCACACCAACTGCGAAAAAAAATTCTAGTCATCCCTATTACACACTTCTGAAGCACCTAGAAAACTCACTCTTGTGCAAAGAGACCTTAAATATCAATGGCTCACTGACACAGCTCGCTCTCCTCTCTCTCTCTCTCTCTCTCTCTCTCTCTCTCCCCCCCCCCAGCCCAGCCCCTCCCTGCCTCCCATCCCAGCCCCGAGCCCAGCCCTCCCTCCCCGCCCAGCCCCTCCCTCTCCTCCCACCTACTTCGTCCTCTCGTGGGCTCCTGCTGGCTGTCGCGCCAGCCCCCTGCACCATCCCGGCTCGAGTAGGTGCCTTTTGTGCTGCCTGCACCACCCTCAACACTCCATGTGCCACCCCCTGCCACCCAAAGGGTGGCTACGCCCTTAGCTGCAACGCAGCCATAGGGGCTGATGCGCCACCCCTAGCTGCAGCGCCTACTGCAGTGCAGGCCATATAGGCCCTGCGTAGGCTGGTTGTGTTGGCTCCGTAGGCTGCTAGAGCCTCTAAGCTCTCCCACACCTCCTCTCACAGCCCAGGCCTCCACTCCATCGCTCCTACCATCTCCAATACCTGCAAAAAAATCAAGAAAGCGCACAAAAGGACAAGAAAAACAGAAATCCACACAATGCAATCCTGAAAAGGGTCAAGAAGGACAGGGAAAAGGTACCAGCATATCTAAAGATCCCAAGGTACACTAGTAGAGCAGCAGCTACCTTGTTTCTCCATCTCTGGAATATCCAATAAACAGTAAACAGCTCCATCCATTTGGAATGACGACACGAGGCTATGTAAAAGCCCTTGAAAGTGCAATGACAGCCTACATGGCAGGATCACCACCCAAAACACCTCTGACCTTCTTACTCACCTTAGTACAATTTGTATGGCTTTGATAGAGAAAGTAGACAGCCTTGAGACCACCAATGTGGTGTTGATGGCAGAGAAAGCACATATTGACAAGACACTCAATGAAGTCAAGAAGCAAGAAGGGCGTAGGCAAGAGGAATGGAGAAAGGAGAGAAACAAGAAGGATGAGTGAGAGAAGGAGAAGGCAGCGTGGGAAACTGAAAAGACCAGCCTCAATGACAAAATGCAAGCTATGGGAACAGAATTACAGCAACTAAGAGGCATGCAAGGAGCTACTGGAAGAGGCACAAGGCAATGGAAGAACTGAAACTTGAGAATGAGAAGCTCAATAAGGAGATGGCAGCCTTGCAGACAACCATCCAAGGAAAACATGCTAAATTTACACAGCAAATGAGCAAAGGGAACGCTCATATGTTAGAATGGAAGAATGTGGTCAAGAAAGATGCAGCAGCCCCCAAGAAAGAGACCATCTCTAAGGCTCTGGAGGAAGAAAAGAGGAGCAGCAAGGCATTGAACATCTTGGTTAGAGGCCAAACGATTGGAGATACCTCTATGTCAGATGCCAAAGCCTTGTTCACTAAGATGGGAGTCAACCTCACATGCAAGACAGCATGGAGAGTTGGCAAAGTTGAGGCTCCAACGAGACCCCTTATAATGAACTCTGAATAGCAATGGACAGGTCTACCCTCATGAGCATGAGGGTCTCCCATAGCTCTATGGAACATATATGAGATGGGTTAAGGCCACAGATCCAAGTGAAGAACCACTCTTTAACTAGAACTCCCCACTCTTTAGGCTACGGGCAAGGTAGTTTAGTCAGCATGCTTTGTCTATTTCTTTGGTATTTCTAGTGCTTTGAGAGCAATCCATGAACACAAATATGCTCACACTGATCTACGGGCAACCAACTACATGTTGGATTTCATAGGAGATAATGTATCCGTGCAACTACGAATTAACCTTGAAAGGAACAAGAATATACTTGGACGATAATCACATGCATCACATT
Source organism: Dipteris shenzhenensis (assembly GCF_047967505.1). Lineage (NCBI taxonomy): Eukaryota > Viridiplantae > Streptophyta > Polypodiopsida > Gleicheniales > Dipteridaceae > Dipteris > Dipteris shenzhenensis. The sequence goes on from NC_141617.1 coordinate 52,529,801, forward strand.
CCCTTGTCTTAGTGATACAGGATGTTGCCACCAGATCCTTTCCCACGACTCGATCTGCACGTGTCCCAGATGGGAAGATGCCCCAAAATCCCTGGTTTGATGACAAGTATAGAGAGATGAGAGCCCACCTCACACGTGGGCGAGTACTGGGACACTTGACTTCACCAGAGGCACAACGGATCTCACGCCAAGTGACATGTCATAAGAAGCGAGCTTTCCTAATATATAGGATGGATGAGGTGGTCGGATCCTTTTGCGAGGGAGATCCTACTACAGGATGGAGGGGAAAGTCGCTCATCTCCGTCACAGATTCAACAGTATGGCAGTAATAGAGAGGGAGATCAGTAAACATACAGAGGGCCACTGGTAGCGAGCCCTTGGGCAGGCAGGTTTCGGAGACAACACTCCACTCTGCACCACACTTTCACCTTGAGGGCTATCATTGAAGAGGCGAAGTCAAGGCTTCATAAAGTAGACACTTGCTTCATAGACTTTCGTAAGGCATTTGATACTGTTCCACGTTCTCGCCTGATCAGAAGTTTACAAGAGTTGCAACTCCCAGAGATCATGATCTGGGGGGTCATGAGTCTATATGAATCTATCAGAGGGAGGATACGTGCCCCAAGAGGTCTATCGGACTAAGTTGATAGCAATATTGGAGTGAAACAACGCTGCCCCCTCTCACCGATTCCATTCGGACTCTATATCGATGAGATTACTTGACTAAGTGGAGAGGGTTCACTTCTGGCTGACCTGCTTGTGCAGATATTGCTGTACGCAGATGACATAGTCCTCATATCATCCTCAGCACAGAGATTACAGAAACATCTAGAGGCTCTAGAAGATGTTCTGCAGAGAGAGGGACTTGACAGTTAACCTTGGGAAAACAAAGGTTATAATCTTCAACACATCGTGAGCAATGTCCCGCCACCATAGTTTCACATACCGAGACGAACCAATGGAGATAGTGCAATCTTACACATACTTAGGGGTAGTGTTCACCGGGCCAGGTTTCACGATGATCCATGCAAGTACGGCACGACTCACACGAGGACGGGGTGCTTTGGCCCGACTAGAAAGGCGGTGCTTCCAAACACACTTCCAGGACCCTCAGACAAAGGTTGGTCTTTTGACACGCTGGTGAGACCGACTGCCATGTATGCAACACCTTTCTAGGGGTGTGATATTTCAGTAACAAAGTGCAAGAGATTTGAGAGGCTACAGGTGATTATGAGATCCATGATGATTCGGAGCAAGCTCTGAGTCCCCCATCAAATCATACAAGAAGAGTTCGCCATGACCCCTCTCCAGGTTGATGCCATCTTTCACACCATGACTCTTCTTCATACATGGGACTTTACGAGAGAGTCTCATGCAGAGTCCAGGCAGGGTCCGAGTGGACAGATAAGATCATGAGCACTATTGGGGTCAAACAAGGGTGTCCTTTATCACCTACCTTGTTTGGCCTCTATATTGATAAGCTCGAGACAGTGATGCAGACACAGGGGAGGATGGATGCTCTCTTGCTGGCACTATGATCCGGATATTGCTGTATGCAGATGACGTGGCACTTTTGTCTTCCTCGGCAAAGGGGCTCCAGAGACACTTGGACACACTACAGTTTTTTTGTGTGTCTCATGATTTGAGGGTCAACCTTGGTAAAACCTGTGATCTGGTAGAAAGAACTCCGTGATAGAGGTCTAAGATGGATCTACCAAGGAAGAGGTCTCCTCCTATCTCCATGATCGAAGTAGCCTCTCGCGGTACCTGATTACCTCATGAATGAAGGCCGCCAAGCATCTCAGATCTGGGGAGGAGAGGAATCGGACAAAACCCTAGAGCTGTCTCTGAAGAGGCAATAGAAACGCCCTCGGATCTCATAGTAAACAGGACACGTGAAGATGAAGTGCTCCTCCATCTCAAGCTGATGTAAGTCACATAATGTGCATATGCGTCTGTCCTTGGGTAGGCCATCTGCTCTGCAGCTCTCGATATGAAGTCTATGTGAAGAGACTTGAAACTACCCAATAGAGATCCTCATTGAGTGGGGTAAATGGATCTGCGTGTATCCTGGTGGGTCAATGAAACCCTCGATATGCAAGCAATGATCTCTGTAGAAGCTGAGCTTCACTGGAAGCTCACTCGGTCTCAGCTAGGTCCGGAATGTTTGTAGCTATAAGAGCTCCTCACGGATTACTTGCTCACTCGGTCTCAGCCAGGTCCGGAATGTTTGTAGCTATAAAAGCTCCTCACGGATTACTGGGTTGACCTCGTGTGACAGGAGGGGAGAAAACGGAGCATCTATACTGTACTGGAAGGAAGGGAGTCTATCCATGTGGAGCCCCAGTCGCTCAAACCATCTCTCTGTGTGTGCATACCAGCATCTCTGGTCACCTCTTACTGAAAGTGCCACAGAGGAGGACAGTGCTAGCCATGGTAGTTTGCTCCGTTCAGAAGTGTAATCCCCGTACTCCCTGACTTGATACAGATACGTGATGACTTGAAATGCAGCATCTAGCTATAATGGGGATGACCCAAACTCATCCTGAATGATCTGGTGAGGAACGGTTGGCTTACCGTGAATCACCCACAATAGCATGAGAACTTGTAGCCGCTCCACACGAGCCCACTCTATATTCAACAAGTCTGGCTCCCAGCAAGGATTGCCATACATCCCCGTTGGGTAGACAAAGGAGTCCAAAAGCAGCTCCTTGGTCCATGGATCTTGAAAGTGTGAGCGGAAGCATTGCCTCTCTAGTTTGGCCAATGAAGCATATCCTCTGTCCAAGCGGGCCTACATCGCGGGTCTCATAGTGAAGATGGGTCCGGAGAAGATAACCCCATGATACATGTATGACGAGACTATCTCAACAAGTGACCCATCAAACATGAACTGCTCCTACGGCTCGAGATGTATTGAAGATCTTAACCTTGACCCCCACAATACGAGGCCTCGACATGATCGTGACCCAGAGCCAGTGACTCGACAGCTCAGACAAACGGGCAGATTACACTTGGGAGCCGCGGAGCCCGACCGACAAGGGTTACTATATCCCTTGTTAGGCACAGAGCTATGACCAGGAGATGTCACAGGGCCACACCCATGAGCAGACAACAGCACTCTATCGCCAATTTTATGCCTCCATTGCCCCACCCACCCTGATGTCATGATGATGATGATGATGATGATGAGATTGATATGTAGTCGACTATGTTGTAGTTGGTACTATCATTTTGTATGTTTTGCATTCTGCATTGGTGTGGACGCTCGTTTAGTAGCTCCACCCTCACAGCTCGTTTGTACCAGACTTTTCACAGTCTCATAGACCCATCGGTTTTCCGAAGACTTTAATAACCCACCCATCTCTCTCTCTCTCTCTCTCTCTCTCTCTCTCTCTCTCTCTCTGTGTAGCTCCACCCTCACAGCTTGTTTGTAGCAAACTTTTCACACTCTCATAGACCCATCGGTCTTCCGAAGACTTTAATACCTCTCTCTCTCTCTCTCTCTCTCTCTCTCTCTCTGCGCCATCCTTCCCCATCAAGTTTTGTAAAACCCGCGTGGGTCTTGGTGGTTGAGGCTCTGGTTTGTGTCGTTGTGTGTGTTGTGTTCGATCCTTTGTGATCGACTTCGAATGAGTCAGAATTGGCTCCTTGGGATTGTTCCTACGAAGTAAAACTCTCTCTCTCTCTCTCTCTCTCTCTCTCTCTCTCTCTCGTGCATGTGTTGTGTTCGATCCCTGATCGACATCCGATGAGTCGTTTCAGCACCCCAATGTAAGAACTCTCTATCTATCTCTTTAACTCTTGCTCTCTCTCACAACACATCCCACGCAGCCCCATGGACAGAGTAGTTCACATTGGACGGATTACTAGCGGTGGAGGTCATCAAATCTCCGAAGACTTTAATAAACCGCCGTCCCTCCCTCCCTCTCTCTCTCGAGCAAACATGCACCGGAAGCAGTTCACTTTCGGTGGGTCACCAGTTAAGATCGTATCCTCATACACTTACTTGGGAGTCATCTTCTCCAGCCCGATCTTCACAATAAGACCAGCGATGCAAGCCAGACTGAGCAGGGGAAACGCCTCACTGGCTCCAAGACCCTCAGACCAAGGCTCTTCTCTTCGACTCCTTGGTCCGACCAGCCGGTATATATGGCAGCCCTTGTTGGGGACCTGACATGTCAGATATAGAGTGGACACGGATGGAGCGCCTGCAGATCCTTATGCTCTCACGGATGATCCAGGGGAAACCATCTATACTATCACTCAGACCGAGTTTGGTGCTTCTCCACTCCAGCTAGATGCAGCCTTTTAGACCATCACATATCTACACCGGGTTAGATCATATGGGGACTGCACATCAGGGAGATAGAGGTTGCCATGGTTGGCTCTCAATTTTTCCATGAGGTTGACAGCAGAGGGAGACGAGCGAGGCTGGTATGCACTGACTCACAGATGGTTTGTGAGACTGGGGTTTCACATCGATAGGATATCTTCTTTTTAGTACACTTTGGATGCCCCTCCGGTACTCCCACCATCCCGATCTGGGCCACACACCAACCAGGTCATTCGAGAGAATCTCCTGCAGCTACACACCTTTAGAACCTGGTTGGAGCCGAGGAAGCTTCCAATGAAGTTGAGCTTCTACACAGATCACTGTCTTCGTATTTCGGAGGAGGGATTCATCACACCACCGGGGTACTCTAAGCTTCACATGCCTCACTCACTTCGGATCTCCATCGCATAGTTTCAGATATCATCACACCGCCTCCGCATAGAGAGCGACAGAACAAACATTAGAAAAAAAGGGAGCTCATTTTGGGGCCTTTTAGAAGAGAGAGAAAATAGGCTCTCAACCAATCAGGAGTGGGCCAACGTAACGTTGAAAATTCAACAAAAGAATATGAAAATAAGAAAAAGAAATAGTACTATATGTTCGTAGAAGCATGTCACATTAATGAGGTGATCTAATTTGAATCTTTTAAAAATTTATTTTCTGTGTAGAATTTGGTGATTCTGACACCGCAGACGCGTCCGGAACGGCCCAAAACCCCAAAAACGGCATTGGAAGCGCTGGAATCGGCCAAAAAAGGCCGAAAAGTGGGATTTGCAGCAAAACGCGATCTGGCACCTTTTGAGATTTCAAAAGGTACCAGATCGCGTTTTGCTGCAAATCCCACTTTTCGGCCTTTTTTGGCCGTTTTCGGGCCTCCGGATGTCCGATTCCAACGCTTCCAGTGCCGTTTTTGGGGTTTTGGGCCGTTCTGGAGGAGGTCTACGGTGTTAGAATCACCAAATTCTGCACAGAAAAGTGTTGCTCTTATATGAACATTGAATGTAAAGTATGTGAAAGAATATATTTATTCCTTTTCACACTGACATTTCTCACGCAAGTATCCATATTTTCTTGCTTTTGTAGAGAGAGAAAAAAGAAAATAGTGAATTTCTTACAGGGCCCCAAAATGAGCTCCCTTTTTTCCTAATGGGGGATCCCTAGGGAGCATCGCATATGCACATTGTGCGACTGTCAGGAGGTTGAGTCAGAGGAGCATTTTATTTTCAGATGCCGAATGTACTATGAGATCCGAGGTCGCTACCACTGTCTCTTCATAGACGACTTCGGGCTCCTTTCCAGATTCCTTGCCTACCCAGATCAAAGATGCCTAGCGGCTTTCATTCACAAGGAGGTCCAACACAGAGAGTACTTACTCAGGCAACGGGGCTTGGCCACACCACCAGACACCTCTAAGAGCAGGATCACAGAGTTCTTCCCATTGAGTGATATTGATCATCCAGTCTCTAGCCGCAGACATGACAGAGACCCCGACCCGACCCGACCTGACGACCACAACACGACACACGAGGCATCGAGGGGACACACAGATCACTCTGGGGACCTCCCGTCATTGTTTAGATCCGGGACACATCCCACGAGAGTCACGATGGCTCTGGTCTTGCGTCGAGCCTCCTCCAAGATACCGACACAACACCCCTTGACAGACGCCAGCGTCCCATCACCGGCTATGCACCAGACAGGGCGACATGGCATACCGAGGATTCCGCTCCACTCCTATCTTTTTTTCTTTTCATTGTCACACCCAGATGTATTTCATTATGTATGATCAGACTTAGGACGCAACACGGGTAATGATGCTCGTTTAGTAGCTCCACCCTTACTATGATTTGTATCAGGTTTTCTTTCAGTCTCATAGACCCATCTATCTTCCGAAGACTCTAATAAAATCTCTCTCTCTCTCTCTCTCTCTCTCTCTCTCTCTCACATTCGTGCATGTGTTTGATCCCTGATCGACATCTGATGAGTCATTCAGCACCCACTTTGTACCCGGATGTAAGAACTCTCTATCTATCTCTTTGACTCTCACTCTCTCTCACAACACATCCGCCCCATGCACAAAGAGTAGTTCACATTGGACGGATTACTAGTGGTGGAGATCGTCACATCCTACGCATATTTGGGGCTCTTTTCTCTAGTCTAATTTTCATGATGCGACCAATGATGCAAGACCGACTGAGCAAGGGATAGACCGCACTTGCTAGACTTGAGACGCAGTGCTTTCACTCTCATTTTCAAGATTGCCGTATTGGAGATATCATAGCCAAAGAGTGTGTGTGAGATGTGATGTGAGATGTGATGTGTGATGTGTAGTACTACGAGATCTAGTAGTGTGAGTGCCACGTGTCACTGTGGGACTTATCCCATATGCACTTCGTGCAAGTGTGTGAGTGTGTGTAGCCTATACGGCTTGTACTACACTTGTCTCATTTACTGATGACGAATGAATGAAAGACTTCATGGATTCTACATTTGTCTACCATTTCTTTACTCCTGAGCCTATCTCTCTCTCTCACTCACACCATGTTTCTAACAAGGTATCAGAGCACGTCAACCTGCCATAGCGCCCTGCCATGTCATCTATAACCTAACCCTAACCCTAATTTTGATCGCTCATTTCCGCCTCAGTTCAGCCTCATTTCCATCTTTTTTCAGCTGCCTTCTACTCATTTAGGGTTTTTGCACAGCCGCCCTCTTTGCTGCCCTCATTTCGCCTTTGTTTGCAGCCCTTTCATGAGCATTTAACCGTCTAGCCTGCCTTTCATAGCCGCCTCTGTTCGAGTCTCTGGGAGCAGCATCCAAGCCTCTTGGAGCTAAAATTGGTGCAATCTCCCCTTCTCTATCTGCTGGTCGGCACCTAACAGCCACAAGTGCCTACATGTGTGGCTGGCACATTTTCCAGGTGGCTGGCACATTTTCCTAAAACGCCTTGCACACGAGCTGCTTCGAAGCTGTTCCATTCCCGTTTTTAGGAATTGCAGGCTGTTGCGAAAGAACTCGAACATTAGTGGGCATTCATTGCAATATTTCGTCACTTCTGGAGGCATTTTCGACCAATATTGGAGCTACTCTTGCATTTCAAAGTGTTTTGGGATTGCTGCTGCAGAACCGCCTTCAACAGAGCCGTTTCCGGGGCTGCTCATAGCCTCTAACTCCTCTATAATAGCCGACTTTTCACTTGGTGACCTGCTGGTGCATTTTGGTACACCTGTACATCTTGGAGCTATATCCTTGCATATGGCGCTCCTCCAACTACCATTTTTGAGGATTTTGGACCTGCTACAGCACCTAGAGCAGTCCTCACGCCCACAAGTGCTTTTCCTTGGCTCATTTCTGTGTTTGCGGGCATCTACTTGCTGCCCTTTGATTTGGGTTCACTCAGTTCTCTATTGCGAGGAGTATTCTTGCTGATTCTCCATTAGGGTTTGCATTTTAGAACCCCCGAGGGCATCCACCAGCTACTGGACACGTTTATTCAAGCATTTCTCAAGCTGCTGATTCATTTCAGAGCCTTAGACCAGATCCTTTATTAGCTGGTTATCTATTTCAGCTTGCTGCCTTTGCTACCTCAGTTTGACACTATGGAGCCTCGTCCTCGTGGTGACGACTCATCAGCACCACTTTCAGCTAGGGATGCACAGCATGAAAAAACATTGGCGCTTATTGGTGTGAGGTTGGTTAACAAATATTGACCTCACTACTTCAGCCAAGGAGACACTCAACAAGCTCCAGAATATTTACGACACATCTACTGAACCTGAAGAGCCCCCTGAGGAGATACAAGCAGGTATAGCTGAGGTTCATGGCCTCTCATTTGAGAAGCATTATGACAGGGGTTCTTGAGCTTTCTAGGCCCTCTATGGTATGTGTTTTTTGTGTTAAGTCAATAAAGGTTCTCAGCCTTGAGTTGTCCCTCTAAACTAAATGTATTTGGAGTCAATAAGATGTACTCTGCCCTGGGTTGTCCCCCAAAAAAAAAGTCTTTATCTTTGGTTCGATGGTATTAACCACCCAGTTCAGAGGAAAGGGGGGGATGTTAAGTGATGGTTTGCCCTTGCCGGTCGCAAGCTGATTGATAAATCGCTATCACACGAGAGGTGTTGGATAGATAGACTAGCTCTTTGCAGTATTGTCACACTCTTTGCTCTGAAGGGGGGTGTTGAAGATATCATAGCCAAAGAGTGTGTGTGAGATATGATGTATGATGTGTAGTACTAGGAGATCTAGTACTAGTTCATGTGTGAGTCATGTGTGAGTGCCACGTGTCAGCATGGGAATTATCCCATATGCACTTGGTGCAGGTGTGTGAGTGTGTAGCCTATACGGCTTTGTACTTGACTTGTCTTATTTAGTGATGATGAATGATCATGGATTCTCTATTTGTCTATCATTTCTTTACTCCCTAGTCTATCTCTCTCTCTGACTGTCATCATGTTTCTAACACGTGGAACCAAGTCTCTTCTCTTTGAATCCTGGTCCGCCAAGCCGGCCTGTATGGCAGTCCTTGCTCGCTGCCTGATCTATAAGAGATAGACTGTGTCCGAGTGGAGAGGTTGCAAGTTCTCGTATTGTCACGGTTGATCCACAACAAGCCATTTGTCCCACATCTAATCATTCTAGCTGAGTTTGGGATATCCCCACTATAGCTTGACATGGTATTCCAAGTGATCACACTACTAGGTGATACCTCTACTGTGTTAAGAATTAAGAACCTCAGGCCGATGCAAGTTGCCATGGCTGGCCTTATCCTCATCTATGACTTTTGCAAGCAGCTGACGCGGCAATCAAAGTGGTCATACGCACGTAAACGCATATGGTTGTTGAAAATATTATACTATTTAAGACAGTGGCCAATGTAGTAATTAATTAGGAGGGTTAGGAGCACCATTTTCCTATGAGGTTTTCTCCCCTAACCACAGTTAGTGGTTGAGTTAATGGTACAATCAAATTTTGACTCACCGTAGGGTTGTATGCTAACAACCCTCTTGTACTTCATTCTTGAAATCTACTCAAATGCTGGAAGAGGTAGAGGCAGAGGCAGAGGTAGAGCAGGCCGATTTGGAGGCCGTGGCACATGTGCAAACATTGTTGCACTCAATTCAGGCATGTCCGCATCCAACGTAAACATCCTGCACTTCTTCTTCCCTTTTGCTATCAAGTGACCTTTATTTTTCATATCCTCAACAAAGCATCCATGAGGATTAAATCTGACCTGCAAGCCCTGCTCAACCATTTGACCAACAGAAACCAGGTTCTTGGTGATATTTGGGACATGAAATACATCAGACAGGTATTTCTTTTTTCCATCCTGCATAGACAAAGGAATTTTACCACCATTGATGTATATAAGGATGTAGAAGAAACTATCTTCAAAAAGGTATTAAGTTAAGGAAGAGAGCATGCAGCAAACCAAGAATTCCAGTTGGCCTCTTTTGTCAACATTGCCGATCTGAATTATAGGAATAGATTCAGTACAACAGCGAAAGCACGACCAGCTATTTCAGCCCCATCACAAAAACAACTGTGATTTATGCTTGGATCAAATGTAGATTATTTCCCCAAACAGGTGGAATCCTCTAAGTCGTTCAATTAAGTAAGGGTTCAATCACTCAAAACAACAAATGCCCAAAGATGGTGCACACTAGGGAAAATTCCAGGAAAGAACAAGCAGCAAGCAGATAATCATAAGTGAAACACCTTCTGCTAAATAATTGAGAGAACTTGCCTACTGGATCCTTGGATTTTAGACCTGTAGCAGTAAGTGAACACTTTCTGCTACATAATTGAGAGAACTTGTCTTCTGGGACCTTTGACAAAAAGATGCAATGAAGCAGGACCAAAAAGAAAAGCATACCTCCAGCATTGATTATCAGTTCGTGGTTTTAAATCATTAGCCACAGCAGACCAGTGGTGCTGCCCGTGCTTTATTACGGCTTCCTCCAGCCTTTTGTCCTCCTCCTCAGTCCACTCTCCTAGTTCCAAAGAAGGATCTAGTACATTGCACCACCTGCCAAAAAATGGGAGGCAATGGACCCCAAATGATAAAGACCAGGTAATACTGAATTCAAAAGCATGGACCCCAAATGATAAGGACCAGGTAATACTGAATTCAAAAGCCTCCATGCATGGATTGAGTCACATAGCACACGATAAGTATCTTGCATACCTTTCACGGCATTGAACCTCAGTTCGACCTGGAACATGGGAAGCAATCATCTTCCACATCCTCGGTCCATATACAGATACAGCCAATTTCAGTCGTCTGTCCTCCATTACATCCCATCTGCCAGATTTCTGTCGCATAGGATGAAGGATTTTGTGCCACCTGATAGAGAGAGATCCCACAAAAACATCATTACAGTCCTCTGACATGAAGCATACCTTCATAATAATGAAACTTCATAGATATTAATCACCTGTTCCAGCATTGGGAGCCAGTGCGTCCTTCAAGGCTTGCAGCCACAGTTGACCAATCTTGATCACCATATAGCTCCACAGCTGCACGAAGCTGTTCATCCTCTGATTGTGTCCAAGAACTTCGCATGATGCTAGCATTCAGACTACGTTGATATCGTATCAAGCATTGAGCAATAGTCCTCCATGTGCCCAATTTCTCGCAGATAAGGTCCCAATTGCAAAGATTGTGCTGTCGAGCAATACTCCAAAGCCTTTTATCTTCCACATTTGTCCATGGTCCATATTCAACCAATGGATCTTCATAATTAGACCATCTGCACAGTTCAATATATTGGACCTCAACAACCATAAATTCAAGAACCCTTTTTTGCAAGCACTCCAAATAAAGATACCACAAGAAAGACAGTGTTGCAGATTATAAATCTGTGTACATATAACAACATAAGTGCTCAAAACAGCTTTTCCAATACTTCCCATTCATATACTAACCTATGCAAAACTTGCAGGTTTTAAGAGGCTTCTGATTGTTTTCCTGTAATAGTAATGGCAATATCACTGTAAACAATCTAGACAGTTGACCTTGTTTGCACTTTGTAGAAATCCCGCTTAGGAAATTGCTGATGCTCTTATGCACAAACCATTTTCTCAGCAAACCTTAGTCAAGACTGTTTCAGGAAAGAGATGTATTAATAACTTCAAAAAGATGCAAAAATTTATTGTACTGTAGTACAGTTTCAGCACAGAACAAAAGATTCTACTGACACCATTAACGTTCTATCTGGCACAATCTAGTCAATGCGCACATAGTGCACTATCAAAATACTGAAAAGGGTACAAAAGAGTAGGAATTACCATATCAGCTAGCTAAATATATACCTTTGTAAGACTAGAATAAGTCCAATCATACAAATTTCAATTTTTTGTTGTTCTAAAGATCAAAAATCTACAAAGAATATAAAAGAGAAAATGAAAGAGAAGAAAAAAGAGGTAAACAAAAACTTTTATGAAAAACAAAAGGAAGACATACTCAACAAGCAAAGCAACACTTATGTCATCATCAGTGCCCAAGCATAAGCAGCTATACTAGGTTTCTAAAGACCCGCGGAGTCTCTTGGGCAAACCCAGTGCAATACGTCAAAAAAACAAAAGAGAATGAATACAAGAAATAAAGAAGAAATGAAGCAGGTGACTCAGCAAAAATAAGCAAGCAAGTCAAGAAACAAAATCTTTCAAACAACTAGAAACTCTCTCTCTCTCTCTCTCTCTCTCTCTCTCTCTCTCTTATTTAAAACATAAAAAGCTAAATGGCCCTTTACACTTATGTATCGTTTCTACAAAGAGGCAAAAATACATTTCTAACTTAGAAAGCACAAGCATACTCAAACAAGCTCTCTTTTGAAACTAAAAGAAAAACGGGCTATTCAGCTCCCCGCTTTTTGTTTTCAGCTTATGTTCAATCATTCCAAACATACCTAAGGCCAATACACCATAGATAAAAGACTTCATATCTAAGAATGTGCAAACTTTTTTCATTATTTTCCTTGGATTATACCTCTTGTTGTGTAATAGTAAAGTGATCAAATTACTATAATGAGTGATAAAAGACTCCTTAGTTGTACAAAGGCGAGAAAATCTATGGAATTGGGAAGAAATGACTCCATATTTTACCAAATCAGAAATGTTTGAGTCAATGTGAGGCATTTTTATAATGTGTAAACCACTATATTCAAGTTGTTCATGTTTATCGTATATATCAACCTCTAATCCTATGGTAGATTGAGAAAGTCTAAGATCTAAGAAAACACAAGAATCCCCTCTTGAAGTGCAGTTCACTTCACAAGAGTCAAAGGATAGATTCCTTTTCCAAAAAGCTCTAGCGTCTTTGTACATAAAGTCTTGAAAGTTAGGAACATCTGATACAAATAAATCATCTATAAAACGCCTAACTTGACTAAGCTTATGTAAAATGATAGGGCAGGTATTGATAGAAATAAGACGTTGCATAAACTCAAATTCATAAGTGAAAAGATAAAAGTTTGCTAAAAAGACGGCACAATTAGTGCCCATGGAGATTCCTATGACTTGTTGAAACAAAGAATCACCTATTATGATGTAAAGATTATCTAAAAGAAAATCTATCCAAGAGCAAACATCTTCCACACTTACTACCTTTGTGTATCTTTTCTTTTTAGAACCTATGTCATGATCTTTATTTTTTAGCCACAAAAAGTCAAAGCATAAGGCTGTTTTCTCAAATTTTAGCACTTTGCATCTATCTTTGTCAAATCTCAGCTTGAAAACTTCAACCACTAGCTTTTTAATTCTAAACTTCAGGTCTTCCAACTCGATCTTTGTGTAAAGCTAACTAAACCATAAAAGCTTAAATTTACGACCAACCAAACCACCCATCCAAGACAAGTGTCTCGCTCAATTAAAGGGAGGCTGGGTAACAATCGTTACTAGAATTCTGCTTTGCTATTGATGGTGTTGTCACTAATCGGATCCAGGTCATTCTTCCATAATAAAATGCTTTAGAATGACACTAATAAATTTGTATTAGCATTTCCCTTGCATACATACTAGATGAATCCAGGATCATGCCCTAACTCATCCTCTTAAAAACGAGGATAGATGCTTGGACAATCTAGCTCATAGGGCAACGCACTACTTAAGATACGGCTTATCGCATAATATCAACAAGCCAAGGCATACACAAAAATGTACTCTCACTCTCCCTCTCCCTCCCCCCTCCCCCTCTCTCCCTCTCTCTCTCTCACCCGACGCATCAACAAGGCCAACAAAGGTAAGATTTTGGACTGCAACGGATGAATCCAATTCCATGAGTATGAGGGCAACATTGAAGGGGACCACGACATAGCTAGATGACAAACTCATGCTCCTACACGCAAGAGTAGAGTAGGGAAGGGATGATCCCAATGATGGCAATAAGATAGGAACGGAAGTGGGATGCATACAGAGACGGTAAGGTGATTATAAGAAGAAAGAGGAGAAAGGAATGCAGACAACATATGACGGTGTCAAGCCTTTGGGACAACGATACATAATAGATTGAGCATGGTTGTGTGGAACAATAATGGCACCCTTAGCTTTGATCCAAGGTTTTCAAAGACTTACACTCTGACATGAGAGTTGTCTTTTACACTAAGACACACGACAGTCCAAAGAAAGGCTACTCACAGTGACAGGATATGCATGGGAGTTAGCTCACATGAAGGGGATGAGTGCTCTAGGGGTGTAGCAGTTCCCTTTAGATCGCATTTGAGGCTCCTCATATCTATGATGCAGATTGATACAACCGCGCAGTCGATTTTCATTGCAACATGCTACTTCCCCCCAGATACATTATCCTATGCACATGAAGTCACCAAAGAGGGACATAGCCCATATGAGATGATACACAATATCACAGAGTTCTCTAGACAGGGGAAGATTCTCCCCCTAAGTGACTTCAATGCACGTACATGGAGCATATAAGTAGGCCTACTAGACTTTGGCTCGAACTCCCTCAGAGTACCCAAGATGGACCCAATAGATCCTGGGATAGTGAGGCAGTCAGAAGATGCACAACATGTGACAGGGTACGGGCGACATCTATTGGAGATGGGAGCACTACACAACTTGATCATATACAACGGCCTTCGGAGATGGCCGTTACATAGAGGGCCCACTTGTTTTACACATCGTGGGGAGACAACTACAGTGGACTATTTGATGGATTCCCCGACCTTTGTGTCACACGTTCATGACTTTATAGTCCCCTCCCACCCACACTCGGTGCTAATAGTTCCTACCTGGCATTCAACATCTCCACTGCTACACCAGACACGGAGGAGTTATCGACCTCCCTTTTGAAGATGATGAAGGCCTCACCCAATGCCTCAGAGACTCTTGTAGAAGAGATTCAAGATGTTGCCGCCAATCATTCCCATGCAAGACTTTATTCACAACACGCTCCCTAGCTGGCAAGATACCTGAGAACCCATGGTTTGATGCTGCGAGATGAGATCTCACCTCATACGTGAGTAGGCTTTGGGACATTTGACAACGTACAAAACACGATGGATCTTATACCATCTTACGCGCCGTACTTTCTTCTCACATAGGCTAGATGAGGTGATTTGCTCTTTTCGAGGTGGGTTACCGAGACGTGAGATTCTAGACCTTAGGGCAATTTATGGCCTTTTGATGAATTAAATGTTAAAAGGCTAGTTCAGCGTAATTAATTCCATGGGCCAAGGCAAGTGGTTGAAGGTTAGAGAGGGGTAAAAATCACTTTGGCTAAATTGGGCTTGGAGGCCACGTTTAGCAAGCTGGCTTGAGGAACAAGCAAAAAAGGACGAAATCACACTTTTCTAGACCAAAGAAAGGCAGAGAGAGGCAGGCCACAAGCTAGGAAACTGCACGAGGGCCATTCTAACAAATAGCCTTGCTGATTTTTGACTACGAAAGCAGTCTGTGTGCTATTTGAGAGCTGCCAAGGCTGCCAAAAGTACCAAAAGGAAATCGTTTTTGTGCTAGGAGCCTCTAGAAGCAATCGTTTTTGTGCCAGAGAGCCTCTAGAGGAAATCGTTTTCCAATCAAGGACCTGCTAGAGAGTTTCATTTTTCAGCCAGGGACCTGCCAGGGAATTTCGTTTTTCAGTAAAGCACCTGTCAAGGAATTTCGTTTTTTAGTCCAGGACCTACTAAGAAATTTCGTTTTTCAATTAGGTCCTCCCAAGGGGAAAAAAAATTCACTTAGGGACCTGCCTGTTATCACTTAGCCCCGTTATGTGCCTTGTAGGTCAGGTCAACTCATAGAGTTGACTTCACTGGTCAACCATATGATTGACTTGGGAGCCATATAGGCCATCCCTTTGTATTTTCTCCTTATCCATTTGAGCAGTACTACATTTTGCTCCAGCTTGTTGTTTGCTTCCCGCACTCCACTCCCGTTCCATTGCTTCCTGCACCCAACAGTGGTATCAGAGTAGTGTTCTAGATTCATCCTGCTCCCCTTGCATGCACCTTCAGCCAACTTCCACCTTCAGTCAGCTTTCATTCGCTCTAGTCATCGTCAGCTCCCATACCTGCTCATCGTACAATTGTACGAATCAGCTTACAGGCAGTTCATCGTCCATACAAATTTGTGCTGCATCACGCCCATCGCCAAACATTTGTGCTGCATCAGCCATCACCAATCGTAAGCTTTGGGATATTGTCCATACAGCTTGCGTTCAGTATCTGTACGGCCCACGTGAGCATCCCTACAAGTGGCGTGAATCATCCGTACAACATATGTTCAGCTTGCGTCAGATTGAAGCATTTGTTCGCACAATAATCTTTGTGGTAATCGTTCGTACGGTGCTTCACTGTATAATCATACGGATTCGTACAACTCCTGCGATTGACAATACATTTCATGCAACTCATCCATACAACTTGCCATACATTCTGTACCTGCACTGTAGCCTGCATCAAACTTGCCATACATTCCGTATCATTTGCAACAAGCTTCTGCATTGGCCGTACGTTTCTCTTGATTTTGACTATACGAGTCCTCTCCTGCCGTACTATTGTGCATTTGCCTCGATTTTGGGACTTCTATGCACTTTGCAGATACATTGCAGGTTCTCGGACACTCCAACCACTCTATTTGAGTGATTACATTTGACATTTGTTGTTTTAGCAGTCATATTTGGATATTTTTGCATTTGGCAAGCATATTGTGGTTTTTTGGTAGGCCATTGCAATGACATGCAGGACACTTTGTCACATTGGCTCTATTTCAGTAAAATGTGGGGCTTTGGTCATTTGCCCCAAATTAGATAGTTTTGCCCTTCCAGAAATTGGGGGTTTTGTCGGTTTTGTTGAAATTTGGAGTGACATTAGCCAATTTTGGGCATTTGGTAGACATTGCATGCAAGAACATTGACATTGGCTTGGAATTGCAGCACATTGAGTCACATTTGCAACTTGCATCACAATTTGGGGCACCTCCCAATTTGCCCTCTTTTTGGCACATTTGTCCTCTCAGAATTTGAGCCTTTTGCCAGATTTGCTGTCCATTGCAGTGGCATTTGCTTTATTCAGCTAATTTGAGTATATTATGCATTTGCCCCTTGATTTGGGCTTGTTGTCCTGTCAAATTTGAGGCACGCAGCCTCCATATGGGAGGCTAACAGCTCAACTGATCATTGCCTACATTTGCAGACATTTGCCCCTTGTTTTGGGCTGATATTTTGGCCAGACAGCTATCTTAGGCAGGGGGGTCCTTTGAACGGAGACACATTGTTTTGCAGGTCAGAGTTTTGGGGATAGCACATGCATTTAGCTCATTGTTTGAGCAGTCATTTCACCAAGAGACTGTGGTACCATGGGCAAGGGGAGGCACTGAGAAACTTTAAGCATGCAATGAGATACATGGTTTTTGGTTGGTCACTGCCTGACATTTCCTGTCATTTTTGGACAGCCAACTCATTTTGCAGTGAAAGCCTTGAAGCTACTCTTGAGCACGCATTTTTCCTTCAGGATTTATTTTATTGCAATGGGAAGCACGATTGGATGGATATGTTCTCCGCTGAGGACAAGCTCGATGGACCCAATCATCCCATGTGGTCATACATGGTGAAACATTTGCTAGTTGCCAAAAAATTTTGGGGTATTGTCTCAGGATCGGACCTTCAACCTCCCTCTGTAGCTTCCACTCCAACTACTGCTACAGCTAGTGCAGTTGTTACAGCCACCTCTAGATCTACTCACTCTTCTACTATTACTCCAGCCCCTCCTCCCACACCCAACTAGGCCAGATGGGATGGTAGAGATGCCCAAGCACATTCTATCATTGCTTTTTCAGTCAAGAAACATCATTCCTCACATTTGGTCTTCCAAGACATCAAAGGTTGCGTGGGACATCTTGGCTAACCTTTACCGAGTTCGCAATGAGGCACGTGTTTTTTTCTTATGCAAGCAATAGGAGAATGTCAAAATGGAAGAGGGGGACAGCATGGATGCATACATCACAAAAATCAAGGATTTTCAAGACCAGCTCATCAATGTGGATGAAATTATTCCAAATGCTCAGGTAGTGTCCACGACACTCGATGGACTTCCTGAGCCCTACAAGGGGTTTGCTACTACATTGAAGTAGGTTGCCATGGGCAATCCCAACACTTATACTGTCGACCAGCTTGTTTCCCTTCTCTTGCAAGAGGAGCAAAGTCGCACAAATCGAGTTGCCTCTCAAATTGCAAATCAGACTTTTGTCGCTAATCACAAAAACCAGGGAAAGAACGGGTAAAATTACAGCAAACCAAAGCCTTCTGGAGGGTCATCTACTGCTGGACACTCATTTAATTCTGCCCCATCTGATGCAAAGAAGAAAAACAGCAAATGCCGTAATTATTGCAGGAAGCCAAGACATTAAGCCCCAAATTTCCAAAAAAAAATATAATATGCCAAAAAAAGGACAAAGTAAAATTTCTGCTCTGTCACTGTACCAGCATGCAATGTGTGCAATACACTGTCATTTGCCTCAAAAGCCCCAAACTCTGTCAAATCAGACAGCTGAAAATAAATGTCTGAAATTGAGTGGGAAAATGCCAAAAAAGTTGCCAAATTCCTCTCTCACTACAAAAGTGCAGCCCAATGCCAAAAGCCCCAATTTCTTGAGGGAAATCAAAAGGAGGGCAAAAACAGGAAAAGCCCCAAATTTTTCTCCCAAGTGTAGCAATTTTTATCAATGTACACAAAAGCCATAAAATTTGGGACAGATCTGACAGTCCCAAAGTCGCCTCAGTTGACTGTCCTGCAAATGCAAGCTCCAAACAGTAAAACTGAGTTGGAAAAGAGCTTATAGCAGAAAATGCCAACTGAAACGGAGCAAAAACTAGCAGAATTGGCACAAACGGATGTGCAACTGCCAACAGTACGAACAAAGTCAAGAGCAAAAAATCGCAGTCTTGACCTAAATCTGTACAGTTGTACAGACATCCATATGGCTGTACGGACAGGTCGTTTGGAGGCAAAATTAGGTTGCGATTATGCAGCAGGTGTTGGTGACTCTCCTGACAAATTCTCAGTAATTTCTAGTGACAACCCCTCAAAAACAGTGACAGGACTGTTTTGAGCTCCAAAAACAGGCGCAGATCTATCGTGGCTCTGTTTGACAGCTGAAGGTTCGGAGCCGAGGCTGGACAAAGGTCGAGCTCAAAAACAAGCTATAATAAGAAAAACCGAGCTGCATAACTGGGAGCTGAGCTGAGCTGAAGGTGAGCACAAGGGAAAACAAGAAGCAGCAAGAGAACTTGCTCTGATACCACTATTGGGTGCAGAGAGCAATGGGAATGCAAGAGCATCCATGAAATACGACCAATGCAACCACACCTAACGGTGGTCATACGAGAAGTGGGGATAAAGGTTTCATCGAAGTACTTGCAAATGGATAATTAAGAAAGGACAAGTGTGGCCACTATATGGCCCCAAAGTCAAATGGTTGACCAAAGTCAACTGGTTGACTAGGACTAGGACCAAATGTCCTAACTAGCCTAGAAGGCCATACCAAGGCTAAGTGTCCACAAAAACAAGGTCACAAATTTGGCATATTGTGCTTATGTACTAACTGTGATGAGAACCTAATACTAAATCAAGGAGCTTTCAAAACCTTTTTGTAGAGGGGATGTACCTTATGCCATGTCATGTAAACTAGGGAAAAAGACTATAGTCAAACAGACGAGATGATTTTCCTCTTCAAATCAATATCATATTTTGCAATGAGTACTTAAAGATAAAAGGATAAGACAGGCATACCGTATCTTGCACTCCTCTGGAGAGCGGCCAACAACGTACATGCGAGCCACTTCCTTCCAATTGATTTTGGGTAACGCAGCTTGTATATCTGCTGGTGTGAGTGATTTTTTGGCAACAGCTCTTATTTGTTCATCTAAACATGTCAATTCATCCATATTGGTGCAATCACTGCATAATCAAACAAAGGAGCTTCAAGATGGTCCATTTTTTGTCATCTACATCACAAATAGCAACTACATGTCTTGAAAAAAAGACAGCAGCTTACCTGCAAGCTTCCAGAGCAGATCGAATCCGACTTTCTTGAATCTGTTGCCTAACACCCTTCACGAGTTCCCTTCTTTCTTCTTTTGACCATTTTCTTGGTTCAAAAGTGACATAAAACTTCTTCTGTACTGCCCTCAGTTTAGCCACATCCTCATTATCTGGTG
This sequence comes from Dipteris shenzhenensis, assembly GCF_047967505.1. Classification (NCBI taxonomy): domain Eukaryota; kingdom Viridiplantae; phylum Streptophyta; class Polypodiopsida; order Gleicheniales; family Dipteridaceae; genus Dipteris; species Dipteris shenzhenensis. Next base: position 52,549,807 of record NC_141617.1, read on the forward strand.
GTCCTCGTCTGTTCTGTGAGGAATCCTACAACAGTTAAGTCAATAAGACAATGCATACATATGATTCTTAACCAGCCCACACTCTTGTGACAGCATAGCCAACTCTGAAAGAGACACAGCACTGTGCACATATAGAACCAGGCTTCAAATCTCGATAAACAACCCCACCCATCAGAGAGGATCTTGAGAGCTAATTATTTCAAGGAGCAACAACTAGAACAAGACATTGGAAGCATTGATGGAATTATTGAGTGGTATAATCATTGTTTTTGCAGTCCTCTTGAAAAGTTTGAATTACATAACAACTTGAAAAGAAATGTTACTCTTTCTCAAACAGTTCGTCACCACACAATAAATCTTCACAACGTCCACAACATGCAGACTGTTCTTGACAAGATAGACAAAACTCTTGCCATGGCTTAAAGCTCTTGGAAGCAATAAGACTTCCCGTACTTCCATTCAATATAAAAGGTGCACACACACCACAAGTCCATACCCACCACCTACACACACATGCATAGATTGACACAAAATATCCCTGAGATAGACATAAGAAGGTAGAGGCACTATAAGCAACGATGAACACAACTCTTTTTATTCAGTGAAACAATATGCATGACTTCCTGCCACATACACCACTCATCCATCAAGACACACTGAAATAATCGTATTTGTTCAATAGTGACTTTGGGAGACTTATGGCCCTCTTATTTGTTTTGAAGAAACGACATCTTGAGAGACTTAGTACCTCTAAGGCAATAACACTATGTTGATGATCCCTAACATACAACCTCAATGCTAGATAGAGTCCTAGTACACTACTAAACTTAGAAAGAGGCATGACTTTTTGCCAAGAGGCAAACATGGCAATGGATTCACACAATACAATTGACTCATATTATTGGGCCTAGAAAGGCTTCATCTCGATCACTACGCGGAGACCCAGCTCCATGGATTGGCCCATTTTCTTGCCATCCCAAAACCCTATAAAAAAGGGAGCTCACTCCCATGTTAGAGTACTTACACAGCTATCCACTTGTGATAGAAATTGCAAAGCAAGTCAACTGAGCCAATTTAAAAGAATACAAAGACAAATTTGGAGATGAGGCAATGGATAGATTTAAAAAATAGAGAGAGAAAATTTGTTTTTGTTTTTATTTTTATTTTTTTTTGGGGGGGGGGAGTGAGAGAGAGAGAGAGAGAGAGTTGTGTGTTTATGACACACAGAATCACTTCTATTTCCAATGCACAATAAATCCTACTAGCTATTAAGAACAAAAATGCAAAAGTGTTACACTTGCATATAAGAGACCTCTTCAAAAGTTAAATAAAAAATAAAACATGGAACCAAGACACATTATATTACAACAATTTGTCACATCTAATTTTTGTTTGGAACAAGGTTTTATAGGAATACCAAATTGAATCCCACTCGAATTAAAGTGAGACTTGAAATAATCATCATCTTGAATGCCAAGGCAATGAGACTATTACAAAATAGCTGACAAATTCATCCTAGCATGTTGGAAACAGAAGCGAGAGAATGCAAGAGAATGAAGCAGGAATGAAATTGCAGGAACAAGAGTGAAGTACAAAGCTAGGGTAGTCATAGAGATAAAACCCTAGCGTCAAAATATGTGTAGTGACTAACTTACCCACAAACTCAACCTCTAGCTGAGGTTAGGGGGCAACCTTAATAAAGGAAAAATGTGCCCCTAGCTCCTTATTACATAAGGTTGGTCGTTTCCTTAGGAAATATGAATATTTCTAACGCACCCCTGCAATGACAATGTCACATTGTACAAGGTAAACATCAATCACCAAACAGATTCAAAGCTTTACGAAAGACTCTAGTAAATAGATCCACCACATTTTGTTGTTAAGACAAAAGAATAAGCTGATATACCATGCATGTAGCCACTCCCTTACATAGTAATAATGAATTTCAATGTGTTTCATATAAGCATAAAACATATGCTTGAGTGCAACAGCCATGGCACTCTGACTGCCAATGAGGATTGTAGGCTCCTCCAACGATGCATAAAGATCAGCTAACAAACGCCTCATCCCAATACACTCGGCTGTGGGTGTGAAGGTTGTCCTATACTCAACCTCACAGGATGAGCTAGCAACTATAGATTGTTTCTTGCTTAACCAAGAAATGCATGAGTATCCAAGAAAAAAACAGTTACCACTGGTTGACTACCGAGTATCAAAGTCACCAATCCTATTCGAATCAACGTACGCATGTAAATGGAAGTCAGCAAACCAAGAGACCCGGTGCCCTGCAAATATCTAAACACACAATTCACATCCTGCAAACGAGAAGTCTTAGAGTTGTGCATAAACCTGCTTATGGGGACACTACTACTTGATATCTGGCCGCGCATTACATAGGTAAATGAGCCATCCTACAGCTTGGCTGTAAACAATAGCATCATGAACGGACAGCTTAATCCCTAGCTCCATAGGAGCGGAAATGGGTTTGCAATTCTGAAATTTGAGCCATTCCAAGAGTTTTCCAATCTATTTGGACTGCAATAACCCAAAACCTCTGTCATCCAACACAATTTGGATGCCCAAATAATAATGAAGCTGTCAAAAGTCCATTGTAGTTCAACCTTGAAATTTGCAATTTTTTCAAGATTTGTACCAGTGAGCAGCACGTCATCGACATAAAGAACAATAACGAGCAAACTTCTTTCTTGACGTAGAGGGTGCTCTCATGTGGACTATTCTGCATTTGTTGGCTGGTTAAAAAGGTATCAATCTTGGCATACCAAGCTCTAGGAGCCTGTTGTAGGCAATACAAGGCTTTCTTCAATTTGCATACCTTGTCCTCCATGCCAACCACTACAAAACCAATGGGCTGAGTAACATAGACTTCCTCCTAAAGATCCCCATTTAAGAATGCAGTTTTTATCTCCAGCTGATGGATATGGCGTCCATGAAATGCAGCCAATGCAACCACACACCTGATAGTGGTCAAGCGAGATGTAGAGGCAAACCTGTCTATGGAACCATCGGACTTACATTTCAGCTTGTATATCCATTTAGCTTTCTTGCCGATAGGCAAATACACTAGCTCCCAAAAGTGGTTTTTCTGAATAGACACCTACTCCGCTTGCATGGCCTGATCCAATGCACATTGTCACGTGCATTCTCAAAACAATCAGACTCATCCGCCTCAAGTATCTTGCTGACCCAAGCAGATTCACAACAGTGCTTGGAAGATGTCCAGAAAGTTTTTTGTTCTCAAGAGTGCCAAGCAGCCAACGTGGAATTGCCCTGGCTTCCTGCACAGCTATACCTTCTTGAGCCACTCCTTGCTCAATATATTGCTGAGTGATCGGATCAGTCATAGGCTGCATTGAGGCATTAACCACTTTAGAATCCTGCTCCAAATTCTAATTTTCCAAAGGATATCTACTGCAGCATCAAAAGAAATGGGCAGCAGCCCATCAAAGGCATAAAATGAACCCTGATTTCTGTTCAAAACAGCAAGGGGCAGATGTGCATCTTCTGCCAAAATAACATCCCAACTAGTAAAGACCTTCCTGGTCATCAGATTATAAAGCCTGTAACCCTTGCTTTTACCACTATAGCAAATAAAAATGCACTTTTCTGCCTCATCATGAAACTTGCCTCGCAATTCTTAAGGCACATGTGCATATGCTAACAACCGAATGTAACCCACTTCAGGATTATGGTAATACCAAGCTTGATGAAGTGTCATAACCTTAAGTGCCTTTGTGGAACACCTGTTCAAATATGATAGGAGCACATGATTGCTTCCATCCAAAACTTATGTGGCAGCCCTTTTGCCTTGAGCATGCATCTCTCCATCTCCATCAGTGATCTGTTTTTTCTTTCAGCCATTCTAATGCATTATGCTCAAGAGCGTATCATACCATGCACTGATGTCTAATGCCTTTTTCAGCCAAAAAATTTGTCAATGCCTTGAATATATACTCCCACCCTCATTGTGAAAGGAGAGTTTGTAACCTGCAGCCAAATTGATTTTCTACTAAGGCAACAAAGTGCTTGAACACAGTGGATACTTCATATTTCTGCTTTAAGCAAACACCCAGGTAAATCTTGCGAAGTCATCTATAAAGGTGACAAGATACATATGACCCCCAAGAGATGGTGTCCGCATTGGACCACAAACATCACTATGTACTAGCTGCAATTTTCTTGGAGTCCGGACTGCAGCATCCTTGGGAAAATAAAATTTATGCATTTTTTCAAAATAACAGCCTTCACATAGAGGCTTATGAGGCACCTCTATATGAGGTAAGGCATCAAGACTAAAAGAACCTCATACAATGATGGAGCCTCTAAGCAAGAGTCACACCCAAGACAAATATAGCTTAATCATAAAAACACGAGTACATAAAATGTCTGATAATGGAATATTGTGGTGTGGCATCATTGTGATGATCCTCTAGAGGTTGGCAGAGGGATGCGGTCGCATAAAACTTGTGGTAGAGCTAGTAAGAATCGGCATGTGTGGTCCGTTGTGGTCTCCTAGCTGTGGCCTTGTGTCCAACTATTGCATTGTCACCCCCGCCAGCCGTGCCTCTGGTTTGGTGAGCATGGAGGAAAGGTCCCCAAGCCTAATTTGTGCATCAACCCACTAGTAAGATTGTCATATCTCGCTCTGATCCTTGGCTCCGCCATCTCCCTAGGGCATACATCTATATGAGTCCAAGAACGTGCCCAAGCTCATTCTCTAATCATTCTCTAAAAACACAACATAGTGCAATTTCAATCTCATGATAGTCACTCATAAGGCTGAAAACCATAAACTCCATCACGCAGGGACTAGCTACAATGACATCTACTGACGTCATCAGCGCCCAACAGTGGGTGTGGACCATAGTATAGACATATGCTCTCACACATACAAATCCACACCCCCACACATACTTGAGCATCCATTTATACAAAGTCTTCATACTGAGTTTCTGTTGGCACTCTGGATGTGAAGGGGTAGGTAGTGCATGAGGGAATGCCACGTGGCCCCCTCATTAAAGCTCTAACCCTTGCAAACCAATGGAAAATTGATTTTCCTCTCACTTAAAATCCTAACCCCTTCTAACCAATGAAACATTGGTTTCCTTGGGCCTAACTTTAAGACCCCTCTAAACCTTGCCTTGCCCCTAGCAAGTAGATCTAGTGTGTGCACCTAGGGACTTCTGGGAAGTGTCACTTCCCTTGGGCTAGCCCCCTAAGCCAAAGTTGAGAGTGCTCTCAACGGAAGCAAGAACGGAAGAGGGAGAGAGAGAAACTGAGAGCCACACAAGTTTTGGTGGGTGCACAATCCCCTAATCTTCTTTTTCATTCATTTATATATGTGTTTAAGTATTGTACATAACCGGGGTAAAGGCGCAGTGACCTTTAACCCCCACAACCTCCCACTTAAAGGACAATGTGCCTTTAAGGGAGAACAACCAGTGAGCATACTATCCAATGCCCATCAATACACAACAATACTCAAACCACTGACTAGGTAGACTCTTCGTCAGCATATCTGCAGGGTTATCATCTGTATGAACCTTGACAAGCTCTATGCGCTTCTCCTTAAGTACCTCCCTGATGAAATGGTACCTGACCTCAATGTGTTTGGTCTTTGCATAAAAGACCGGATTCCGTGCTAGCTAAATAGCACTCATGGAATCACTATGCAATGTCGGTACACCTGTATGAATCCCCAAATCTCCCACTAGCCGATCAAGCCATATAGCCTCCTTGCAACCCTCTGTGGCTGCAACATACTCAGCCTATGTGGTAGACAAAGCAACGCACTTCTGTGCGCGAGACATCCACGACACTGCACCACCTGCAAAGGTGAACACATAACCAGAAGTGGATCTCCTACTATCCACATGCCCTGCATAGTCTGAATCTGTGTACCCAAGTACACGCATATCTCCTCTACCAAAGCAAATGCACATCTCCTTGGTACCCTTCATGTACCTCATGATGCACTTAACTGCCTCCCAATGCCTCTTTCTTAGATTAGCCATATACCGGCTAACAACTCCCACTATCTCCTCTACCAAAGCAGATGCACATCTCCTTGGTACCCTTCATGTACCTCATGATGCACTTAACTGCCTCCCAATGCCTCTTTCTTAGATTAGCCATATACCGGCTAACAACTCCCACTGCAAATGCAATGTCTGGTCTAGTAGCTATCATAGCATACATAAGACTCCCAACCGCTGATGCATAAGGAACCTTGGCCATCATGGCCCTTTCCTCATCTGATTTGGGACTATATGTATGACTAAGTTTCACATATGAAGGCAATGGAGTACTCACTGCCTTCCCCCCCTCCATATTGAAATAATGCAATACTTTTGTAACATACTCTTTTTGTGAAAGCCAAAGGAGTTTCCTACTCCGATCACGCGTGATGCGCATACCAAGAATATGACCTGCGCAAGACCCAAATCCATCATATCAAAGGCCTCATGCAACTTGGCCTTTAATGCATCTAGCTCATAAGTATTCTTGCTAGCCAATAGCATATCATCCACATATAGTGCCAAGATTATCATGCTATTATCCTTAGCCCTTTTAGTGTAGAGGCAGTGATCGATTTCACTCCTTCTAAAACCCTGGGACCGAATAAAAGCATCAAACTTCTGATAGCATTCTCTAGGCGCTTGCTTAAGACCATAGAGACTCTTCTTTAGCTTGCAAACTAAATGTTCTTTGCCCTTTTTTTCAAAGCCTTCTAGCTGCACCGTCTAAATTTCCTCATGCAAATCTCCATGCAAGAAAGTTGTCTTGACATCCATCTACATAAGCTCCATATCCTCTGCTGCCACTAGTCCAAGCATGCATCTAAGTGTGGTCATCTTCACAACCGAAGAGAATATCTCATCAAAGTCCACACCCTTCTCTTGCTTGAACCCTTTAGCGACCAAACGGGCCTTATACCTAGGCACATCATCACATGTGACCATCTTGTAGACCCATTTACATGGCAATGCTTTCTTTCCATGTGGCAAAGAAACCAAGTCCCAAGTCTTATTTTTCATAAGTGAACTCATCTCTGATTGCATAGCATACTCCCACTTGCATTGATCCTCACGCATCATAGCCTCTCTGTAGCAAGAAGGCTCCCCGCAATCAGTAAGCATCACATAGTCTACCCTTGGAACAAACCTATTAGACGGTCTAGACACTCTAGATGATCTTCTCAAGGGCATTTCAGCTTGCTGTCCCACCTGCATATCAGCCACATTTGGCTCATCATTTCCACCAATAGATGATCCATCATCTACCCTTGACTGTATACCTGTGGGAGTACTTGGTGGTACCATTTCTTGCACATTTGGTGCATGGACAGCTTGCTTTCTATCAACATATGCAAGTGGATTCACATCCTCGAAAGTGATTCTCCTCATTTCAACATCCCTATGGGTAACTTATGCATCTTCTTCTCATTGAAGACTACATCATGGCTGTGTATGATCTTCTTTGCTTCTGGATCCCACAGACGATAGCCCATCTCTCCACTTTCACCATAACCTAGAAAGATGTATTTCCTAGAATCAATAGAAAGCAAGAACTGCATCTGTAAGCTCCTGCGAGCTTCCCCCTCCCCCTCCGTACCTCTACCTCCCCCTCCCTCGCCATCCCCGCTCACCTCCGTCTCACCCCCCTCGCTCCTCCGCTCACCCTCGCCACGCTCACCCCCCCTCCCCGCTCCGTCCACGCTCACCCCCCCTCCACGCTCACCCCCCCCTCCCCGCTCCGTCCACGCTCACCCCCTCCACGCTCACCCCCCTCCACGCTCACCCCGCCTCACCCTCCCCGCCTCGCTCCGCCCCCCCTCGCCACGCACACCCCCCCCGCTTCGTCTCTCCCCTTGCCCCTCCGCTCCATCCCTCCCCGCTTCCGCTCCACTCACACCCTCTCGCCTCCCGCTCCGCCCACCCACCCCTCGCCCCCCGCCCTCGCCCCCTTTCGCCTCACCGCCCCCCCTCCGCTGTCCGCCCGTCGTTGCTTTTTTTTTTTTGCCTCCCCCGTCCCTTCGCTCCTTTCTTTTTTTTCACCCTTCCCCCCGCCCCCCGTCCGCCTCTCGCCCCACTCCGCCTCTCCCCCGCCCCCCCTTCCGTCCCCGCCTCTTCTCCACCGCCCCCGATCCACCGCCCCCGATCCCCGCCCCCACTCCTCCGCCCCGCGCCATCTCCGCTTCCTGCCCCCCCATCCCGCTTCCTCCGCCCCCCGCCCTCCATCCTTCCCGCCACACCCAGGCTCCACCCTCCCGCATCTACCCCCCTCCCTTTTTGGGTGGCAACCTTTTCCTCATCGGAAGCCTCGCAGTTTGTCTTGGCGGTATGGCGGCCCCTTGCCCGGAACCGGAGGCCCAGACGGACCCTCCCTCTCCAGATGCCTACCGCGTCATCCTGACAGAGCAACAATCATCTCGGGTTCAGGAGGTTGCCAATGACTTTGCCCTTACCTCTGTTTATGGCAGAGTCATTGGACATTCCCCCTCCAGATCACAGCCATCAGGGACTGGCTCCAGTCCACTCTCATGCTAGAGGACGGCCATATTGAGGAGGTGGCCCTTATGGGAAGGGGCATCTTCTGGCTCAAACTCTCCAATGCGAAAGCGGCGAGCAACCTGATTGCTGGCTCCCCTACGACTGTGGATGGAAAGATTGTCATGATAGTCACGTGGTACCGTGGATTTAGCGTGGCGGATTTTGATGCTCGGTTCCGTATACCTCGTCATCCAGTGACGCTAGTTTTTCCAGGTCTTGCTGCTGAGCTACGGCCGATTGTCAGGGACCTAGGCTCCCACTTTGGCTGGGTTATGCACGATACTTTCGCCGATGCGGTGACTACGGCAAGAGCCCCCGAGTCCGTGTGGCTGTGGCGGATCCTGCGACTCTCCCGACAGTGATCGAGATCGTGACAGATGCCGGCAGCATCACCCAGAGCATGGTAGTCACCGGACAGCCAAGGTAGTGTTTGAGGTGTCACGGCTTCGGGCACCTGGCGGCTGTTTGTCCACGCTTCGCCAGCTCTTCTCGACCCCCCCGCCCCCCCCTCTCCGCCCCCTCCCCCCCCCTCCGGGCAGCCACGCCAGGAGGAGCAGAGGCAGCCGGAGTCCGGACCAGAGTTAGCTGGCGGCTGGACTGAGGTTAGAAGGAAAAGGGGAAAGAACAAGAAGATTTCTGATAAAGGCAAAGAGGCTGAGGTTACCCAACCTGTAGTTGCACCTCAGAGACCTGACAGGCAGCCGCCCCAGGGACCTGGGAGAGCATCTTCTTCGACGGTAGCCCGCCCTCCACAGACTCAGGTCCCCCTCTCCTCCTCTCCCCAGCCTCTTCCCATTCAGCCCCAGGCCATCCCCCATCTGCACCCTACTTCTCCCGACCCGCAGCTTCAGCCCCCCCCTCGTCCTCCTCAGTCTTCTCCCCCTCCTTCTCAGCCCCAGTTCCAGATGCATCCCCATCCCTCCCCCCCCGCCTCTTTCAGCTCTCCCGCAGATCTAGTTGCACCGACGATTCCTCAGCCGAGGGCAGCCCCCGATCCCCTTCCTCCTCCTCCTCCACTAGTCGCCCCTGAGGAGTCTGTGTTGCCTATTCCCCAGCCTCCTCCCCCTCCCCCTCCACTGGCAGGACACCCTGAGTCTACACCTTCACCGGAGCAGGCTTCTCTGTCCGCTAGCCCCTCAGTAGCAGACTCCGACGGGCCTCAGCTTCAGGAGAGAGAGCTCCCCCGCGACTTTTACAGATCTGGCCCCTGGGACTACTTGGATGTGGCCAACCTCGGGACTTTCCCTGCTTGCCTCGACATCAGTATCTTCCTGCTCCGCAAAGGGGCGGATGGGAAGATAGCCGCCTTGGCCCCCACGGATAGCCCTAGCTTTGCTTTCACGTTCCTTAGCGACGGCACCGAGACCTGGACAGACGACTCGGTATGGGAGGCTCTCAGGGAGCAGACACATGCTCAGGTTTGCTCCTGGATAGGCCCGTCCGGTGGGCAGCTTCTCGAGACTCAGTGGTCCGAGGGTGACGTGCGCCTGCGGTGGCGTTGCGCCGCCGAACGCTTCAGACTGATTGTGATCCTCAAGCCCCCCTGTCTTGGCCCCTCCCCCAAGATGTCAGAGCCTGGACCCCTCAGAAACTCCGCGCTTTCTACGGTATGACCACCTCAGAGATCTCGAGCTGGCTCGAGAAAGCTTTCGTTCATGGTACCAAAGGCCTCTCGCCTTTGCTGAAGGTGTTGAAGGACGGGCAGGATGACCCCGCCTCCCCCTCCAAACCTTCCCATAAGTGTCAGCGTCTCCACTCTGAGATGTCAGCTTCTTCTTCGACTTCGACCGCGAGCAGACAGCTGTTCGCAGCCTCCCAGCCCTCACCATGAGCCTACACCTCGTTTCTTGGAATGTGAACGAGTTTTACTCTTCTGGAACCCGTGGTCCTAGGAAGCTCATTTTGAGACAGGAACTTCAGCCAGCAGTGATAGGTCGTTTGGATGTACTTCTGCTCCAGGAGCACAAGCTTTCTGCGGCTCACTCCCGCAGATGCGGGAAGATTCTCCCTGGACGTTCTCACACTTATTGGGAGCCCTCGATCGGCGCACTGGGGAGGAGTGGTGGTATTTGTACCTCCGTGGGCGAGCAGCTAGCCCAGGGAGTTTTCGGTCATGGCACGCTGATTCCAGGCCGTGCCCTTTGGGTAGGCCTGGAACTGGAGGGATCCAGAGTTGGAGTCCTAAACATTTATGCTCCCACAGTTCTCCGTTGTAGAGCCACCTTCTGGAGGACACTTACAGGGATTCTCCCAGACATGGATTCCTAGATTGTTGGAGGTGACTTCAACAATCTGAAGACCTTGGAGGACCAGCAGGGCAGAGGACCGGAGTTTACAGGTATGTCTCAGGCAGAGCAGTCAGCTTGGGACTCTTTTATCTTTGCGACAGGAGGAAGGGACAGTTGGCGAGACCGTCCTTCCGACGCTGGCACGAAAGCTTGGACTTTTCGTGGGGCTTCCGCAGGGAAGGTGCCAGACTCCTGGAGAGGCTGGATAGATTTTATGTTAGTGATTAGGCCATCGGCAGAGGCGGTCAGGCGGGTATAGTTCCAAGGACGACACTGTCCGACCATGTGCCTGTGTTCTTATCATTAGATTCGGCAGCTCAGTCCCTTCCCCCCCGCTCATGCCGGATTCCTGACTCCATTTTCTCGAGGGAGGATGTGCGCAGCAGTATTTGCAGTCTTTGGGACAGAGACTGGGGCGAGTGCGTGGATCTGGTTGGCTCGGTGGCGCAGGCTTTGCAGGAGTCCAGCCAGATCTGCCAGCTCGCAACCCTACAGGTTCGATAGGATTGGTGGCGCAGAGAGAGCTCTTCGGAGGGACCTCGCCTCCATTCAGCGACTCCAGCAGGCTTCCCCGGGCTCGGAGGAGCTTCGGATCCAGGCCCTTCGAGCCAGAGCCCTTCTGGAGGAGACACTCCAGCGTCGCTCAGAGTTTTCCTATCACGCCTCTCTCTCCTTCTGGGCCCGGAAGGGTGACCGGATGTGCAGGGAGTTCTTCAGGACGCATGGCCAGAGAGCTACAGGTGATCAGCTTCGGAGTCTCAGGACAGCGGATGGTCACATCGTTACGGATCCGGGGGAGGTCTTGGGGTTGGCCACTGACTTACCCTCTTCCAGCAGGAGCTGCTTGCCCCTCGTACTCGACGTGACCGTGAGGAGGTGTGGAGGCACATTCCATCCCTGGTCCAGCCTAGCATGCAGGCGACGTTGTTGGCACCGTTCACCATGGACGAGATGTTGGAGGCCTTGATGGCCATCGACGGACAGAAATGCCCAGGTGAGGATGGGCTATCCCGGGCATTCTTCACCTCCTTTTGAGACCAGATCCATCAGCCCCTCCTTGCAGCTCTGCAGAGGATTTTCAGCAACGGTCAGATGCAAGAGAGCCTTTCCTCGGGACTGATTTGCCTCATCCCGAAGGGAGGAGATAGACAGGAGATCCGTCAGTGGCGCCCGATCACTCTCCTTACCACTGCCTCCAAAATCCTCGCCAAGATGATCAGCGCCAGAGTTCGGCCTCTACTCCCAGACCTCATCCATGACACTCAGACAGGCTTTGTCCAGGATCGCAGTATCCTGGATAACGTCTTCACCTTCTCAGAGGCGGCGGAGTGGGCTCAGCACAGCGGATCACACCTTGCCATTCTACTTCTCGACTTTGAGAAGGCCTACGATCGAGTGGACTGGTCCTTTTTGGAGGGGACTCTGGAGCGGCTAGGTTTCCCAGCGGGTTGGATTCAGGGTATCTCAGCTTTGTACAGCTTCTAGCAGAGTCATCATTGGAGGCAGGATGGGTGAGCGCTTTAGCTTGGAGAGATCAGTGCGTCAGGGCTGCCCCCTTGCTCCTTACCTGTTTCTCTTCTTCGCCGAGGCTATGACTTACTACCTTCGGGCGAGGTCTACAGGGATCAGGGGTGTTCGCCTTCCACTCCGGGAGGACACGGAGCTTTTGGACTCGGAGTACGCAGATGATACAACCCTGTATGTCCAGGACGATGAGAGGATGCTAGAGAGGGTGCGGATGGCCCTGGAGGTCTTCTGCTCGGCCGCTGGTGCGAAAATCAATTGGAACAAATCGGTTGGTTTTCTCACAGACCCCGGGGCGTGTTCTCAATGGGGGAGGTTTTTGGGTTTCAGATGGATTCCACGGGGACAGACCGCTAGATACCTTGGTTTTCAGGTTGGCCTAGACATCACGCCAGCTCAGCAGTTTCTCCCGGTGCTAGACTCCATCCGATGGAAGCTGGCTTTCTGGAGCACTGCTAAGCTTTCCCTTGCAGGTCGTGCCCTGGTAGTTAACCAGGTCCTCCTAGCCACGGCTTGGTATGTGGCTTCCTGCTGGTGTTTCTCGAGATCCAGCGTGGCACAGCTCCGGAGACTGGTTCGGAACTTCCTTTGGTCCGGAGAGGATGGTCTCAGAGATACCAGAGCCAGGGTTGCTTGGCAGACAGTCATTCTTCCGCAGGCTGAGGATGGCCTGGGGGTCATCGATCCAGAGCTTCAGAGTCAGGCCTTGTTAGGCAAGCTTGTCATCCGCGGTTTGACCCCGGGGGGACAGACGTGGAAGATGCTATTTCAGCAGGGAGCCGATTCTTGTGTCCCGCGTCGAGGTGGAGAGTGGCTACCGTCCCTCAGGTGGATCTTCACTTCCGCCCCGCTCACTCAGCCCCGTTCCCCACTCGTTCGTAGCCTCCTCATGGTTTGGAGGCGGCTCCGCCTCAGTCTCATTCAGTCCCCTCCTAGCTATCAGGAGGAGATCGATCGCCAGCCGCTTATTTGGAACGGTCAGGTCAGAGATGCCGAGGGCCTTCAGTTGGGGGAGAGATCACATATCAGGTGGGATGGCTGGATGAGGGAGCCAGCCCGGTCCCTTCGAGTTTGGAGGGATACGTACAGACATCTGGAGACCGCTGATCTTGCAGACGCAGCTGGAGGTACACGTGGAGCCCAGGCGAGACGCACGGAGATCGACGGCGCGATCCCAGCTGATTGGTTGGTTCCACCTGAGCCTCAGGCCCTCATGCCTGGTGACGCCCGCTGGCTGGGACAGTTCACCCCCCGTGGCATCCCACTGGTGATCGCAGGACGTATGGATGACTCCTCTATCTCCTCGCGGTTGTTGGGGATGGACGACTCAGGAGAGAGGATGCGCTCATCGACCCCCTACTCCCACGGCAGAGGGTTCGGGTCGTAGGCCTTTTGGGGAAGGTCTGGCGTACCGATCCTAGCATCGAGCAGGACCAGATGCAGCTTTGGCGTCTCTGGCTCTAGGAGGGGCGAGCCTTGGCAGAGCTTGATTGGGACCCAGGAGAGTGGTGGTGGCCAGAGATTGTGACAGGACAGGGGCCGACTTCCTTCTTCGCCTACAGCACGACTCTGGGCAGGCGAGTTCTTGGGAGGATGCAGAGCCGCCCCCCCACCCAGCGGCCCAGCTGGTATGCACAGGGTATTTCCAGGTTCTTTTTGTAGGCATTCTGGAAGGCCTTATGGGAGAGCTGGCGGCCGTGGAAGATCTCATACTTTTTGTGGCTTCTTGCCCACAAAGGTCTTCCAGTGGGGAGCTGGTTGCCGCAGATAGGCCAGGACGGATGCTGCCAGATTTGCCATGAGGATGAGGAGTCACCAAAACACTGCCTGTGGAGCTGCACTCGCGCCCAGGAAGTGTGGAGGTGGACTTTCGGGATTCTTACTCGCGCAGCACCAGAGCTAGGATTGATCACTTGGGGCGCGTTCTGTTGGTGCAGCACCGCACCTGATCTTCATCACTTATTCGAGGCATGCCAGCAGGACCCCACTTTCCTTATCACACAGGGGAATATGGGGGCCGCTCGAGGGTATCCCTCAGCACCTAGCAGAGGCTGATACAGGAGTTCGGGAGAGACAGCCAGTCTGGGAGATTATTAGCAACATTGCAGGGTGGCACATCTGGACCTCGCGCTGCGCGCAGATCCTCGGTGGCACCTCTTTATCGACTGCCCAGATCATGACGAAGATTTGGAGCGAGATTATTCATACCCTCAGAGGCCAGTGGGACCAGATTCAGGGAGATTCCCGGGCCGGTCAGGAGAAGCGGAGACGCTTCTTCCGGGCTTGGGACACACAGGGCCTCTTCTTTGAGCAGACTTCGCAGGGCCTTCGGTGGCACTACTCACCACCCCGATGGCTGTTCATTCACACTCGTCTTATCCCTCCGTGAGAGTATGATTTATTCTGTTACCTTTTAGGGCTGTCCGATTTGTGAACGCAGCCCGTCAGCTACAAGCTGACCTTTTGTATCTTGTTCTCGAAGTAATATAATTAGCACTGTTTTTTCGGCAAAAAAAAAGATGTATTTCCTAGACCTAGGATCTAGCTTCTTTCGAAGCTCTTTTAGCACATGTGCATATGCCTCACACCTAAATATATGCAAATGAGAGTAAGAGGGCTTCTTGCCACTCCATGCCTCCTCACGAATACCACCATCCAAACTCTTACTAGGTGATCTATTGATCACAAGCACTGCAGTCTTCATTGCCTCAGCCCAAAAACCACCAGAAAGACTTGCATTGAAAAGCATGCATTGCAACCTTTCTTGAATGGTACGTTCATCTTTTTTGCAACTGGATTTTGCTCTGGAGTACGAGGGGATGTGAGCTCCCTCTTAATCCCACGTGTATCACAGAAATGTTGAAAGTCATGAGAGAGATACTCTCCACCACTGTCAGTCCGTAGGCATGTAAGCATTCCGCCTGACTGATTCTCAACCAAGGCCAGTCATTTCTCAAATACCTCAAACACATCACTCTTTCGAGCTATAGCATAAGCCCACACTTTCCTAGTTGCATCATCAATGAATGTCACATAGTATTCAGTCCCGCCTAATGACCGTGTAGGCATGAGACCACATACGTTTGAATGCACCAAATCAAGCTTTTCAAACTCTTTCTTTCTCCTTCTTTTATGGACTGATTTAGTCTGCTTCCCATAGAGACAGTGCTCACAAAATTCAAAATCAGAGAAACTCAAATGCGGTACATAACCCAAACGGGATAAGAGTTTCATTCCATTTTGGCTCATGTGCACCAACCTGCAATGCCACAAAGAAGTGCTTGGCTTCTCGGTTATTGCAACAACATGATCAAATACCCCTCATACATGTAAGGGATAAAGTCCCACACTTGACACCCCTGGCCAAAAGCATAGAGCCCTTCTGAATTTTCCAACTCTGAAAGCCAAAAGTGGTGTGAAAACCAGCATCATCTAGCTGACCCACTCAATTAAGACTCTTGGTCAACTTAGGCACATGTCTCACATGTTTCAAAATAAATGCAGACCCATTTGCAAAAGAAAACTTTATGTCACCTACTCTCACTATGTCACATGCATAGTCATTTTCAAGATGCACACAACCTATCTTTCCAATGTCATAAGTGGAGAACCATTCCCTATGGAGAGTAACATGGAATGAAGCACTAGAATCCAAATTCCAATCCTAAGAATATGCATCATATGAAGTGGTAAGCAACTCTGCAGATAAAGTAGACATGAAGAGAACGTCATTGTCACTATCATGTGTGACTGCATTGATCTCCTCGATCTTCACTTTTCCTTTGTCCTCCCTTGGACTCTCTTCCTTCTTATTTGCACCCCGATTTGCATTCTTTTTCTTATCCTTTTGCTCTCTTTTCAGCTTGTAGCAATCCATTTTCATATGGCCCTTCTTACCACAGTGGTAACACTCAATGTTTCGTGCCCTGGATTTGCTACGAGACTTCCCTCTTTCTTGGGACTTCCCCCTAAACTTTGATCTGCCCTTTGCACATTTAAGGCTGCATCTTGCTTGTTGCCATCCATAGACTTCCGTCTAATCTCTTCGGCCAACAAGCTACCCACATCATCAAATTTCAGTACTCCACTAAGTGCAGAGTTACGAAAGGTATCCCATGAGGATGGCAATAAACATAAGAGAAATATTACCTTAGTCTCCACATCAAAATTCATCTTCTGAGCTTGAAGCTGGCTGAAAATAATATTAAATTCATTCAAGTGAGAAGCAATGGAGACCCCTTCCTTCATCTGCAGCTCAAACAATCTCTTCATGAGGTAAACTTTATTAGAGACGGTTTCCTTCTCATAAGTGGCACACAGTTTCTTCCACAAATCTTCCGTAGTCTGCTCATTTACTACTGTGAAATAAACTGACTCTGCAAGATGAAGTCTGATAGTAGACTTTGCTAATGCATCCAACTCATTCCAATCATCCTCAGACATATTTGCAAGCTTAGCTTCAATCCCTGCCAAGGGTTTAATTTGCTTCTTTTGAATAAGCACATCCCTTATTTGTTCTTTCCACAAAGAAAAGTTTGTCCCATCAAACTTTTAATGCTGAAAAACTCCTTTTCAAACATGGAAGAGGATGCCATGATGCAAATGAAACAAAATCCCAAATGCTAGTACCGGCAAGAGAGAATCACACCAAATACCAGGTGCACCCAAATGTGTATGCCACGATAGAGTGAAATATCACCAAAACTCATGTCTCAAAGCATCTGACTCATGTGTATATACTATGCATCCATATGAGCAAATCTGGCCCAAAAGAAAATACCAACTGCAATGGCAATCCAAAATGCCAATAAGTGCCAAATGACTCAAGCATAAACACCATCCACTAGCATATGCATTAATAATATCTCATCCAAGAGAGCATAGCACTATCATTGCATCACCTGCAATGTGTCAAAGCTGTCCCTCAGCATAAAATAGCATCCATGTGCCAAGCGTTCATAAAAATAGCATCCCACAAGATAATCTGGACCTATCAGCGCATCCAACAAGGATCGCAATGCATCCAAATGGCCTATAAATCATCCACTGCAACCCAAAGCACACCACGAATGAGTGCACATGGCTCAAATTGCAACCAGAGTGATCTGCATCAGGTATGCTCAAGAAATCATGGTTCCACGGTAATGACCGCTACTGAAAATAGAACCTGAGATGCCTCAAAACATGGGCGCCATTGCATAATCGGACTCAGCAAAAAAATTTACAAATATCTCTCTTTTATCGGAACTCCAAAATCCCAACCGATGAGTGAGAAATGAGAGTCAACACTTATCCACTACCATATGGCATAAATCTAAGGTTTCAAAACCTTAGAATGAAAAATGCATAACAAACAGACGAAATCGAATACACAGAGATCTAACACTCTGAAAATCCTCCACCGAATCGCGTAAGAACTGACAGATAGAAATTTTTGGACGTCCGGAACGCAATGGGACAGACAGTTTTGAAAACCGTGGTCTCAATCACTGGGTCCAACACACGGACTGAAAAACGTTTTTGAAAACAGAGCTGTTTGTAAACTCCACCGGAGTGCGAATGATGAGCAACATAGAAGTTTTAGGACCTCCTGAGTCCACCGGAACTGACAGATCTACAAATGGTTGCTCTAAACTTGAGTTCCAACACCCGGACAGAAAAACGCAAAAATTGACACAGTGAGTCAAAAATCCAATGAAATGATTCCAGATTCAAGAATCAAGGTGTGTCCAAGCTCCTGAAGTGAAGTGGATACCAAAAGCAAGCAATAGTTGCCTCTACAAGCCAATACGGAGTCTCTGTCATCGAACGGAACAGAGAAAAGCTCAAAAAACGACTTTTTCTTTGAAAACACTTAACAAACTCTCAAAACCACTTCGCAAAACCAAAGTGACTTTTCCAAAAGTTCCTCCAAGGTCTCTACATACTCGGATGTAAGTAAAGTCATCCACAAAGCTTCCCACAGAGCTTCTCCTTCCTCCCACAGAGCTGCTGAGCTTCAAGCATTCACGCACGCTCAGCTAGATCACCCGGGCTCTGATACCAATTGAGAGTGCTCTCAACGAAAGCAAGAACGGAAGAGGAAGAGAGAGAAACAGAGAGCCACACAAGTTTTGGTGGGTGCAGAACCCCCTAATCTTCTTTTTCATTCATTCATATATGTGTTTGAGTATTATACGTAACCGGGTTAGAGGCACAGTGACCT
This sequence comes from Dipteris shenzhenensis, assembly GCF_047967505.1. Classification (NCBI taxonomy): domain Eukaryota; kingdom Viridiplantae; phylum Streptophyta; class Polypodiopsida; order Gleicheniales; family Dipteridaceae; genus Dipteris; species Dipteris shenzhenensis. The sequence goes on from NC_141617.1 coordinate 52,568,394, forward strand.
TTAACTTCCACAAAAGTTAGTCACGGTTCATAACTTCACGTCCCCGCGATAAAATTCCTGGAAAAAATCTTCGTCCAACCACATTACTTCATGGGTACCTCGATTACGAAACTTAGTGTAAAACTCCCGGATCCTACATCCTAGCCCATGCTTGAATTTATGAAGAAGGATCTGTTCTGGCTGCAAAACTTCAGCTTCATCAAGAACTTCAGGTTGTTGCTCATCGAAAATCTTTAAAAAAGGAGGTCCAGGACTGCAAATATTAGTGCACTATTCCAAAGGATATTTTCTTACTCTCCCATTCTTTGGAAATGGAAACCTAGTTTGTTTGGCAAACTGACATGCTAAGGCATACATGGGTGAAATCTAGATGACCCCAAAGAGACAATTCGCTCACTAGTTCTTCGGTTTGCATCTCCTTCAATCTTTTGTAATTGATATGGCTAAGTATTTTGTGCCTTAGTTCAGCTTCTTGATCTTGTTTGTGGCCAGTTTGTGCAAACGTTCCTTACTGTAAAGTAGATGAATCTTGGGGAATGGTGAGTAACATAATGGGATGGCTTTTGAAGAAACCCACATGTAGAGTAGACTTCTTTATGAAAATTCCCTTATGATTCTTCTCACAACTTTTACTTAATAGGGGGGGCCATTGAAAACCCTCTCTCAATCTAGCTTCATGAAAGGGTTTCTCCAAATATGGCTTCAACTAAGCTACATGAAACGCATTGTGCATAGTCCAACTGTTTGGAAGGCATAACTTCATTGAGACATCATTGGTCTTTTGAAATACACCCACTGCCCCTCTTTATACTAGACATCTCGTCTGGATTTGTTAGCTTGACGCATATACGATGCTTAAACTTTGGCGATGCGGCTTTTCACAGACTCCGTAATCTCTGCCATTGATTCAGTGGTTTTGTTGGCTTCAAGAGATGGAGACACCATCCGGATGAGGAGTGATGTAAACCGCCATCCAAACGCCGCTTCATAAGATGTGCGACCAATACTCGAAGAATAGATATCGCTCAGAACGGCCTGCACAAGTGGAAGAAACTGCTCCCGCTTTCCCTTAGCATCATTTTAAAATATCAAACGCCAAAGCATTATACTTTTTCGTCTCGCTGTTCGATTGCGGATGAAATGCGCTGGACATCTGCAGCTTAGTACCAAAATTATCAAACAAGGCTCGCCAAAAGTTAGACGTAAACTTGGAGTTCATGTCGGATGTGATGGTCTTTGACAACCCTCCAATGGGATACCAATACTTGAGCTACATCTTCAGCGTTGACCGTTTGTTTGCACGGAATAAGCATACAATATTTACTAAAAAGGCAAACAATGGTGAGACATTGAGTATTACGCGTACCTGCGGATGCTGAAAGTGGCCCCACGAAATCCATACCTATGTCTTGAAAAGGACCGTCGGGGATTGACAATGGCATAAGTAAACCTGCCGCATTCTTATGGGAAGCCTTGACTTTTTGGCATATCTGACAATTCTGAACATAGCCGTATATGTCCTTCCGCATCTTTGGCCAATAGAAATAGCACTCTAACTTCTCTAAAGTCTCGTTGATATCTTTGTGACCACCGGTAAGGACATCATGAAGAAGCAACTGTCGTTTGTCTTTGAGTACACATAATCTTTTCTTATAGAAAAGCCAACTGTCCTCTAATGGCCTGGAGCAAGCGTCATGGCTAACTGGAACTACATGTCAAATTCTGTTGACTCCGTGTACTGTGCCTTCATGCTATCAAGATCCTTGTCTTTGATTTTGAGCACAGTGGCCTACTCAATTATTCTTCAGACCAAAGGGCATGATGATGAACTCGTAATGAGCTCGCTCTATTCGAAAAAGCTGTCTTTGGGATGTCAGCTTCAAAAATCCGGACTTGATGGTAGCCACTCTTGAGGTCAATCTTTGAGAAAAATTTTGCACCATTGAGTCGTTCCAAGATGTACTCGATGCGGGACATAGGAAACTTCTTGCTTACTGTAAGCTTGTTGAGTGCTCTGTAGTTGACACATAATCGTGCGAACTTATCCTTCTTTGCCACAAATAGAATGGGTGCAACAAAAGGCGAAGAAGGAAGGACTAATAAACCCTGCGCATAGTAATTGAGAGAATTACTGCTCTAACTCCTCCATAGATTTGGAAAGTCAATACGTGAACTTACTTGGAGGTGTCGAGTCCGGAAGTAGATCAATGCAATGGTCTTCCGGTCGGTTGGAAGGAAGCTGGGATGGCAGATCACCCGGAACATGATGTCTTGGAACTCTTGGAGTAGATCCACCATTGCTTGCCCCATCAAAGGAGCGGCTTGAACTGCATTGATTTGGCACTGAACGTAGACAAGTGCACACATGGCATCCTTGCAGGCGGTGCAAGTAAGAAAAATGGTATAATGAGCTCTCTCCTGAGTTTCAAGAGACTCACTTCTTTCAAAAGAAAGCAATTGCTTTTTTTTAAGTTTGATGATATATTTCCTAAATACTTGCCCCATGGTTTACCTCAAGCAAATAGGCAGATCATTACATTGCTAACAAGCTTTGCACTTGAACCTCCATTTGCTTGGAGAACAAAAAAGTTGAAAAGCAATTTAAACAGCATTTAAGAAAGAATCGAATCAATTAAGAAGTTCACCTTGGGCTGCACCAGTTTTGTCAATTTTTATGGAACTATGAATTTATGCATAGATTATGGAGGTGTACCTAGGGTCACTATTAGTAATAATCTTCCCATGCCTTACATGCATAGATTATGGAGGTGTACCTAGGGTCACTATTAGTAATAAGCTTCCCATGCCTTACATGGATACATTGAACTAGAATGGTCACCTCCCCACCTGTGCCATTGTAGCAAAGGGAAAATTAATTGACTATATACTTAGTGCTATGTAATAGAGGGTATGTATGAGTTGACACGTGGCATTTTTTGAGTATTATCCCCCACCCACTCGTAAAACGGCCGGTCTTAATTCTATAGAGGCCTCATAGTCCCATTCATACACGTCTTAACATCTATCACCATTCTATGAACCAAATTGGATTTGTACAACAGAGCTCACTGCTAAACCTGGAATTCAAAGAGGAATTAACACTTTTCGTCCTTGTGCAGCCTATCACAAGTTTCTATGGTAGGTCCAGTGCATGACTTACATTCTCCCAAACTTCTGAGACATACTCTCAGTTTACTTCATCCTTTCAACTCTATACTAATGAATGTAGCTGCTCTATTGTAACTGGCCTTAGATGACTAAGGGCAGTGTATCTGTCTCTACTATCTCACAAGGATGAAAATACAGCCAACTTAACTGATTGCCTTTGTTCACAAAAAGAAACTCAAAGCATAGAACTTCACTGCACAACATCATGTAACCATTCAAGACAAGGGAGGCTAGAATGCCCCTACTCAGAAACATAGAGAGTGACACCTTTTGGCCCCAATTGGCACTTGGCGCCCCTTGCGGTATTTATTTAAACTAGTTAGCTCAAAGATACAAAGGGACTCCCTTCAAGAGCTCACCCGCAGGTGCAACCCAATACAACGCCAACCCGTGGCTATGCTGGTGACCAACTCCCAGTGCTATTACCTTGGTTCCTTTCAGCAGACATGCATAATCACAAGTAGACCACTCTGACAGCATGCCAAGCAATGCATTTCCCATTTCCAAGCCATTACCGAGCCCAAGGCCAGCCATTGCACCCCCAGTGCCCCAATCCTCTCCGGGCCAACGGCAGGGCATCCAACCTAGTAGGAACTCAGTAGGAATGGCTGTAGCAAAGAGTGTAGAAGGAAGATGAGAATTCAGCCAACAGAAAGAGCCTGTTTCAGCCCGAAACAGCTCTAGAAGTAGGATGAGAAGCGGACAGCAAACTTTGGTAGGAGAGAGCTGCCTAGGAGTATCTTCCAGCACCAGAAAAGATCAAAGAAAAGTGCATCCAGCAAGCTGTAGCAGGTCAGCCAAGAATGCGTCCACCAGAACAGAGTTTTCAGCCCACAAACAGCTCCGTTTTCAGTGTGCCTTGCACCAGGCAAGAGCAAGAAGAGAGGCGCCCATGAATATGGCTTCAGATGCAAAAAAGAAGAACTTCTGTCGCAAAGAAAGTCGAAAACAGCCTCAAAAGTGGCCCAGAATGAAGGCACCCGGGTCCCAGAAGCATGCCAACGACAGAGGGCACCAAGGGGAGGAGAACTGTCGCGAAGGAAGCATGAAATTCCAGTTCAGCAAGGAGAGGGAGAGATGCAGAAATCCGCCATGAAGAGAATGAGGCTGCCCTGGTAGGGGTGAAGTCTCAAAACAGAAAGGAAAGCCAAGGAAGGGATCCAGGGGCTTCCAGAGGTGTGACAAGGCAAGCAGATAGGCCACCAGCAGACACCTAAGCAAAATGAGGCATGGGATTTTTAATGCCCCTAGGGGGCCAGATGGCACACCATGACCCTAGTGCAAAGGAACCAATGACCCTATTTTGAAGGACCTCTAGGGGGTCAAGATGACCCCACTAAACCAAACCAATGACCTTAGAAAATGAAACCACTCTAATAGAACCACGAGTCGCACTTGTTGCACATAAAATCATAGGTACCTTTTGGGCATTAACTAAGGCCCCTAGCCTGGTACCCTAGGCCAAATTCAGCGACAGTTAGTTTAGACACTTCACCATCACCACCACGTCCCCGTGACATCTGTATGCTTGGTGAGAGCAAGGCACAGCAAGGAATATACATGCTGTAATGGTGCCTAATGGGCTGTGGAATGCCCTTGATGCAAGTGGAATTGTATCCATTGTGTGACCCAATTTCTGAGTCTTCCAAATATTGAAGAAATACCGAAAGGGGCGCCAAGGTTGGGGCCAATCTGTGTCTTTGTTTTGGAGTAGGATAATTCTAGCTCCCAATCTCTTGGTTGTTTACTTGCTAAGTTGTTGATGTGAGAGTATTGGCTGGTTATTTGCTTACTACCACCCTTTTGTTTGTCTTAAGGCCAGTTTCATGGTTCCATTGCCAAAACATCACCATCTTCTTTAAGGAGGTGAGCTTGTGGTTGTCTCTGGTGCAAGTATTGCTTGCTGTAATTGAATTGCAGCAAGGAGAATTCAGCAAGTATCTCACACTCAGAAGAGGATTAGGATATGGAAGAGCAGTCCTCTCATGATGGACAATCTATGAATGAAGGAGCTTCTCATTATGATCATAATGAAGATAGATAGCAAGCTGCAAATATTTTTTATGCAAATGTTTCTCACCCAAAGGGTCTATGGAGGAGGATAATGCAGAGGAGGCCGATGCATTGTTCAAGGCACAGTTGCTTGGTGCAGTGGGAACGCTAGCCCAGCTTACTCGGGACCCATGGTTTGCTCAATTTCTGTAAGCTCCTTCAAAGACTAAGGAGAAAAAGAAGCATTCACATACAGGGGAGCCCAATGGGGTTCAAAGGCAGCCATATGGTCCTATGCCACTCAATGGACAGCCATCAGTCAAATGCACACGGTGCTCCATTGCACTAGTCTTGGAATTGATTTGCACCCAGGGCAAGAATTTTCAGTATGCAAACCAGGGGCAGCAAGCTATTCCCCAACCCTCAGCGCATCCAGGATATTTTAGTGGTGGTTCACTGTTCCAAGCAATGGCTGGTCAAGCTATGGATAATTTTGTAGTGCCTGGAAACTACCCTGTTGGTTTTCAGTTTGGAATGCAGGGTAGGCAAGGGACTGCGGTTCGGGGCATGCAGCCCAGAATGCGAAGTGTTATATATGGGAATATTGGCATGCAGCAGGAATGCAAAGTGGAATGCATGGCCCTATGAGAGCTCCTGCAAGCATGTTTGGTATGCAAGGAGCTTGGGCTGGTATAGCAAACCCTCTTATGGGTGGTGGCAATGTCTGACAGAATGTAGGTAATGCTATGCAAGCATCATTTTTGCAGCCACCAATTTATGATAATCTGACACCCAAAGGAAAGGCCAAAGACTTTAAAAAAGATGGAGCAGCAGTGAAGTTTGAGAACTTTAATGGGACACAAGATAGGCTGCAAGCTTTGACTTTTGTTCAACCGTTTGATGCGGCCTTTTCTAGAGGTTAACTTCACAGAGTCTTCTAAGATGCGTAAGGCAGCCACCTTTCTGAAAGAGCATGCATTACAATGGTGGACTATGGACTAATCTGTTATGTCAGAACAAAGTACCGTCTAGTTAGGTTCAACTCAAACAGATATTCTCGGCGGCTTGGTTGACTACTACATTCGAGGTGGATGTAATGACAGCTTGGCATAAGCTGGATGCAGCCAAATGCGGGAAGAAGTGTGGTAGGCCACGCTCTAACTGGCTGTCATGTGAAAAAAGGAAGGCCTTAATGGATGCCAACAAATGCTTTCGTTGCAAAGAAGAGGGACATGTAGCATGAGAATGCCCAAAGTGCAAATCAAAGGGGAAAGCTGATGATAGGGATGAGCCGAAAGGCAAGAAGCCTAAACCCCAATGGAAGATTGATGGCTGATGTTATAGCAAGCAGCCAAATGGGGATGCTACGATTATGCAAAGCATGGGGCAAGGTGAAAGATCAGATGTCTTTGATCTTCCATGACCGGGGGCTTTGTGCAAATTTTATTTCTCTTGAGTTACCAGGAAAGTTGGGAATCCATGCAGAAGAGATGGGACCCAAGAGTGAGGAAGGCTTGGCTTGTTCTAGATCCAATACACCTGTTATTCCTATCATTGGGAAGCTCCATTTGCATCTTCAAAGTTTTGTGGACAGTCAGGAATTTTATATCATGCCACTTGAGGGCTGTGATGTCTTGTTGGGAATGCCATGGTGTCACAAGGTTCATGCTATACTGAATACTTACAATTGGAAGATCACTTTGGTGCATGGAGGAAAGACTCACGTTTTGGATGTCAAAACTTAAGGGAGAGTTAGTCCCTGTTGTATCTACATGAAGATCACCCCTAAAATCAGCCTCACATGATGAGGTAGCCACCATAGACTGTTTCTTGCTTAACCAAGAAGCATATGTGTCCAAGAAAGAAACAGTTTCCACTAGTGGACTGCCGAGTATCAAAATCAACAGCCCAATCTCAATAGCTGTAAGCATGTAAGATGACAGTCATCCCCCTGGGAAGGAGCAACCAAGAGATCAGGTGCCCTGTAGATAACAGAACACACACTTCACAGCTTGCCAATGTGAAGTCTTTGAGCTGCGCATAAACCTGCTCAGCTGGGACACTGCATATTGAATCCCAGGTTGTGAGTTACATACATAAATAAGGCATCCCACACTCTGGCTGTAAACAAAAGCATCAAAAGGTTCACTGGTCAAGATTGGACCAGCTTAGTGAGGGTTACGCCTAATTTGACCAAGGAGTTAGTGAGGGGAGGTAGTATAAGTCCACATCCCAACCCTTTGTACAGACTTTTTATGTAACCTCTATCTAATCTACTCTCCTACCTTCCTCCTCCTGTTTGCTCTCCCCCCCCCTTGCCTCTCTCGCTCTCTCTCTCTCTCTCTCTCTCTCTATATATATATATATATATATATAAGTTTAGCACCAGCAAGGACCCTAGCAGACTTTGCTCCAGCCCCATTGAGGCTTGTATGAGTTTTTCCTTTTTGGTGTACTTTGTACTTTGTCCCATAGGCCTCCCGCGGATGTTAATACATCTCTCTCTCTCTCTCTCTCTCTCTCTCTCTCTCTCTCTCTCTCACACACATCCCGCAGTCTGGCACACATATGCTTGCTCTCTATATGATGTCCCAGGTCAGGCACCACCTAATATCTCCTCTGTGCCCAGACCCACCACATGTCATTTGTTTACTCCGCACAATGTGCGAACTGCCCTTCTCCGGCTTCATAACTGACGATCACCAGATCATGAGGGACTACACACTGAGCATTTTGCGCAAAAAGGAGGAGGTAAGTCCATCTGAACCTGGGCACTTGCCCTTGTGAAGGGCAAGTAATGCAGTCTTGAATTCTGCATTGGTGAAAGGTGCATCCAGAGAAACATACATCTCATCCTTCACCAATACAAGGATACACTGCCAAATAACCTCTCTGGCATCATCAATGGCCTGTGTGCCTGGATCTGCAGTAAGAAGGGATGCAAAAAAATCTGAAGCTACACGCATGACAGCATCAGGATCTGACTGTAACATGTTAAGCCAGGCAATCTCCAATTCTCCAGGACCAGATAAACAGGTACAAACACCACTGGTGCCTCTCCAAATTCTGTCAAAGAAACCTCGAATCGGAGGCAAAAACCACAACCAAAGAAATGTCAAAAGCCCCGGTTCAAAGGATAAACAAAATAAAAAAATTATTTAAAAAATGTTTTTTTTTGGTCTGACCAGATCTGGCCGACCAGATTGACCTAGTCGGTCAAATCTGACCAGGTCGGTCAACCTGTTGGTTGACCGACTTAAAGCCCCTTCCTATTTAAAGGGGGGGGGGCTAGGTATTCAAACACAATCTCTCTTCCAGCTCCAGAGGTTCCTGCACACCCTGAGCCACTTCTGCCTCCTGGCTGCCTCCTCTGCTGCCTCAAACTTCTGCCTCCTGGCTGCCTCCTCTGCTGTCCTCTTTTCTGCTCCAGATTTGCCCTCTTTTCTGCCCCTCCTTTCTGCTCAGATCTGTCCTCCTTTCTGCTCCAGATCTGTCCTCTTTTTCAGCTCCAGATCTGCCCTCTTTTCTGCTCCAGAACAGCCTTCCTTTCTGCTTCAGTTCTGCTCTCCTTTCTGCATCAGATCAGCTCCAATTTCTGCTCCAGATCTGCCTTCTTTTAGCTTCAGATCTGTCCCAACTTCTGCTCCAAGATCTGCCCTCAACTTCTGCTCCAGATCTACCTCCAACTTCCGCTCCAGATTCTGTTCTTTCTATTCCAAATCTGCAGCAACCCCTGCATCAGTTTGCTGTCTCAGATTTGGTTCAGTTCCAACTTGTGAAGCTAGTGCAGAAGTCCACTACAGTTGTCAAGACTGACGTTTGTTTCCTCTAGAGCTTCTCATATCTTCGCTTGTACTGAGTTCCGTTTGTGATATATATATCTTCTTCAGCCATTGATTGTCTTCAGTATTGTTTTATTTGTCTCCAAGTATTTTCTTTATATAACACCCCGTCCGATCTTAGCACAACTATTCAACCATGCCGTATGCCATGGCTTCCCAACTGCTGGTGGATGCACACATGCACCTAGCAAGCCCTTGATCACACATATCCCAACAAAGAGAACTGATGAGAGTTGTGTGGTGTCTACCAGTATCTGCTGGTAATCATCCCTGATATGTGCATATTTGGGGCACTGTAGGGCTACATGTGCCTTTGTCTCGACTGTCTGTGAATCACAAAATCTGCAAACTCTGGCATGTCGTGGCAAATTTAGCCAAGCTCCTTTCTCTATGGCCAAGGTATGTGACCGTGTGCGGAATCCGGCAATATTCCTGCGATAGAGAAGAGGGATGGGAGTGCTGATGTATGGCTGAGCAAAGGCATCTGATTTCATGAATGATGACCAGCATAGAGGATTTATTTGATCTTGGTAGTATTCTAACTTGATCTTCCTTTCTAGGGGACAAGCAAGACATGACTTAGGCAATAACAACAACAGCACAATTACTGACTCAAATCACATGACCAGCCTCTGTAACAGAAAATACCGGACAGAACCAATTCACAATAAACTCACCCTTACTGGTCGATGATGATGTCCCTTTTCTTTCTCCCTGTAAAAAAACTCAACCGCAGGGTTTGTATCATGTTCTCGGAAGGAGGTAGACGTCCTCTTGCAAATTTTCCCGAAGTCCAGAAGAGTCCTCACCTGCTTCTTCAGCTCCATATTCTCTTTCAATTTTGACTGTAATTGCACCAGCTTACTCTTTAAAACTTTCTGGCAGAGCCTGTTTTTCTTTAGAGCATCTAAGGTGCTTCTTGTGCTTCCTGTCAGTGGCTCGTCTGAAAGACCTGCTATCAAATTACCATCATGCTGTATGCCCTCCACTGGATCATCTGAAAGATCTGCTATACTGTCATCAAAAAGCTCGACTTGCCCTGGCAAAGTGAAACCAGCTTTACCATCCACTTCTTTATCCTCAGACACAGCTGGGGATAAGCTGCCATCACATCTAGGGGATATGTCATAGCAAATTTCAGATCCTGAAGCGCCCTGTAATGGAACATTTTCTAGAAAATCCGCACCATCCTTTCCAGAACCAATAGCAGCTGTGCAAGATTCATCGTCCTCTTCAAGGTCTTCGCGTTCAATTTTACTGACCTTGGCTGGAAATCACAAACAATCAACTTCACTTAGCACCAACCATGTGACCATTCTGTAATTTCTTGTTCTGAAATATGCCTTTTCCTATTAGACGGAAGAACAGGAACAAATATAATTGTTAGATTGATGGAAAAAGGCATACCCTAAGGGGTCACTATGTAAACATGTACCATAGCACCATTGTTTACATTTGCATACATTCAACAACATAACTGTGAATATACAAAGGAGAGCTTTAAATCAAGCCCCAACCATAAATACATATTAAGGGAGTGAAAATCATCTTTTCTGTAAAAGTACAATTTTAAATGTAGGGCTATTTTTAAATATATGTTCACATGTACTATATGGGTTTTCACAAAGTGATCCCCTGGGCACACCTACCCTATTTCCTATGCTCCCTATTCTTCTACGTAGTCTACATTACATACACATACAAAAGATGTTAGAAATTGGCCCAACAGAGGGTACGCACAGCGGAAGACTGATTAGAGTTGCCCAGGAGCTCACACTGATAAGAGTTGCCCAGGAGCTCACACAGTGTGGTGTGGGGTGTGGAATCACAAACTTCTATAGACTTTCCGTCCAGATCAAAACACCTTGCTGTCTGTCTTTACACCAGCCTAGGTGGGCAGCACTCTAAGCTAGGTCTGCAGCTCTACAGCCCACTTGTCTCCTTCTGGATAGAGGCCCACAGGTGGCTGATCTGCTGCTCCTGCTGCTCCCTGAACTGCTGCTCTGTTGGATGAATGAATGAGGCCCAATGGCCTCTTTATATAGGCCCAAGGCCTGCTCCAAATAAAACCGACCAGCAGCATCATTCTGGCCAACCCAAACAGGCCGACCAGTCTGCTGCAAAACCGCCCTTAAAGGGCTCTCATAACAAGGACCCCTGGCCCACAATACTAGGGCTTTGGCCCTCACTTCAAGGGCAGATGCCCTCCTATATATTCAGGGTCCAGCCCCCTCCAAACCTGCTGCAAACAATGCGCCTCCCTGTACTAGATCCACCGCAATCTGTCCCAGACTATCTCGCCTCTGCTCCAGGCTTGTTCCAGCTCTAGGGCACCTGCCCAAGCTCTGTACATGTCCCTGAAACCAGCCGTACAGCAGGCGACTGTAATCCGTACAGATATGCCATGTTTCCATACTATTCTGGCCCTCTGATCTGCCCATAACAGCTCCGTACTGTTCTTGTTTCTCTCTTTGATTCCTGCCCACATGGCAGTCAATACTCTGCCCATGTGTCAGTCTCTTAGACACCAGGTTCACCCCCCCAATGCTCTCCTCATATGGGGGCTTACAGATGAGGAGGTGACCTTTCCAACAAAAGCACCCCAATGCGTGCTCACACACACACACAAACATGTTACAGCCACCAACAAAGTATGTGCCGTTTTGACATGATCTAGGTTTACCTTATCTAATCCTATCTACTCCCTCCTCCTTCCTCCTCCTTGCAGCCTACACTCTCTCTCCCAATCTCTCTCTCTCTTCCCCTCACCCTTCTCTCTCTCTTCCTCTCCCTCTACCCCCTTTTCTCACTTCTCACTCCTCCTCCCCCTTCCTCTCTCTCCATTCTGCCAATTCTACCCCCAATCTGCCCTGCCTCCTTCATTGTATTGGTATCAGAGCCCCTCCCTAGGGCCCTGTGCCTTCTTTCAATGTACCTTCTCCTCGTTCCTGGTGCTACCTACCGTACCCCGTGCAAGTGAATGATTTAGCCATCAATGGAAATCTCACGAGAATTGACAACAATTGTGGATTGCAACACAACATCTGACACAGAGATCCAGAGCCAAACCTAGCGCCAAGACAGTCAGGGCCAAACCCTTCGCCAAGCAAATCCTGACAAAAACAAGTCGGCGCCAACATTCCTCATCAGCCATCTGTTGCCATACCTGCCTACAGTCGCTCAGTCGCTCACCAACAAACGCAGACTAACACTCTACCGCATCAATAGACCACAGCCACATCTGTATCAACATCCCACAACCACATCTGTGTCGATGCAGGGAAGAAACCGAACAGCCTCTTTCATGTCTGTGTGGATGCAAGAGAAGGGTTGACCGTTGCGCTAATTCCCCAAATCTTGCAGCCAATCGAGCACCCACGTGATGCCCTCCAAACCAAGATAGCATTACTTCTAGACTTGGACTCTCTTTCAGGCTGGTAAGTGATCACGTACTTGATAGGTCTAGGCAGTCTCAGTGTTATATAATGTGATGAGGGAGATGTAGGTGCATATTCAAGCAACCATGAATGTAGCTGCTTTGCAATTAAGATCCCCCTTTGTCACATATCATGGAACCAACAAAGTCAATGTCTCTTGGAATTAGGTAGTACGGCATTGGACACGGCCTATCCTAATGGAGAGCTAGTAAATCCAACACATAGTTTGGTCACCTAAGTTAGGATTTGACTGACCTTATTTTCTCACATCAAACATTTAAAAGTTTTGAACAAATCCTGAGTAAATTCTTCGGGTAAATGGTTTTATATCCTATGCTAAATTTCAAGATGGATTAAATTATAAAGAGTTAAATTGATCCTTTAAAGTTTACACAAAAATCAACTGTGATTAGACCTGAACGTTGACCCACATACTTTGAAGCTTGCCTTGTTCTTGTGGTATTCAAGTCAATGAGTACCCAAAGATTACAATCTCCCTAGATAGTTGGTCTTGATGATATGGAACATCAAGAGATACCATCTTGAAAGGTAAATGAAGCACTCCATAAGCAATTGATATTGATCAACTACGCTGTAATTTGATACATGGATTTACATCATCAAATTGTGCAACCTATTGTGCTAAGTACTTTTACAAGTATAAGTATAATCTACTCTCTCTCAAACAGATTACAATCCACAAATCTAGATGAGGAAAAAACAGAAATACTTCGAAATTACTTGTAAGCTCCCGTCTCTTGTAATAGGAGTGTAAACTCCCAAGAGACGACTATTAAACTGCAAGGAGATTGTTTGAAATGCAGGCATTCTAGTAGCCTCAATAGGATGAGCATCGTCATTCGTCATATTCATGTGTAACCCTATTAAGTCTTTATAGGTTGAATGTTGGGAGTGATGAGCGAGTTGGCGTATGTCATCTGAGATTTCCACGTCAATCCAAGATGGTTACGCTTTTGCCCCAAGAGCCAAGAGAGTGAAGCGCCTACGGGTGGAGTCAGAGGACTTGGAGATCATGAGTGACTCTGGTGAAGGTGCCTCATCACAAGGTTTTGAGGGAGCTCTTTGAAATGATGCATCGGATACGGTACCCTCGGGAGGCGAACCAGAGATGGATGCCTCTAGGCCTGATTCCCCTTCCTACGCAGAAAGGGTCTCGAGAACGATGCATAGTGGTTTCATGCAACTAGAGGACGTTGAGGCCTGGAACCTTCTTCTTCATAGGAGAGTGTGTGAGGTGGAATAGAAGGATATTGCAGAGCAGGGAAGGAAACATGTAGTAGCATGTGAGCTTAGCCTTGAGGTTGTCGAGCCAGAGCTAGAGAGGTTGGTGCAAGGGGAGGTTTTCATGTCTTTTATGGGGTGAGTTCCCTCTTTCGATGAGCTTGGTAAGTTGTGGAGTTTGAATTTGGTCTTCTGTCTTCTGCTTTTGCTGTGAGGTACATGGGAAAAGGTTTCTTCCTCGTCCACTGCATTTCTCAAGCTTTCACCTCTTGTTTTTGCAAGAGCAGCGCTTCTCGTGTTCCCTTGGTCCTCGGATTTCAATATTGATAACTTTTTGTTCCACGACTACCCCGTGTGGGTGGAGTTCTTGGGTTTGCCACAGTGGATGGATGGAGGTGTTGGTTTTCTTGCTAATACCTTTGGGAAACTCCTGTTGGTACCGTCACGTCCGTCCCTTAGTGTCAGGAAGGCTTGGATCCTTTGGGACCAAGCTCAAGAGATCCCAACATTTATTGATGTTTTTGCCAAAGGAGCGGTGTATACCCAGGAGGTTAGATTCGGGCCGTTTCCTAACTCCCATTTCATCTGCCAAAAGTTCGGGCACTTTGCAAGAAATTGTCCAACGAAGGAGGGAACACCCAGCTAGCTAATGGAAGTGATCGGAGGGGCTCTATAGAGTATCATATACCTTTGTAAGACTAGAATAAGTCCAATTATACAAATTTAGATTTTTTATTTTTTATTTTCTATTTTTTCTCTCTCTACGGAGTATCATGGTGCTGTGAGTGTCGGTGAAGGAGTGGAATAAGTGAAGAAGGGTGCGCATGCAGCTCCTCTGCGAGAGTGGCAATTTGCCATGCACCCTTCTCTCCAAAGCCCCTACATCCAACGTTTGATGGCTTTTCCTCATTTGCGCAGATTTTTCAACGCTTCCTTTGCTCTCCCTCATGCATCCCGAGGGGGGGGGGGGGTGTGTGTGTGTGTGTGTGTGTGTGTGTGTGTCTCTCTCTCTCTCTCTCTCTCTCTCTCTCTCTCTCTCTCTCTCTCAGAGCGAGCGAGAGCACACATCCCTTGGCACCATAAATGATGCTGTGCGGACTGTACAGGCAACATTAACGGCTATACGGGCTTCAAAAACTGGCTGTGCGGAAGTGTTTACTGCAGTACGGACACTTCTAGCAGCTGTTTGGACCTGATTTCGTTTGCTGGCACACATCCCAAGGTTGCTCCTCTGCCCCAAAACTCCTGGCACGCAGTGTCAGGCTCGTTTTCCTTGCTGTTCAGTGATTTCTGCAGCTGACACGCATCCCGAGGTTGTTTCTGGAAGCTGCATGGACTGTTGGTGCACCTCCCGAGTCCCCTTGCCGATGTTCTAGCCTTTTTCTCCTGTTTTAGGCCTCTATACCTGTGAGCCTTGCTCTTCTTTCTGTTCTCAGCTTCCAGAATCTTTCTCTCTATTATTCTCACTCTTTTCCCTTGGCTGGAAGTCATTTCTACACCCCTGGGGCCTGGACATAGGATAGGTGCAGGAATAGAGGTTGGCCCTCTTCCGTGGCGGGTATGGATATTCTTACTTTCTTTTGGATTTCATTTGTCATTTTTAAATATTTTATTGCTTCTCTTTGCTTCCAGGCTCTCTCTCTCTAGGCCATACAAGTTGTAGCTCAATGAAAGGTTTACATGCAATGGGAAACAAACACGAGTAGAGAGAAAGATTAAGAACAATACTTTGAGCGTCACAAGGAAAGCTATCTTGTTGAAAAGCAAAATCCCCCGCATCCATTGCTAACAACTCCTTTGAAACCGTCTACACGAAACAAATCTCTAGAAACTGTCTACAACTAGCAATTTGTCACTCACTTTCAAATATCAAATGCACAATAACTAATAGGAGACTCTATCTTTGAAACAATGAAAGATAAGAACCTAATCATGCGAGGGCTCCAGTTTGGAAACTTTTTCACTATTGCCTATAAGCAGTTACCAGTCTGCATAGTGTCCTCTGCAACCCTGAGAACTTGTCTCTCTATCCACAACCGGTCAGCAAACTGCCAGTTGCAGTACACACTTATGCCAACCGGGTTGCTCAAAGAAAACCAGATGTTTGCAACCAGCCTAATCATGTGAACAGGCTCTAAGTAGCACAAGTCGCCTGCCATCACCAAAGTTGGCCTCGTTATGACAACATAGTGTAGTTTCAATCTCATGATAGGTTGAAACAACTTCATCATGCATAGCAGGGAGTAGCTACTATGGCATCCCAACTGAAGTCTTACACGTACTTGAGCATCCATTTATACAAAGTCTTCATTCTGAGTTTCTGTCGGCACTCCGGAGATGAAGGGCAGACTCAGCCATGACGAAGGCTACCACGAAAGGAGAAGGCTAATCAAACAGTTTTCCAAAGTCTGCATAGTGTCCTCTGCAACCCTGAGAACTTGTCTCTCTGTCCACAACCGGTCAGTAAACTGCCAGGTGCAGGTATGCATGCAACTGGGTTGCCCAAAGAAAATCAGAGGTTTGCAACCAGCCAGATCGTGTGACCAGGCTCTAAGTAGCGCAAGTCATCTGTCATCACCAAAGTTGGCCTCATTGTTTATAAAAGATCCCCTTGTTAGTTGTAGCGTTCCGACTATTCAAATTAACTTAACTTTTTTTCCACTAGTAATGGGCGTCATTTTAATGAAAGCCGAGCTGGTGGCACGACATAACACCCCCCTTAAGAAGCCTTGGTGATGTTAGCTAGATGTGCGAAGTATGACCAGTTAAGCTTGCCTTGAAATAATGTAGACAAGCAGACCAGAAGTTCATCGACCAGATGATGCATTGTACAGACTGAGAATCTCTCAGCTCTAATGATTTGTTCGTGGTTCATTATGGAACGAGGCAACATTAGCTTCTCATTCAAGAGCCTTTTCCAATATCACAACATACTGTCTGCTTTCTCTGGAGTGAGAATCTCAGATGAAATGAAAGGGGTCTTCTATGTAAAGAGGTCAGTTGAAATGAAGCTTCAAACACTTCCTTGCGTGATGCAAGGATTGTAAAAATCGCGACGTGAAAAACAAGAATACGACCGGCGAGATATCCAACTGGACGATGAAAACCCGAGTGCTATCAAACTTCAGTCCTCAAAGCTTACCTGTTGAAGTGACCAATTTCTCGCTCTGGAAGCGATTCACTGACGAAAATCTCTGCTGCACTGCTCGTAAAATTTCATCATCGTCCTCTTCCTCGTACATATGATGGGCCTCTTCCGTGGGTCTCGTTGAGGAAACTCCGAATCGTTTTTGAATGGAAAGAAGCAATACGTCGTCATCATCGAGGTCGTCGGCATCATCAGATACCTCGTCGCTAGAGTTGTCATCGTAAAGCCTACAAGCGTGACGTAAAGCGTCCAAGTCTTGTTGAAACCCCTCGACGAGAATGTCATCATCATCATCCGTATCACTACAGTTAGAAACTGACATCTCAAAACAAAGAGAATATGACCAACACCACGTAGACTAACGGGATAGATCGGCCGACTCGAGGAACCCTAAAGCGCAGAGAAAACTTAGGCGCCTTCTTGGCCACATTCTTTCTTTCTCGCTATAGAGGCCGCATGCTCTCCTAGCCACGTGGTCGCTTGGATGTCACGGGGAATGGTCCCGGCCGCGAGCGGCAGCACTGGACTGGAAAATGCCCGAAAATTTGGCTCGCTGCTCACCGCATTCCGTGCACTTTCCAGCCACTCTGGTTTATTCCCTCACATTAAGGGTTGGAGAGAGGGGCTCTACTGTTTGGAGAGGACTCTACTGTATTTATGGGTGGGTTGAAGTATAGAGTTCGATCCGATGACAATCGTGCATTAACTGTTGATTTAACGACTCACGGAAAGTGTCATTTGTAGACCATTGGATGTGAAGCTCGATCCAAGGCCCAGGGACAATTTGCCGCTCTGCCAAATCTAATGATACGCGTTGTGCAACATTTGTGAACCGTCAAATTGAAAGTACATCGAAGGGCCCTCAAGCTTGAGATTTAAATGCAAGGGTTGAAATATGCAGCGCCACGATAAACTAACAATCCTACAAATTGTGGGCGGTTGGGAGGAGCAGGTTCCGACTTAGAAAAGGCCGGGATCGAATGGCGGAGAATCGAGATTCATCCTCCACCAACCCCAAACCTTTATGAAAAGAGCTTACACTTGCCACGTAGCCTTTGTTGCACGGCTGGAGGCACTCCTGTTTTTGTTCATATGTATTAATTGAGATGGCGCATTGATGCACCCTTGGGTGCTTTGTTTGACACCTCCAATTTGCAAGTTGCTCATTTGATCACTCTTGCGCCACTATATTTGATAAGCAACTCCCACTAGACTTTTCTTAGCTCACCGAGAGAGCTCCGAACAAAGGGAGACAATGTACCTCCGGTCAACTTTTATGAGCCATTTCTAAGCGTGTGAACAAAATTACTTCCTCCAACTCTCCTACACGCCATGCACAAGCTACACTCTAGCCTGTGTGTGCACTGGCCCTTAGAGGCCTTCCCCATACACTGTTGCCAACGACGCCATCTCCACACTCTAGTAACCGCCCTCATGAGCTGACCTTCAAATTGTGTGGCTCTGGTTGGTTTTGCTGATGGCAGGTGCCTCCACATGTTGGTGCCGCAGAGGTGTGCATCTTCATGGCTCCCCCACCCTCCAGATTGTCATCGGTGGAGGGTATTGTAGATAGCGACGATGTTGTTGGTTCCCTTATAGGGACTATTCCACTGACTACCATACCCTCTTCAAAGACATTGTGGTGTGTCTATGGGGATGGCCTCTTAGACTCATGGATTACCCCTATCGGGCTCTTGGACTTTTATGGAGTCATGACCTACCACACTACCACCCTTGGACTCCTACACTACCAGGGCACTTGGACCCTTGAAATAGCACAAGCTCATGGACTACCACCCCTGAACTCTTAGACTCTTGTGTTATGCTTGAACTCTTAGAGCAAGGCCACATGCCCTCCAAATCTCTGCTGGAATCTGATCTCGTCAGCAGTACAAATCCATTGTGGGGACGAGCCTCTAATCTTAGCTCTATTCACATGTGCCCTTATAAAAACCGGATCCGCATTGGCGATCATAAGCTTCTTCGGCATCTTCTTCCTTACCTACATTGCTTCCTCCTTCCTATTCCATCTCCATCGCAAGTGCTTCCACAGCTTCAATCTCCCTCCATCCCCTACTCCCCCCCTTTCCCCCCCTTCCCTACCTATCATTTTTCTCTGTCTCATCTCCTCCTTCCTCCAAGCAGCTTGCTTTCACTGCACCCATATTGCTCTCCATATCTTGCAAACTCTCTAGTGCTTACATATCTTCACTCTGAGTTTCATCGCTCCTGCCCTTGAACATTTGGACTGCCATTCGCTAGATAGAATTGAAGCAATCGAAGCTACAATATGAACAGGTGAAAATTAGTCGGATGATAGAAAACAAGGTAGTGGAGAAACAGACTAGAAGGGTCCAAGCAAAAGGCAAAGGGAGTAGAGAAGGCACAACAAGAGAAACAGGAAAACCATGGAAGCGCAAGCAGAACTTCTTCAACCTGCTCACAATCGCATGTAGGAGATGATGCAATTGCACATCGTGTGATGTATAATTTCTTGGAATCCACCCAAAGGTCCCATCCAATGAGAATGGAGGTTGAATAGAGGGTGGTTTTGGGCACCTCTGTAGGACAACCAAACATCTGATTTGATCCATTTTTTAAGGTAAATGGCGAAGTCACATCCATTTCAACAAATGCATCATGCCAAACCTCCAAACATCCATTCAATATCCATTTGGTGGCTATGCTCTTAGACTACCATGGGCTCTTGGACCATGCCACGTGCCACCCTAAGACACTTGGACTATCACTATCCCTTGGATTACCGCTCTTGGACTTTTGGACTTTTATAAACTCATGAACTACCACAAGCTCTTGGACTGCCACACACATACACATATGCATATGTGTAATACAACACACACACACACACACACGTGTATACATGCACACAAAAACACACACACATGCACGTAGTGGCCATGGTAAGAGTTCGTAAGTTGGTCATGCAAACTATGTCTCCTTATGGTCCTGTATTTGGGCACCTCTAGATTAAAACTCAAAGAATACCATGACTTAACAAATGTATTGCTATAGCCTCTGATTTTCGAGAAACTCAAAGAATACAATTAATTGTGATATATCTATTGCATTGAAACTTAAAACATGAGATAAACTTATGCATCATTTTTACACAGTGGAAGCTATAAAGAGGAATAGGAAGTGTGCAAAGCCAACATGCATGAAGTATAAAGATGTATCCAAAGAGGTAAGCAAGGAAAATGTTGAGCTTTTATGCGCAAATGAGGATATGTGTCATCACGCCAAAACAAATTTTACATTAATGAATGGACGGTCGCTGCAACACAATGATGTATTGCAATGATCTTCCTATATCATTTTCGCTTGGTGGGATGGTGGCGAGTGAGTCGGCATAGTTCACTAATAGGGTTGTAGTATAATGAAGTTGGTGTAACTTTACACAAAGCAGGGATTCTCCAAATGGATGGATAAAAAATGACTCATCCTTGAACTATCAATATGTTTTTTCACTTTTGCACTTGACAAGTTTATGGTAGTCATATTATAATGGTTTCATGCTAAAAGGCCTTGGAACTTTAATTAAGTTTGCAAAGACATGGAAGGCTATATGGATTAAAACTTGGGGTATTTTAAACATTTCAAAGCCAATACTCAAAAAACGTTATCTAATAAAGGGATGTAATTCTGGAAATAATTGTCATAGAATTTTTGAAAATTTTAATAAGAATGGAAGAAGTTATGCCGATCTTCGGGTTATCCTACCAAAGTAAGAAGGATACCTTTTATTGAACAAGGCTAAATGGTTTGGTGAGTGAAATAACATGGTTACAATTATTGATGAGTTTCATGAGTAAAGGAGTGGATGAAGTAGTTGTGATAGCATTTTGGTAGGAAACACACACACTTGCAAGTCCATTGTAAGATGAAACATATCTTATTATTTGCTTGGCTGACCAGGCCTCTACATGGCATGAAAACTTAAAATCTTTTGGCTATGAAGGCCCCTTGCTTACCCCTTTGTTGGGTTTTCAAGCAATCATGACCATGTTCATTGGAAGCATCCATGGATCCATCATTGCCTTGGATTCACAAGAGATTCAAGAGCACTTAGATTCAAATAGGTTGATGATAATGCAACTGTCTTTTAATCATTGGTGCAAAATCTTGATTTTGGGTAAGGGAACATTTGAGGAGACGGTAAAGATCCTTCAATAATTAGCATAGTCTTCGGACTAGCTAATGGAAGAGGGAATTTCACACTCATGGAGTTTGCTGAGGAATCTCTTGCTATTATAAAAAACCTCTACTTGTGCTATAATTTGTCAAAATCTATAGGCCCAATATCACCTAATAACCTAGGTTTAAAATTCTTTGTTTTTCCTCACAGATCATCATCTACAATACATAGCACAACTTTTGTAATTTGGAGGTCCTGTCGGAGAAAACATATAAGAGGATCTTTTCTAGCATTTCAATGACTTCTATTATTGCACTAAAGAAGAATTCTTTGCAAACACATACCACCCCATCTTTCCCCCCCAAGGATCTTGAAGGTAGAATTGTTAGCCTTGACAATAAACTTTATGATATGAATTTATTAGCCCTTGTCGTAGTAGCTAATACTAGGATTTTCCTAATAGACTCGGTGGATTCAACAAAATTAATTAAATCAAAAGCCAAGAAAGTTGCTTGGAACTTTAATATCAATATAGTCTATAACTTTGCATTATCAAAAGTTCTCCCTATGTCTGCCTTTGCTACTGGGAGATGTGGATCCCTCATTGGGGTGTTTGGGAGATGCAAGAGTAGGATCTTAGAAAATGAGAATAGAAAACCCTACTACATAGATGATCGTTTTCAATGTGGGGAGACCCTACTTAAAATGTGGATGCCTTGAGGAGAAATTGAATTACAAAGCCAAACGTTATGGTTTGGTCATGTGATTTGGTTCATGGCTAGCAATTTGCAGCCTTTCTTTGCAAGGATGCCATTAAAAGCAACTTTTAATTCTTTCTCCCTATTCATGAAAACTAGTGATGCCATTCATCCCAGCAAAGCCTCCTTGATATTAATGTATATGAGCAAAACTGCACTTACTACTACTGTGAAGGACTTGGAGAAGAACCCCAATTTACCACTATTACCCTAGGTATATGTAGGGGTAAGATCATATGGAGGGCTAAATGTTAACTATATCAAACACAACCTCACTCAAGGGGGTGCTTCTTAGCTCGATAAAATACTTTTCATAGAAGAAATGTGCCTCACATAGTAGTGATCCATGGATCAAGTAGGAGAATGATTGGCAAACTTCTTTTGAAAGTTATGTACACTTGGACAGCATGGAATCCCAAGCACAGACTTCAAACATTTTAAGAGGTGGGAAAAGCATATCATTCACACATAGCTAATAACAATCTATGAGTCAAATACTATAATATGATGACAAGGACTAATATTACGTAGTTATGCAGCATTAACCAGAGAGAGGTTGTTTTACTATCCCATGGTAGATTGTTGTTGATCTATAACAAAATGAAAAATTTTATCAGTTATATCCGTGTTTTCCTTGATAACCCTCTGTTGGAGTCAATAAAAAATTATTGGATTTTTTAATGAAAGAATTGTCTATTTGATATGTTGGATTCCCTTAGCAACTTAGTTTAGGATGAACCTTTGTTGATAATTTAGTTGCAAGGTTTTATAAACCTTGATTGACTTTAAGAGAAGGTAAGGGAAACTT
This sequence comes from Dipteris shenzhenensis, assembly GCF_047967505.1. Lineage (NCBI taxonomy): Eukaryota > Viridiplantae > Streptophyta > Polypodiopsida > Gleicheniales > Dipteridaceae > Dipteris > Dipteris shenzhenensis. Next base: position 52,590,948 of record NC_141617.1, read on the forward strand.
TCGATATTGCCATAATGTGAGACTTCAAAAGTTTATTAAGAATGATTTAAGCCATGTGATTTAAATAAATCGATGATATTCTCACAAATTACCCAATAAGAAATACCGTGACATGTGGGTAGGAATAACTTAAGAGAAAGAACATGCATAAACCAAAGGATGAATGAACAGTTAATTACCGTTGTACATAGCCAATTTGAGATGGAGTCCCAAAGGTCTCGACACTTGGCTAGAGTTCTTTATATGATTTCTTGTTTCTACTCTCTTCTTGTTGCTTTCTCTTTCTTGGAACTTTCACATGTTATGTTTGGTGTAGACATCGAGTGGCGAGCTATCTTTAATGGAGCACATGCAACATGATAGTAATCATATGTAGGAAGAAGAACCACTAGATTTTGGGTTTTTAGATTACACCAAAGATTTTGGCACCCTTGCTCTTTGAGTTAGTACAATTAGTATCAATGTCACACCACTGGTCATGGTCTACTTCTATGTCATCAAGCATTCAGCCTAAACATGATCGAAAAGTTTGACCAAAAGTTTTTATTGGTCCACCAGAAGAAGAAAGGTACATGTTGCTTGACCATTTGACAACCTTGTTGAATATTACAAATGGTCATATCAACAACGAGTGAAAGAGATTAAACCAACATTCTAGAGGTTGGCGGTCACTTGATATCATCAGTTGGATATGTAAAAAAATCTAGCTTGAGATCATTTATGACTGGCTCTTTCTTATGGTTTTGGTAATTCAAATACAATCAAGGATCCCTTACAAGAAGTTGCTACCAGAGAAGGTGTCTTAATTCAGTGCTAGACTCACACATCTCCTAATATGGTAGATGCCATCATGTCTCAACTTGGTGCCAAACTCACACATCTCCTAACATGGTATATGCAACTAAATGCCCAAGCACATTATACATCAATAGAATTAGAATGCCTTGCCATCATTTGGGCAGTTCAAAAACTCCATCCTTATGTCAAATTTCATCTCCAAACTGATCTATCGCTTTAGTCAACCTATTGACCAAAAAAGAAGTTCATGTGTGGTTAGCTCAACGGGTCCTCCTATTGCAAGATTATGACTTTGTCATTACATATTGGCCTAGTAAGTTTAATTAGCTGGCAGATGCTTTGTCTCACATATATTATCAATCAGTACAAGTTGTTCATAGGTAACTCCGCTTCTAGTCTCAAACCATAGTCCATCCATGCCGTCTATAGATGACTTTAAGAAATTATCGTCACAAGATCTAAATATCTTGACTCTAGATTACCCAACAACATTCACATAAGCTACCTTCACATATGAAAATCTATGTTTAGTATAATTCCTTAAACCTACCTTCCGATCCAGGCTCTACATCCTTCAATGAATCCAACATTTTGTATTTCAAGTCTTTTCATGATGATGTTTTGGTTTTGCTAAAGCATTAGAAAAGGTACATTAGAAGTTCTTTTGGCCAAAGCAAGAATTTTTAGTTCACATGTATCTACAGTTGCGTCCAACTTGCCAACTCTTCAAGTCACCTATGTGCTATCATGTTCTCACAACACAAAGGATGGAGGACTCATCAAATAGCCCACTATACTGCCTCCATGTGGGAAAGAAGTGAGCCCTCTAGATATCATCCATCTTTGAAGACCAGTTTATATGATTAGGTCTGAGTGCCTCACTATACCAAGCTCTTCTAGGTCCATCTTTGGTACCTATTAGGGAGTCCAAACCAAAGTTGAGTAAGCCTACCTATCTACTCCGCATATGCGAATTGAAGTCACCTAGAAGGACAATCTCCCCATGCTAGAGAGCTCCATGATATCGTCATATATGGGTTGTGACCCTCTGTGGTGACCTCGTGTGCATAGTTTAATGTATCCAAGCGAAAGTAGCACACTACAATGAAAAAGGCCATCAAATGACTGCACTCATATTCACATGTGTCATGCATGCTCCCCCTTCAACACCACAGAGATGAGTGGTCTCAAATGTGATCTAAAAAGAACTCCTACGCCCCTAGAACCTCATATCCCACTCTCTCTCCTCATCCCACACACACACATGCATGTGCATGCACACACACATGCACATGCGCATGCACACACACACATTTATGTATATATATATATATATATACAAATATAAATAAATAAATAAAGATACACACTCACATGCATGCATATGCATGAGGATGCCCATTTCTTGAGAAAAATTTGCTAAGGAAAAACATTTTCAAGCAATTTAGGCCATTTTGTGGATGATAGTAGTTAATATATTTCTTAAAATTCAGCTTAGTAGTTGAATGGAAATTTTCAAATTCAATAATCCAAATGTTATATCTATCCTTGAATTATGCTTAACAATAAATTTTTTTGGCATTGTTTCTCTATTGCTGCTGCAAACATTGCAAATGTATTTTTCTCTTTTTTTTGATATTGTACCATACCTTTCCTCCCCCATCAAGATACTCCTTTGTATCTTGACTAGGTTTTCCAATTTTCCTATCTTGTGGCCTTTTTCTAGTTCTCTTTTAAGCCATGACAATATGCATCATACCATACAATACATTATAGATGTGTCATACCATACCATAAAATATTTTTAGAAAAGGGAACTAAGGATACAGATTGGGTTGCTTGTGTTTGTTTTCACTTTCATTTACTAACCCCACCCTTCATTAGCTAACTCTAACTCTCCCTCCTCTTTTTATTTTTTCTTCTTATTCTTCTTTTTAATGCTCAACCCTATTACCCACTTAACCATTTGAGCCTTCCAATGTATTATCAATTTTAATTTAGAGGACATAAATGTCTTTAGCCACAGTCCTCATTTTAGGAGTTCATATGGTGTATTATTAGACTCCTCTCAATTTGATGACTCAGATAAAGACCCCAATGAAATATAATCCATAAAGTGGATTTTAAAAGGACTTCAAAGTAGAAAAGCAAGGAAAAATGTCATGCAAAACTTGTGACTTACAAGCATGGCAGGTCAAAGACATGGTCTAATGAGAATCCAATAAAAGTTTCACTCAAATCAAATATGGGACTTAAGGAGGAGAACAAGAATACATTGTACTTACTCTACTAACCCTAACACCACTAGGATCTTACATCAATTCTTACTAACATCTTCTCCCTACTAGCACACACCTTAGGATTTTCTCTTTCTTCCTCTATCTTTGAAAGGTCACAAGTACTCATCTATAATCCATCCACCCAATGTCTAACCATTGCAATAAATCAAGCCATGCCATGCCAATTACAGTGGAATCCAATGCTACTAGATGCAATATCCATCTTTCCAGCAACAATTATGCATATGAAGCACTGTAAATGGCAAAAATTCACACGGATACTCACCAAGAAAGATCTTCACTGACAATGAACCAACAACCATGATTTTTGCACGATCCAAAGGACTAGATTGAGACCAAGATGGGAGGCATGTTAACTGCTTGGTTAACAATATGCCACCACTAGTTAGTGATGTCATTTGATGGATAGTGGAGCTAGGATGGCAAGTCCATAGAGCTAGGATTGTGCCTTGGATCCAAATAGGCCCAAGATGGTTGTAAAAGAATGAGGAAAGAGCGTGGTATAAAGGGAATAGGGTTGGCTCTCCCTTTAAAAGGTGACATGTGACATGTATAAAAGGCCAAGTGGTTGACTTTGGTCCTCATTGTTGGATGCACAAGTTTGGAATACAAGCTCCCTCTTCTCTTCCAAGAGTGTTTTGGGTGTTCTCTTGTTTCCTTTGTAGTACCTTTGTGTTTGATACTCCATCCCCATTCATTCTCCCATCTCCCCTTTCCTTCTTTCTCTCATGGAATCACATTGCAACAATTCGGGAGCGGCTTGAGTGACACTTGCAGATGGCTCATGCTTTACATTGCTCTCACAAGAAGTAGCTTGGAGTGGAGGGTTAATTTCCTTCATGATCCCCTTGACACATGAGTCATCATCGAGACTACACACCCATGAGAGAAGAAAATACCTATTCATTATTATTGGGTAGACCTCAGTTGAAAAGTGCCAAGGTGTTCCATGACTAGGGAACCAAAGAAAACACAAATTCCAACCAATTCAAGTAAGGTGCCTAAAAGTTGTAGACCTCAAGATCTTGAAGTCTGAGACCTGTTTCCACAACATATTGAAACTCATCTTATGGAGCATCAAATTGTACCAATGGGAGAGCTCGACATCTTCTAGGTAGCTACTGACCTAAAACAAAAAATTGAGGAAGATAAATTTTTCCACAACAACACCTATATCCTAGTAATTTCACTAAGGATGTTATTGGTGAGAGGAAAATTTCTAAATGCCAACTCACAATCACTCAGTTAGGTTCTGAATAGCTACTACTAGTACCAACTCGAGAATTGAATTTAGGATCAAATCAGGAACCCAAAATCATCACCTTAAGTGCTTATGTGATTGTTGATTATTTGCAAGACGTTAAGGATTTATTCATGTAGTATGAAGATGTCTTTACTTGGAGTTATATAGAGATCCCAAATTAGGAACCCAAAACCATGGCCATTAGTGTTTATGTGGTTGATAATTATTTGGAGGAAGTCAAGGGTTTATTTGTGCAGTATAAATATGTCTTTACTTGGAGTAATATATTTGAAGGGAGTGCCTGCAAAAATTCACCAACATAGAACTTCCTTGGTACTCGATGCTAAACATACTAGGTAGCAAAGGAACAGAATGAACCCAAACTATGCCAAACAAGTCAAAACTGATCTAGATAAGCTTTTCCAAGTAGGTTTCATCTACTCCATTAACAGAATTGATTGGATATTTCCTATTGTTTTAGTTCCTAAGAAAAATGGGAAACTCCAAGTTTGTGTGGATTATAGGAAGCTAAATGCTCAACCTATACAAGATCCTTTTTTTATCCCATTCAGCGATAGCATACTTAACCAACTTGTAGGATATGAGATGTACTTATTTATGGATGGCTGTAGTGGCTACATCTAGATTTCTATTGTGCCAAAAGATCAAAGTAAGATTACTTTTATTACTGATGGGGTGTGTGCACAACTAAAGTCATGCCTTTTGGACTCATGAATGCTCCATCTACTTTTCCTAGATTTATGGTTGAAACCTTGAAAACTTATATAATTTAGCTCATTGATACTTATTTGGATGAGTTTTGTGGTGTTAAATTGCACCATACCTTAAGGGCATTAGGGGCAAACCCTAACCTTAACCCTAAGGAGTTATCATGTGCATACTCATGATTATGTTCAATACAACATAGTGTACCAGTAGCCATATTGTGTGCACTCCCTCCCCCCCCTCTCTCTCTCTCTCTTAAAAGGTAATTATTCTAGCCTGAAGGAGAGCTTGGAGAGATTAAAAGTGCACCTAGGGGTTGTTAAAGGATTTGAAGAATTAGGGATGCATCATGGGCATCTTCCCTCTAACCCTAAAGTGGATGGATGTCTCAATGGCATGTTGACTTTGGATTTTCAAGATTAGATTGCACATGGGATTCCTATGGAGTCTAACAATGTCACAAGCCTATACATGCTACGTTTTTGGCACATCTACCACCCAATATGTTACTTTAGCACTATAGTAGTAGGTAGAGATGAGTCTCAAATTCTTCTTTTTTATTAGTAAATGTCACATTAAAGTTTTCTCTCATTTATCTCCTTTTTCATTAGTAAATATCACATTACTAATCTATAATGAAATGTAGGAGATCATAGAAAGCAACAAACTATAGACATTAGTAAGGAACATCCATCGTGCATGGATGCCACTGTTGGTGGTTGCCAAAGGTCAACCATGACCATGGATAATGACTATATAGGCATTGTAAGGGCAAAAATGTATGAGCTCACTTCAATAGTTGACCAAGGTGTTGCAATTGACTTAGGTGAAAATGACAAGCCCATTGGGTTCTCTTCTACTACCCCTTACACAAAAAAATCTTGTTGAGATGACAAAAATAATTCCTCTAAGGAATTAAGAAAGGGGAGTCCAAGAGCTGAGTCACATTAGGAGGATGGTGGTAATGATGAATGCATGTTGTTTTTACAACTATCTATAGGTATATAACAAGAAAGACCCATTATTTAAAGGTGATGATGAATGTGTGCTATTGTCAAATTTATTTAAAGTTATATGATCACAAGCAAGATCCATTGTTTCTAGTCAAATTAATTTCAGCAATCCTTCCATGTTGTACTATACGAAGCATTTTTTAGGTCAATATTATTTGCATTCCATTCACTACCATTGCAAATAATGACAAGCCATTGCTTGGAAAAGTTATAATCTATAGCCATCTAGGGATTGTGTAATCTTGTTTATGTTTTGTATGAATTACACTCCCATTAATGAGACCTAGAGTCTTTACATTCTAGTGGCTCGTCCATTATTCTAGATTCTTTGCAGTCTATTCACTCTACATTCTAACTAGTTTTACCTGGACCTTTTTGGTTTCTATTACATTTGCTTTTGCTCAAACAATGAGCTCTTTTCTACATAATTGCCATCTAGGGACTGCGTAATCTTGTTTATGTTTTGTATGAATTACACTCCCATTAATGAGACCTAGAGTCTTAACATTCTAGTGGCTTGTCTATTATTCTAGAGTCTTTGCATTTTATTCACTATACATTCTAACTAATTTTACCTGAACCTTTTTTATTTCTATTACATTTGCTTTTGCTCAAACAATGAACTCTTTTCTACATAATTGCTATCATAGTACTAGAGTCTTTTACAGTCTTTGCATTCCATTCCAAAGTCTTCCTTAAGTCTATTCTACATAATTGTTAAGATAGTACCTATTATACAGTGGTTCCATGATGAAACTTTGTACACACATTACTATGGGGTGCCCCAACATGTTTTCCTTGTTCCTAATGTAGTAAATTTCATTTGAATGCTACCAATATTTTTGTCAGTGTTTTGCTACATGCCTTAGCCTTTGCAATTGCCTTTTTTATTCTCCCTTGTTTAATGATCACACTGCATGTAAATTTTGTTTGTTTAGATTGGGAATTTAGCGAGGCTTGGAACTAGAAGAATATCAAATTTTCTATATAATTGCTATTATAGTACAAAGTCATTTGCTGTCTTTCAAACCATTCTAGAGTATTTTCTTGAACACTTTTCTACATAATTGTTAACATACTACCTCCTATTAAGACTATTGCCATGTTGAAACTTTGCACATACATTAATGCTACAACGTGCTTTCCCTTGTTCCCAAATGCTACAAACTCCATTCCAAATGCTTCCTCAATGTTTTAATAGCATGGTGCTACATACCCAAGCCTTTGCACTTGCATTTTTTGTCTTTTTTGGATCACACTATAAATAGATGTTAATTGTTTTGATGGGAATTTTATGAGACTAGGCAACAAAGATTAAACCAAAAGGAGATATCTATTTCTTTTCTCCTACATGCATGAACATAGAAGAAAGACGACCTTTTATATCTTAAAGACAACCTCTTTTCTCCTACATTCATGAATCATAGAAGAAAGACAACCTTCTATATCTCAAAGGGGACCATTTACTAAATGTCTATTCACACAATGCACAGAGAGTGTGTTAGGAAGATGCTTATATCCCATTTCTATGGTAATTGCACATCTTCAACCTTGAATTACCTAAAGATTTTCGATTTGATAGAGTCAATGAACTTACCTCTCAATGAGGAAACCACATAACCTACACATCGACCCTTAGCTACTCTTGTGTGAGAGCTCACTTGACAATTGACTCTATTCCATTATGTTCTCTCCTTTCCCATGGCTTGAAGAAAAGAAATTCCATGTCATGTGTATAGTTTTCATCCAATAGAATCTAGCCATAAACTAAAATTGTTGCTTAGACTCAAATTGCAATGCAGCCCTACCCAATGATGACTATGTTGGTCTTTCGACCATGCATCTTTGCAAAAGGAAGACATGTTGTACAAGTAATGTATCATGGATCTTGTCATCTATTACATAGTAGTGAGTACTCTTTTCAACTTTTCCTAAAGAAGAGGGATAGTAGCCAATATGAACATAAATAATGACTTGATTGGAGAACCAATGGATAGATTGAATCTTCTTCTACTCCTTGAAAGAATAGTTTCTAGAAAAATCTATGAATGAAACAACGACATCATTAGGAAAGCGAGAGACACACAATTTGAACTATTAACCTACCAACTATAAAGGAAGTTGTGTCAAATAAAGAAGGCAAGATGTTGTTTGGACATATTGAGTAAATCCCTACAAGCCATCTTCAATTGCACGAGGCATTTTCTTTTCTTATTCTTCCCTCCCTCATTGATAGTTCTTTCTACGTCATGGAACACCTTAATAGCCATGACACGTTATTGTTCACCACCTCCTTCTAGACAAAACACCCATTTTTGCACACCACATTCTAGACATGAAATTTTTTTATGCATGCATCCATATGCCTTTATTCAAAATAAAGGCTCCCATTTATTTGTCACAATCTTGTCACATGCTAGGGTGAGGTGCAAGTGCTTGCCACTTCATTGGTGAAACATATTGAGCAAGTACATCTACATGAAGGAAGATGAAACCTTTATTGTGGATGGTGTAGATCGTTGATCCAATCCTTTAAGAAAATCATTTGCACATGTGCATTGCAACAACATGTGTAACCATCCTTCATCCTCTATACAAATTATTGTTCCAAGCATTCAAAACTTCTTCAAAATATTTTGACATTTGGATGCACCTCTTTGAATCTATGGCACAATTGCACCTACCACATTAATGGAGTGGTCATCTACAATTTTACAAGCCAAGTGCATTAATATTGTTATAAACACCGAATAGCACCAAATAGGAATCATGTTAAATCTAAAAGGACCACTTTGAAGATTTTGAAAGCATTTACAGCTTTTAGAAGGACTCTAAACCTATTTGACTCTCTATATGCAAAACCTTGTTTGTAATCCACTTTTCATGTTAATCTCATCGCATAGGATGTCATGTTGGCTGCATCTAATACATCAAGTTTAATATAAAAAGCTAATTATAAATTATTTACATCTTCATGGTGGTGAGTAGCACTTCACAGGTGTGATATAAACCATTCTACAATTAATATTAAATTTCATCCCCTTAAGAGGATGTGCTAGCTCGTTCTCTAGCCTGTTGTCAAGCTATGTCGAAGAATCATTGAAAAAGATTAGAAACCTCATTACAATGCTCGTTTTTAATAATCCCATGATTAAAAAATCCACCCAAAGTCTCTCTCTCTCTCTCTCTCTCACACACACACACACACACATGCATGCACACATGCACTCATGCACACATGCACACACACACATACATACACACACACATGTCTCTCTTTCTCTCTCTATCATTCATATGTCTCTCTTTTTGCTCTCTTTTTGTCCTTTCTACTTCTCTAAGTTCCCTTTTTTCCTAGTTCCTTATTTGTCCCTAATTTCCCATTTCCCTAATCTCCCTAAATGTTTTTTCAAAATTCCCTATTTTTCCTTTTGTTTAATTTCATTAGTTTCCTAATTTTTCCTTTCTCCTATATTCCCCTAATCTCCCCCCCTCCTTTTTCCCTTCTCTATTTTTGCCTAATCTTTTCTTGTTAATCCTTTAATTTATGATTTTCCTTTTTTACTCTGTCTCATTAATTTTACCCTACTCCAATAAAAACACCCCCCCTTCTTTTATTCTCTTCCAAATTTAACTACTTCAAAAAATTCCCTACTTTACCTTACCTGCACTCCTTGCCTATTCCCTATTTTCCCTAAACACCCCCCCCCTTTTTCCTTAAATTAAAGATCCCTTTTAAACACTAATACCTCTAGTACCCCTTTCTTACTTTACCTCGCTGCACGGCCCTATTAAAAGTCCTCGTTTCATGCTCCTCGTAGCCCGAGCTCTACGCCTCCATCGCTTCCCCTTGACCTCTCACTTCCCTCGACTCCCCGACTATCCTATCCTCCCCTATAAAATTGTACCCATCCCATCTCTCACAGCTCACTAAATCATTGCCTCTCCCCTACCTATGCCCGCTAAAGCTCTACCCCATATGCCCGCTAAAGCTATGGCCCGCTGCCTTGCACTGGTGCTAATTACTCCCTCACATACCTGCTCCGTCGTCTCTACTTTGCTAGGCTTTGACTCTTCACTAACCATACTCGCAGTTGCCTCTAGCTATCCATGTGCTCTAAAAGCCTCGACCCTCTCTACTCCTTGCTGTCCTTGCCCGCGATTGTTTCATCTTGACGGTGACCATCTATACATGCACGAGCAGATCTCTCCATCACCACGAGCTCTCAATGGACTCATAGGTCCCCTAAAAGAACTTCTTCTCGTGTTATTTTCATCCATTTATTTCCCCCTTTCTCTAAACTCCCTTCTAAATATATTCCTTATACCTAACCCCCCCCCTCCCTTTTTCTCTAAATTTCCTTTCTAAATATCTCTTAAACAAACCAAACCCCTCTTACCTGTTTACTTTTCCCTTACTTTACCCTTCCTCCCTTAGTAATTAAATAAACCCCTTCTTCCCCCCCCCTCCCCCACTTTCCCCCCCCTCTTTTTTATGCCCTTCTTTAAGATACGGTAGTATTTCCTTTTTTCCTCCCATGTTATCCCCCTTCTTTACTTATTCTTCTCTCTTTTTTAGGTTTACCCCTTAACTTTCCTTTGTTTCTTATTTATTCATGTAAAACCCCTTTTTGTTTTCTTTATTTATCTATACACTCCCTTTTCCCTCTTATTAATTCCCCCTCCTCACTAAGCTAATCCCCCCCCCTCCCCTTTCTTTATTAATTTTTCTCTCCTCTCAAAACAAAATTTTTTCTCTTTTTATTGATTTTATGTTATGAACCTTCAAAAAACCTTTTTAAAAAAAGATTAAGGAAAAGGTGAATCTCCTTTTACTCTATCTCTTCACACTTTATGCATGTAAAATCTAATTTGTCCTCTCAAAAATGTTTTAGTTGTATTTTGCTAAAACTCCTTTCATTATGACTTTTACCTTCTTCTTCCCCCTTTAAAGTATAAATTCAAAATTTAGCTTTTTAAGTCTATTGTGTGAGCATTTATTTTTATTGTGATCCCAGTAACAAGGGAGGGGTGTCTATGACACCTGTCTTCCCAACCAAGTTAAATCATGATTCTTATCATTTTTCTGGTTGGACGGTGGCAGGTAGGCAGACTCCCCTCTTCAATAAAAGTGATGCTGCTAATGACTTTTCAAAGCTTTACTGCTCGCTTTATCTCTTTTGAAAAGATTGTTCATCCTTTAAATGATGTAACTTGCTCCTTTATGGATATTTATTGCAAAGTATTTCTATTAAAACATTTCTCTCTTTTCACTCCAAATTTTTCTACTTTTCACTATGAAAGGGATGTTGTTAATGTCTACTACACCCACACACTTTCCCCTGCAACTTTGGACGGTTGCACATAGTTCCTTTAATTCATCAAGGCCGCTTTTTTGGATTTTTGACTCCTTTATTTAAGTTGTTTTTTCTCTTCTCTCCTCCTTTACAGAAACATTCCTGGGATGTTTCGCTCTAGGCAAAGACTCTGAACAACCCACTTTCTACTCCCTCTATAGCTTCTCAGGCAATTCTCTCATGCTTTTAAGTATTTGAGCTCTTTTCATTCATCAGGACTCATGATCTTAATGCTTTGGCAAAAAACTCCCCTCTACTCATCAAAACCCATTCCTTCAATGATTGGGTTAAACTTTTGAAATTCTCGCACTCTGAAACTGATGGTGCTTTAGCAAGAATTCAAAGAGTTGCTGATAATCTTTCTGCAATCGATCTCGGTGATACCACTGCTCTTAATGAATATCACTCCATCATCCTCGGCCTTGCCAATGACAGACTCATCCTCAATGGGGCCTTCCCACTCCACATCCCTACCGCGGGCCTTGCTCCTCCCAATAGCACCTTTCATTCCTCCATCAACCTTGACCTCCTCTTCCCTGAGGACAAAGCTTCTTTTGAGACCCTCTCCCAGTCTCACTCCTAGCCTCCTCAACCCCTTGAAGGAAAGGAACTAAAGAATTTTGCCTCCCTTGTTCCTTTACTCCCCTCTAGACACATCGAAATGAAGGCCCCTTCCTTGACCACAAAATATGGTGCCTTGACAATCTTAGCTTCCTTGCCCCTTTCAGCATCTAGTCTCTTGCTTCCTTTGTAACCTCTCTTCCAAAGAGGTTGAACAATGCAAAAATGATGCCTACCATGGTCGTCAGCATTTGAATTCTAATTACTTCCTCAACATTCCCTTCTTTCTTAAAACCATTGATCATTCCAAGTGTGGTGTCAGTAAGGAGATCTTTTTCCACTCCGAAGGCTCCGACTGACAAGACTCTAGATTCTCAAACAAAGATGACGATTACTATGTCAAAAATTGTTGGAATGTGTTTCTTCCTTATTAAATGTACATGCCTTATCAAGAAGACCAATCTCTCCTATAAATCCTCCATTTTGTGGCTTGATCATGTTTTATAATACATGCTTAATCACTTAGACATCTTCTTTCCTCTCGGTTCCCTTCAAGCTAAGTTCTTCGCCTTTCTCAATTGGACTTCTCAGTTACCAAAAGAAGTCATTTTTTCCCTTATCATTTTTTATCATTTTCGAGCCATACTTATTGAAACTATCAAATCCCTTGCATCCTCAGTTGACTTTACCTTCCCGAACCTTCCCTTGTGCTCAACATTCTCTCCCTTCCCTCTTCTTCAAAAATAAGCTCTCACTCAAATGCAGACACAGTTCCTCTCCCAAGTATTTACCCAAATTTCAAAAATCGTCCCCTCTTGTTCCTGAGATTAATCTCTTACAAGCCTCCTTGGTTAAAACTCCCTGCCGACGACCTCCTCCACTGCTTCAATTCCCAAAGGCAAAGATCTTGATGATGATGATCTACACTACTCCATCTATTGGGATAAGCACTGATCTACTTCGCCTCTTTGATTTTGTAGATCACTCCTTCTGGTTCACCCTAGGTATGCACTACTACTCTTCTCAACAATGGTTTACTGCATTTACAATTGTCTCTTGTTCAAAAGAATCTGAAATATCTTCATGTTCTGTACTCTAATAAAATTCCAACTAAAATCCCTCCCAAGTCCCTTTATAGAGATACTCTACTTTTACATTTCAATTCCCTTTCAGACACTATTCAAACCTTTGACACTTTTGCTTTTAGTTGGAAATATACACCTCCCCTTAGATCCCTTCTCTACAAACCTAAACTTACTTTCTTAGCAGAAAACTTCACCTCGTCTTGTCTTTGCGCTTTTCTCAAAAGATTTGAACCCTTTCTCAAATCCTTTAATAACAAACTTCACATTTGTACCTCTGACCCTAGCTTCTTTCATCATCCCTTTCTTTGCTCCCACATTCGTTATGGCCTCAATCACATTCCTATCACACCCTTAGATCCACATCTCGCTCTTCAAGCACTCATCCAAACCTTCCACGACGTTTGTTTCTCCCTAAACTTAGACCCTACTCCCCTTTTAAAAAACCTCTCCTTTCTTTTTTGGAAAGATTTCCGTACCTTCTTTCCCCTCCTTAAAATCCAAAAGTCTTGTCTTGAAGATAAAACTCTTCTCAATGAAGTTAACTGGCTTCTTGGCCATGTTTTCATCACTAGTCTAGATAAAGCCTCACAAACCCCCATCATTCTTTGCAAATTTTCAGTACACACCTCGACCCTTGAAAGATTAAACTCCCCTGAATTCCCACCCTCATCCAACCCCCCTTCCACTACTCTTTCATCCCTTGCTACTACCCTTGATTCCCTTAATCTTCCTTTTACTTTCAACTCTTTATCCTATCTCATGTGTACCTATAAGGCACACAAACATAGCTTTTGATGGCTTATTAATGCCCATAACTACATCTTCTCCTCACTTACTGATGTCTTAGCCTTTGGGCTCAAAGAGTTAAAAAACGTCATCCCCCTAGAGGGAGAAAAACGACATTCCACTTATAAAAACTTTCTCAATGTTTCCACAAACATGCTTTGGGGCATCGATTCTAACTTACAATTCCTCATTAATTTACCCCTTGAGATTCATTCCTTATATTTTGCTGACATAGCAAATTGCTACGAAGCCATTCCCCACTTTGGCCCCTTTAGCCTTATGGAATCCCTCACCTTCTTTTGTGAACTTGCTTCTAAAGCAAGCTACAAAGGCTTCTATCTCAATTTTGGTAGTTTCCACCTTACAAAGAGGGTTAACATAAATTTTTTTTTTAGCTTTGATACATTTCTAAGCTATAAACACCTTCTTCTTGATCTTGTGTGATTTAGGCTGGCTCTCTTTGTTGTTGGACCCAATCTAAAGGCATCCCCATGGGTTTCTCTTGTTTACCTCTTTGGTCTGCCACATGTATCTCACTTCTTTCAAATTCAAGTTCATAAAAAAGTTAACACGGCTTGGCCTTTCCCACTTTCTCTCTCTCTTTCTCCTTACCTTTAGGTACATTGACCACATCCTCTTCATCAATAATCCTTTCATCACTCATTTCCTTGACCGTCCAGACCTCTCAATGAAGATGACCCCCTACCATCTACCCTCTTCACATCATCTCCCTCAAATGTAGCTTAACCTCCTCCTTTGTCAACACCAACCAAAATCTCATAGAACTCTCCTGCACCTTTTAAACACACATCTCTCTTTTCCCCCCTCTTCTTGGAGACTTTTCTTCCACATTTGTGTGGAAGAAAAAACTCCTCAGTTTTCCCACCATCTCCCTTATTTGTTGCCATAGCAACTGACCTTTTTCATCATCTTACAAAGTTTGCCTCACCTTCATTCTCCCTATCCTTTACTCTTGTTCTGATGAATTTGATGCCTTTTTTCATTTATCTTTACTTATTGACATCATTTGCAAGGAAAACAGCTTCCTTCCCCATAGAATCACTAAAATTATTCACAACTACATTGCCTCAAACTCCTTTCCACATCTTAAACTTAATTTATACACACTTCTTTCCCTTTTCGGGTAGACAATAGGTCATCACACTTGGTGATGACCTACTGTCTCACCTTGTGTGATGTACTCTACTGGGGCAAAGGCAGGTACACACACACACACACACACACACACACACACACTTCCTATTCACTTTTTACCTTACAGTTACTTTACCTTTTTTCCTTCCCCCCCCCTCCCCCTCCCCCCCTTACATTTACACTCCTTATCATCTCTCTCATTTACACTCCCTAATTCCTTAATTTTCCCTAAATTCCTAAACACCTTATTAACTTTTTTCCTATCTTCCTATTTTTTCCTATTTTCTTATTTTTGTCCTTTCTACTTCTCTAAGTTCCCTTTTTTCCTAGTTTCTTATTTGTCCCTAATTTCCCATTTCCCATTTCCCTAATCTCTCTAAACCTTTTTTTAAAATTCCCTATTTTTCCATTTATTTAATTTCCATAGTTTCCTAAATTTTCTTTTCTCCTATATTCCCCTAGTTCCCCCCCCCCTCCTTTTTCACTTCTCTATTTTTGACTAATTTTTCCTTCTTAATCCTTTAAGTTATGATTTTCCTTTTCTACTATGTCTCATTAATTTTACCCTACTCCAATAAAAACACCCCCCCTTCTTTTATTCTCTTTCTAATTTAATTACTTCAAAAAATTCCCTACTTTACCTTATTTGCATTCCCTGTCTATTCCCTATTTTCCCTAAACACCCCCCTATTTTCCTTAGATTAAAAATCCCTTTTAAACACTAATACACCTAGTACTCCCTTCTTACTTTACCTCGCTGAGTGACCCTTTTAAAAGTCCTCATTTCATGCTCCTCGTAGCGCGGGCTCTATGCCTCCCTCGCTTCCCCCTTGACCTCTCACTTCCCCTAACTCCCCAACTATCCTATCCTCCCCTATAAAATTGTACCCATCCCATCTCTCACAACTCACTAAATCATTGCCTCTCCCCTACCTACACCTACTAAAGCTCTACCCCATATGCCTACTAAAGCTCTGGCCTGCTACCTTGCATTGGCGCTCTACCTCGCATTGGCACAGTCTCCTCCTTTTCTCTACTCTATGGTTGTTTGGTGCTACCTATGTTTGTTGCCTACAGTCTACCTTAATTGCATACTTGCGCCGTCCTCTTTGCTTTGCTAGTCTTTGACTCTTCACTTACCATACTCGCAGTTGCTTCTAGTTATTTGTGTGCTCTAAAAGCCTTGGCCCTCTCTACTCCTTGCTATCCCTGCCTGAGATCGTTGCATCTTGACGGTGACCATCTGCATATGCACGAGCAGATCTCTCCATCACCACGAGCTCTTGATGGACTCACAGGTCCCGTTCTTGCCTTAATTGCTCACACTCTCACCTTTTATACAGTTCTAAAAGAACTTCCCGTGTTATTTTCATCCATTTATTTCCCCCTTTCTCTAAACTTCCTTCTAAATATATTCCTTATACCCCCCCCCCCCTCTCCCTTTTTCTTTAAATTTCCTTTCTAAATATCTCTCAAGCAAACCCAACCCCTCTCACCTATTTACTTTTTCGTTACTTTACCCTTCCCCACTTAGTCATTAAATAAACCCCTTCTTTCCCCCCCCCCCCTTTTCCCCCCCTCTTTTTTATGCCCTTCTTAAAGATATGGTAGTATTTCCTTTCTTCCTCCCATGTTATCCGCCTTCTTTACTTATTCTTCTCTCTTTTTTAGGTTTACCCCTTAACTTTCCTTTGTTTCTTATTTATTCATGTAAAACCCCTTTTTCTTTTCTTTATTTATATATACACTCCCTTTTCTCTCTTATTAATTCCCCCTCCTCACTAAGCTAATCCCCCCCCCTCCCCTTTCTTTATTAATTTTTCTCTCCTCTCAAAATAAAATTTTTCCCTTTTTATTGATTTTATGTTATGAATCTTCAAAAAACCTTTTTAAAAAAAGATTAAGGAAAAGGTGAATCTCCTTTTAGTCTATCTCTTCACTCTTATTTCCTCATTAATTTCTTTACCTTGTGTTATAAACAATTTATGCATGTAAAATCTAATTTGTCCCCTCAAAAACATTTTAGTTGTATTTTGCTAAAACTCTTACACTCTCCTCTATATTCCTAATGTTTTAAATCCGCTTCCTTTCATTATGACTTTTACCTTCTTCTTTCCCCTTTAAAGCATAAATTCAAAATTTAGCATTTTAAGTCTGTTGTGTGAGCATTTATTTTTATTGTGATCCCAATAACAAGGGAGGGGTGTCTATGACACCTATCTTCCCAACCAAGTTAAATCATGATTCTTATCATTTTTCTTGTTGGATGGTGGTAGGTAGGTAGACTCCCCTCTTCGATAAAAGTGATGTTGCTAATGACTTTTCAAAGCTTTACTGCTCGCTTTATCTCTTTTGAAAAGATTGTTCATCCTTTAAATCATGTTACTTCCTCCTTTATGGATATTTATTGCAAAGTATTTCTATTAAAACATTTCTCTCTTTTCACTCCAAATTTGTCTACTTTTCACTATGAAAGGGGTGTTGTTAATGTCTACTACACACACATGCACACACACACACACACACACACACACACACACACACACACACACACACAAACACACACATTATTAGCCGAAAAAGAAATCAAGACCAGAGGATAGAGGCTAAGCATGGCGACACTCGAGGGTCATAGAGGAAAGGAGAATGTGAGGGCGAAGCGTTATCATGGGAGGGGAAAAGGAATTAGAAGGGGAGGGAATGAAGAGGGAGACTATGACACAAGGGGAAAGGGAGAGGGGGAAGAGAAGCATGTACATGATGGGAGGAGGAATGTAAAGATGGAGACATCAAGGGAAGAGGACCATGCTTTATTTTGAAAGGAAGGGAAAGGAGAAATCAAAGTACTAGCTAGGTGGCTTTACAAGAATGAGCATGTCTCATCAATGAATAGCCCCCTCCTTTTATAGACAAGAGAGGGGCTCTCTCCCAATAAATGCATCCTCCCACATGTATGGTGTGTGTGGAAAAGTCTCCCATGTGGGCTAGGCGGTTACACACTCTCAATTGTGTGCGACAACCCTTTGCCTCATTTTTCCACATAAATCAAGCCCCATATCTCAAGTCTATGATACTCCCTTGGTCTCTCCCAATTTTATAATATGTTCAAACCTCTAGGAGGACAAGTGGAGGGTTGGCACAAGGAATCCTGCCACCTCATCCTACTTTCCCCATTATTTAACTTGCTCTCTTGGACCTTCTATACCTCCCCCACATGAGCCTATCCTATATGGAGGGAATAACCCAATATAATATCCATCTCCACCTATTTTATATTACTTCTCCCATGGACTTTGAGCCATATCTCACTAAATGCAGCCTAGGTGGAGGGGTGGCACATGGAGGAGCCATGCCACCTTACATTTTATAATATTACTACCATGGATTATGTACATCACACCTTATGGGTCCTCTTATGTGGAAGGGTGGCACATGGTCATGCCCTGCCACCTCAACCTTGGGCCCTATGCACACCATATTTTATTATACTATTGCCACACATACAAACACACACACACACATATTAATGCCTTTTTCCTTAGACAAATTTATCCATAACAATTCCCCTCCCAAGCAGGGAATGCACAGCATTTCCATGCTTGGGTCCATCACGCACAAAGAAGGGCTTGAGATAATGCTTGTTGATCACCTACCTGCCATATGGCTCATGCAGCTCCTGAACTTGTACAGACCCATTGCTACGTTCCTTGATGACTTTGTATGGACCGGTGGTCCACAGTGGCAGAAACTTCTTATCCATTTGGTGGTCCAATTTGTTATCAAAGCATAGCACAACATCCCCCTCAGCAAAGCATCTTTCCCATCCCTTGCGAATCTTAGCATCCAAGTGGGCCTTTTGTCGATTCTTTTGGATCTCTGTTTGGTGTAGTGCAAGGCGTCGAGTTTCATCTAGCTTGTCAAGTTGCACCAATCTGGCCTCTACATGTTCATCTTCTGTCATCCTCTGTTCTTGTGTGAATCTCAAGGCCGGAATCTCTACCTCTAATGGTAAAACTGCCTCAGTTCCATACACCAACTCAAAAGGGGTGTGACCTATAAATGTTTTATGAGTGATGTTGTAAGCCCACACGGCTTCTGTGACCTTCTGATCCCACTGGCTCCTGTTCCTTGTGGCTATTTTTCCCATGGTTTTACAAAGGAGGTCATTGGTCCACTCCATTTGACCCATGGATGCTAGATAATAGATGCTAGAAGTGCGATGATCAATACCCATGTGATCCATGAGTAACTCCATTGCTTCATTTAAGAATGGACTCCCATGGTCAGAGACTATTTCCATGGGTGTCCCAAACCTTGTGCAGATACGTTCAAATATGAAATTTGAAACTACCTTACCATTTGCAGTGGGGAGGGCGATAGCTTCAGCCCACTTAGTGACATACTGGAGTGGCTACCAAAAGATACTCTTTTTTTGGGCAGTCATGGGCAAGGGCCCGACAAAATCTATTCCCCACTTCTGAAACGGATGGATGGACATCACTGTGTGATGTTGCTCAGGAAGCAAATCCTTCCTACCAAAGAATTGGCATGGTTCACAAGTTTTGCAATACAAAGTGACATCCTTGAACAAGGTCGACCAATAGTATCCAGCATGTAAAATCTTCTTAGCTGTATAGTCACTGGCATAGTGGCCTCTACAAAATCCATCATGATAATGCTTCAATACCTTAGGCACTTCCTCTTTATCAATGGCATGTCTTAGTACCCCATCCATGCCTTGATGGTACAACACCCCATCAAAGAGGGTGTAGCACCTACTATCTCTGTGGATCTTCTTTCTCTCATAGCTAGTACTTTCTGGAGGAAAGGAGAAAGCAGTCAGAAACCTGTAGATACCACCATACCATGGATCCCCCAATTCTATGGCTACCACAAGGCACTCCTCTAAATCAATCAAAGCATTCTTCAAGTTGGAACAACCCGCTTTTACAATTTTGAAAGAAAAATCATATTCTTGTAGAACTGCCAACCATTTGGCCAATCGGCCCATGGGATTTGGTGATTGAAGAACCTGCTTTGCAAGACCAGTGCTAGTGAGTATAATGAAGGACTTTCCAACCACATAATGCTTAAATTTCTTAATGCAAAACACCAAAGACAAGGCATGCTTATCAGCCTCTGAGTAGCATCATTTGGTGTCAAGCAATTGTCGAGAAGCAAATTGAACGGGATACATGAACCGATCCTCCCCTTGGAGAAGAATACCTGCCAGAGTGTGCTCACCAAACCCAGGATTGATATAGAAAGTCTTTGACCAATCTGGATTTCGTAGGATGGGTTCTGAAGCTAGAGCATTCTTGATTTGTGTAAACCCATAATCACAATCCTCATCCCAAGAGAAATCAACCCCATCTTTTAATAGCATAGTCATGGGTCATGTCAAAGCAGCATATTGATCAATGAAGTGGTGATAGTATCCTACTAGATTGATAAATGAGCATACCTGACGTTTGGTTGTTGGTGGGGAGAGCTTGAGGATGGCTTCTACCTTCTCGGGGTTAGGCTTGACAACCTCGGATGAGACAATATGTCCCAGTAACCTCCCTTGAGTGGCTCCAATGGTACATTTCTCCAGGTTGAGACTGCCATTCGCATCATTGACCCTTTGGAAGGCCAACCTACCCTTCATGATGTGCTCCGTACATGACGAGAATATACAAAAATCATCTAAAAACACCTCCAAGAAATCCCCCAAATAAGGAGCAAACACCATCTGCATAAGCTAATGCATATGCATAAGCATAAGCTCATGCTTATGCTTATGCTTATGGTTAAGCATAAGCATGAGCATAAGAAAATGAGACATATGCTCATGCTTATGCTTATGCATGAGCATAAGCGAAGTAGACATATGCTCATGCATAAGCATGAGCATATGTCTCTTTTTTCCCCCTTCTCTTATTCTCTCTTTCCCCCTTCTCTCTTTCCTTTCCCCTTTTCTTTCCCTCTTATTCTCTATTTCCCCCTTCTTGCTTTCCTTTCCCCTCTCCTTTCCCTCTTATTCTCTATTTCCCCGTTCTCTTATGCTCATGCATAAGCATAAGCATGAGCTTATACTTATGCTTATGCTTAAGCATAAGCATGAGCATAAGAAAATGAGACATATGCTCATGCTTATGCTTATGCATGAGCATAAGCGAAGTAGACATATGCTTATACATAAGCATGAGCATATGTCTCTTTTTTTCCCCTTCTCTTATTCTTGAAAGGTAGCAGGAGCATTGGTGAGGCCAAATGGCATTACTTTGAATGCAAATGTCCCCCAGGTTGTGGTAAATGTGGTTTTAAGCACATCTTCTTGCTTAATGCTATTAGTTGAGGAAGCATGATGCTCAAAGAACAATGAGCAAGGTCTTGAACGACCGAATAGTCTTCTTGCCCCGAGCCGATGGGGAAATTCGAGGGCGACCACTTACTCCTACGAGATCTTTTAGTCTTCTCTATTGGTGGGTCTGCCATCTCAGCATCTGAGGGCTCTGAGAAGGACACCTTCTTCCTGGGGTAGCCTGGTCCATGGTTTGGAGAGGGGTCCGAGGTGGTACGACTTCTTTTCCTGAGGTCAAGGATCTCTACATCAAAATCCTCAGTGCCCGATTCACTTAGAAGATCACCCTTGGAATATTGGGACATTCCGTGCAATAATGACCCTTCTGGTGGCACTCGTAGCATACAACATTAGCACGGTCTCTTAGAGGGTGGTTGGCTTGATTTGTGATGCCCACCATCTCAAGCCGAAGATCTCATTCAGGGCCTTTTCTTTGCCGAAATACTCAATCATTGCTGCTGTCAACCTTGGCCAACTTTGGTGAATGTCTTCAGCCTGCTTCTCATACCACACTTGAGCCAAACCCTCTAGAAATGTGGGAAGAACCAACAGCCATTTGTCTTCAGTAAGAAAGTTGAGAGAAACACAACGGCGCTTGAAGGCCACAAGATACTCATTTGGATTTTCTTCCACCCATCCACAAAACACAGGAATGTTAGCCATGCTTGGAAGATGGAAAAGAGAGAGGCAAGATGAGGCTTATCTATGGACAAACAATAGAAAGACGAAGCTTGAACTGAAAATTGGGTGAAGATACATCCACAAAGCACACATAGGCAGGGTAGGGTGTGACTGGTGTATTGTGAAATACTACACGGGAAGAACCTTCAGCATAGAATAGCACATAGACAATCTTAAAAGGACCAACCCTCATGATATCACATCCATCTTTACAAGCGAGGGTTAGAGACACGGCGCTGCATGAGGTTTTTCATCAAGGCAAACAAGAATGCCATGACAAATGTCAACAGTTGGAGAGCTTACACATCACCTTCAGCTTCTTCTAGTTCTTGTAGTCACCATGCTATTTCTTCAAGGGGTGTGCAGTTTGGTATCCTTCTTTTGAGCAATGTCCTTGAGGACCTTTCTAATGATCTTTCGAAGTCGGTAAACTCGTATCAAATATGCCCAATACTTAGTTTCATGATGACCACAACCTTTGCATTCCTTACAAATGATCACCCTCCTTCGTGGCTTGCAGCTTTGTTGGGGTAATGCTTCCACTCGCATCATGCATGATTGAAGTACAAGCTTCACATGCCAAGAAATCAGCAACTAGATTTCGAGCTCGAGGGATATGCTGAATTTGTACCTCTTCAAATTGGTTGCAAAGTTCCAATGCTTGTTGATGTCATGGAACCAAGCCTTTGCTTCGCACCTTCCACCTTCCACTAACTTGTTCACACACTAGTTAAGAATCTCCTTGCAGTTCAAGTTGCTTGACGTGATGTTCTTGTGCCTTTTGTAGCCCAAAAATGAGCGCCGAGTACTCAGCTTAATTGCAAGTACTTGCAAGTGTAGACTTGCTGTAACAATACTCCTCACCACTCGGTGAAGTGAGCTTCACACCCATGCTAGTAGCCTTGGTCAAAGGTTTGTAAGCTCCATCAAATTGAAGGATCCAAGATGTCATCACACCAAGACTAAAATTCGGACATCCCAAGTTTCTCGGGGCTCTCTCCCAATAAATGCATCCTCCCACATGTATGGTGTATGTGGAAAAGTTTCCCATGTGGGCTAGGCAGTTACGCACTCTCAATTGTGTGCGACAACCCCTTGCCTCATTTTTCCACATAAATCAAGCCCCATATCTCAAGTCTATGAAACTCCCTTGGTCTCTCCCAATATTATAATATGTTCAAACCTCTAGGAGGACAAGTGGAGGGTTGGCACAAGGAATCCTGCCACCTCATCCTACTTTCCCCATTATTTAGCTTGCTCTCTTGGACCTTCTATACCTCCCCCACATGAGCCTATCCTATATGGAGGGAATAACCCAATATAATATCCATCTTCACCTATTATATATTACTTCTCCCATGGACTTTGAGCCATATCTCACTAAATGTAGCCTAGGTGGAGGGGTGGCACATGGAGGAGCCATGCCACCTTACATTTTATAATATTACTACCATGGATTATGTACATCACACCTTATGGGTCCTCTTACGTGGAAGGGTGGCACATGGTCATGCCCTGCCACCTCAACCCACACACACATGTCTCTCTCTCTCTCTCTCTCACACACACACACACACACACACACACACTTCCTATTCATTTTTTCCCTTACTTTACTTTACATTTTTATCCCCCCCCCCAAAAAAAATCCCCTCCCTTCATTTTCCTTCCCCCCTTACATTTACACTCTTTGTCCTTTGTCTCTTTTACACTCCCTAATTTCCCTATTTCCCCCTCATTTTCCCACCCCCTATTAATTTTTTCCTATTCTCCTATTTTTTCTATTTTCCTTTCCTTTTTATTTCTCTTATTTGCCTTATTATTCTTATTTTTCTAATTTCCTTTTCTCCCATTTTTCCTATTACCCTAATCCCCCTAATTTCCTATTTTTCTAAATTTTCCTATTTTTCTAAATCCCTTCCCCCCCCCCCCCCCCTTTTTTCCTATTTTCCCTAACCCTTTTCCCCTAATTTTTCCGACACCCCTAATTTTTCCCCTATGTCTTTTAACTAAGCCTAAAAGAAACTAGCCCAATTTTTTACCTATGTCTTTTAACTAAGCCTAAAACTAACTAGTACCCCCCTTTGTTTTAATTTCCTTGTTCAATCAAATTCCTCTCCTCTGCCAACACATGTGCTACCCCTTCTAACTCCCTTCCCACTCTCCTCACTCTACGGTCTAATCTCCTCGCTCTATGCATCATACCTGATTCCCCACAGCAGTCCTTATGCCTCGCCTTCCGCACTTGTTCCACTCCCTCTACCCCCTGGATCTCTCGCCTCCCTGACGGTGCCTACCCGACTTCCTCTCGTAGTCCTATATATTAAGGCACCTCACCACTCATCGCTCTACCTCGTCCCCACTCTTTACTACTCTACAGTCTACTGGCTCTACCCACTCCCCCTGCGCACTGACACACCTACATGCTCCTAGTACCTCTCGGCCCACAACACCACATACTACATTGTCTACCCTTGCGTTAGCTAACCTTGCCTACTACTGCATATTTTGATGCTGCCCACTGCCACGCCCTATCACAAGCACTCCC